>NW_020837961.1:17613573-17685395 GCF_003676395.1 Aethalodelphis obliquidens
ACACACACACACACACACACACACACACACACACACACACACACAGAGGCTGTCTTGGCTTTTCATACTTTAGAGAACAGAACAGACATTCTCTACATTCAGCATTGTAATTTGCATAGATAATCACTAAGCCTCAGTGAGGGAATTCTACAGTAACTTTGTTTTCTTGTTTCCCCAAAAGACCAAATAATACTTCCCCTCTATTGACTCCAAATCTACTTGGAAAGATCACTCTTCTCAAGCCTTTATGTCTCTAAACAATGTTTACCTGCTCTGGGTTCCTGAGAGAAAATCTTTAAACTCCTCTTGTATTTCTGAGCAGTTGTCCTTGATTACTTATGCTGCAGATGCTAACTAAGAACACAACTCAAAATCATGTGGAAGAAAGGCTCTGTTCTCTCTGAGAAAACCAGAAGGAAGATATTCCTTGATCAGATGAATAGATCATATATAACTAAATCTACAAAACTACTGACTGGATTTATTTTTTTGTACAAAGTCTTTGAAGTAAAGGAAAAACATTTAGCTGGATGAGTTTATGCTAATAAACTTGCGAGGTCCTCATTTGGTATAACACTCATACTAAAGTCTCAGAAGCTAACTAGGTCAGTGTCAGGCTCTGAACAAGCCTCCCTGCTCTTGGTCCAGTGCTTTTCTGGTTATACTCCTATTCTCTGTCCAGAACTCCAGCAAGAGATGGTAGGTCTAAAATAGCAATGGATTAAGGTTCAGCATCACAAAATAAACCCAGGGGGCTTCCCTGGTGGCGCAGTGGTTGAGAGTCCGCCTGCCGATGCAGGGGACACGGGTTCGTGCCCTGGTCCGGGAGGATCCCACATGCCGCGGAGCGGCTGGGCCTGTGAGCCATGGCTGCTGAGCCTGTGCGTCCGGAGCCTGTGCTCCGCGATGGGAGAGGCCACAACAGTGAGAGGCCCGCGTACCGCAAAAAATAAAATAAAATAAAAAATAAACCCAGGGCTTAAAACCTAGTTAGAGTTCAAGACTTGTGGACAATTTTGGAATTCTCAGAATAATTGGAATCAAGCAAATAAGATACAGCAGTTTATAAAGATAAAATCATCATTTGTTCAGCAAATATCTATTGAGTACCTATTATGAGCTCATCCCTGGTGTAGGGAACAGGTATAAAACAATAAGACAGATATAGTCCCTGCTCTCATGATATCTAAGATGTGAATGCAAATCTTATTTTTAAATCATTTAATTAATAATATTTAATGATTTATTGTATTAGTTTGCTCAAATGGCCATAATAAAATACCACAGACTGGTGGTTTAAACAATAGAAATTTATTTCTCACAGTTGTGGAGGCTGGAAGTTCTTGAGACTGAATCAAGATGCTGCTGATTCAGTTTCTGGTGAGAACCCTCTTCCTGGCTTGCAGAGGGTCTCCTTCTCACTATGTCCTCACATGGTGGGAGAGAAAGAGCCAGCTCTCTGGTGTCTCTTTTCTAAGGGCATGAATCTCATTATGAGGGCCCAACCTCATGACCTTATCTAAACCTAATTATTTCCCAAAGGCCCTATCTCCAAATACCATCACACTGGGGCTTAAGACTTAAACAAATGAATTGGAGCGGGGGTGGGGGGGGGGGGGGGGGGGGGGGGGGGGGGGGGGCTGGGATTCAGTCCATAGCACGCACTTAATAAAAAATATAAAAACATAATTATAAATATTTAACTATTAAAATCATCATTTAATTAAAGATGTAATGAGAGTTACAAAAGAAATGTAAATTATGCAGTGAAAATATATAACAAAGAAACTCTATTCTAGTCGTTTAGAATTCTCTGAGGACTAGACATTAACTCAAGACCTAGAAGATGAGTGAGTCTTAGATATGCAAAGAGAGACCTCGTTGGGAAATTGTGAAAGCCCAGAAACTGAAAACCTTATTGCATTCAAGGCAGAGGAAAAGAGGTCATTGTGGTTAGAGAGAAATGAGCAAGAAGGGGGTAATACAATATGAGATCAGAAAGATCGTCAGGACCCAGGTCATGCAAAAGCCTGCCGTGATAAGGATATTGAAATTTATCATAAGGGTCAAAAGTTTTCAGGGAATTATTCTAGGCAGGGGAGTGAGCTGCTGATGCCCTGCGAAAGAAAATATTATTTAAGGAGATATGCAGAAGGTTATATTGAGCTGACCTGATGCAGGACTGAATTAACAATTGAGGACAGTAAAATGTTGCTAAGATTCTGACTTGCAAACTTCAAAGACCAGTGGTGCCGTTCACTGACAAAGAACAATAAAAATACACAAGGTTTCGGGAGTGAGCTCCTAAGTTTGGTTTTGAAGATGTTGAGTTTTAGGTTCTCTTGAGCTATTCAAGATGAGATATAAGTAGCCACATGCATATATCTATCTGAAGATAAGAGAAAAAGCATGAGCTAGAGATGTGAATTTAGTGTATGTTATACATACACTGTCATTTAAAATAAATGCAATGGATAAAATTGAAAAGGAAGAAGGGGTCTATGGTAATTCTAACACATGATTGTTGGATGAAAGAGGAGGAGTCTATGAAGACAAAAGGAACTTCTAAAACATAAGATTAAAACCTCTTGACAGAGAAAAAAGAAGAGTATCTCAGGAAAAGTGGAGAGACCCACACTCTGGAATGCTGCCATGAGGTTAAATAAGATGAGGCCTTCAAAGCGCCGCTGTGGATTTAGCAACATCTCAGCAGCAATGCGGATGGAAGCCATCTTGGAATGGTTTAATGCATCTTTAGAAGATTGGGAACTATCCTGAGAAAATGTAGACTGCAATTATATCAGCAATTTTAATTTTTTTTAGTTTAACTGGGAAGAATTGAAGAAGAGAGGGAATTACTGGGAGGTGGAAACTCATTTGGAGTGGGCCAGTTATGATTAGGAGATGGGAAACAGGAAATGTAGATTGCAAGTACATATTAGAGATTTTTCTGCTCAGCTGAGAAGAGAGGAGAGGGAAGTTACTACTGGGAGGTGGGTGTAGGGCCTAGGAAATAGTTTTGAAGGATCACTTACACTGCAGTGTGGCAAACAGATTGGAGTGGCCCGTGAGAGGAAACTAAAGATAAGGTCATTGTTTTCATACAGGCAAAAGATGGCTTGACCTAGGAAAGAAATGGCTTGAGCTAGATGAATTCAAGAAAGATTTTGCAAGTAAAATACGCAAGACATGGTGATTATATGTACACAGAGAGAGAGAGACAGACAGACATAGGAGTCAAGGATGATTCCCACGTTGAGTATTAAATTTTGAGTATGGATTAAGTTTGAGGTGTCTATAAAAACATCAAATAAAAATAAACAGAATTTGGGTTGGGCCTCAGAAGAGAAGATTGGGTCAAAGGTATAGTTTCATAGGAGGCAGCTCTGGATTATATGTGGTAATTAAAGCCATGCAATGGATGCGATATCAAGGGAGAGCAAGTAGAGAAAGGAGAGAAGACAATCTGGAATGCAACCCTGAGGAGCTCTACCACCTAAAGGAATCGCGGTAGAGGAGAAGGAAAGCAGCAAGCCGAAAGATAGGAGGAAATCTAGAAGTCCTTGTCTTGGAAGGCAAGGGCAGAGAATGACTAGAGAAGAAGATTATCAATTTGCAGCAAATGATGCTGACAAGTCAAATAAGATAAGGATTGAAAAACGTTACTTGGATTTAGGCTCAGAGGTCGCTGATGACTATACTGGGAGCCATTTGAATACACGGTTAGGGTTAGTGTGAAAACAACTTCAGAGCTAATAGGATGTAAAGAAGAGACAGAGTGTATAGACTGCTATTTCAAGAAATTGGTAAAGAGGTGAAGAAACAGGAGTAAATGTGAGCTGCTATGAGGCTGCATCAGCCATACGTACTTTGTGACTCACATTCCTTTGGCACCACCCGCCTCTCAGATGCTCAGCCTCAGTGGCAGCTAAACAGCTCTGACCAACACAGGTTCCTTGTCTGGGCCTGACCCGTCACTTGCCCCTAAGCGCAATAGGCTCTCTCTTGGCTCCTTTAGGTGGCCAAGCTGACCAGTGGCACCACAGGATCTTCTGGCTTCTCCCGTCACTTCTAACCTTGGATGAATCGCAACCACAGCCAGACTGACACATTCCAGTATGGATTCTGGCATCCCAGAGACTCAGACCACAAACTCCAAAGGGCAGAGAAATTCACTCCTCAAAGGCCATGCATTGCCCTCTGGAAAACAAGAGCTACACAAGAGTTAGGCAAATCGATTCCCTCACCTTTCTTCCTCCCGGTATTACTAGGGGCACATTTTCTTCTTGCAGCCTTTCCAGAGAAAGTGCAAGAGTCAAGCAGTCCTATCTGTTGAATAACCCTCTGCATACTTGAGAGCTAATAACGAAGGGGTAGCTGTTTGATAACACCTCATTTTATGTTGCTTTACGCCTTCCCTGCCTCACTTTTCTTTTCCTTTCAAATATGGCATTCGTGCTTCAGTTTTTGTAACAGGCTTCCTAGTTAATAGTAAACCTGAGCTAATAAAAGAGTCCAGGGACCCTTTTTTTTTTAAAGATAGGGGAGACCTGAGCATATTTAATCACTGAAGAAAAGGATCTTGTCGGGAAGAAACTGTTGAAACTGCAGGAGAAAGGGAGACTCATCACTGGGGTGTCGTTTTCAAGGACAGAGGCAAGAGGGGCTCCAGTTTTACTGAGCTCTAATTATGTGCCAGGATCCCTTCTCAATGATAGGAATACACTATTATTATTTTTCTAGTTCTCACGCAATGTGTTGAAGTGATTTTCACCATTGTCCTCATATTGCAGATGAAGAAACTGAGGCGTAGAACTACAGGGAATTTTCCCAAGTCACAGAGAATTGAAGTGGAGGAGACAAAATTATATTTCAAGCATCTAGTTCCAGAGCCAGTATTCACTCAGTGTATTTTACTATGTACCTTTTATTAGAAGAAGATAATTTCCTCCATTGTGGTTAGAAGAAAGGAAGAGAGGTTCGCCACAGTTGCAGATATGAATAAGTGCATGGTGGGAAGGTGAGGGACTTCTCGTGGGATTGCTCCACATTTCCCGGTGGATGGTACCATCATCTAAGAGTGAGCAGGAAAAGGGTATGTTGGGAACTTGATAACAGTATAGAAAAGTAGAAATCATTTCATCTCTAGCCTAGGTTATTGCAATAGTCCATTCATACTGCTTCTATCTTCATCTCTCTCCAATCTGTTCTCAACGTAGCAGCAGCATGATCCTGTTAAAACTCAATTCACATCATATCATTCTGTTCAAGCCCACCAATGACTTGTCTGGTTCAGATGAAGAACTGGGCAAGAATTAAGACCTGTTGTGCATCATATCATTTGCCTCTGTCCCTCCTAGTCTCCTGTCTGAGATCTTCCCCTACTCCTCTCTCCCTTGTTCACTCAGCTTCAGCCTTCCATGAAAACACCAGCCATGATCTCAGTGCAAGACCTTTGCACTCACTACTTCCTCAGCCTGGGATTCCCTTTCTCCGGATGTCCAAGTGGCTAGTTTCTTCACATCTTTCAGGATTTACCCCAAACTTGCCTCTCAGAGAAGACTTTCCTGGCCACACTAAGATGTCAACTGTCCTACCGACATTTCTTATCTCCATCCCTTTTTTATTATTTTCTCCTTAGCACTTATAATCACCTATCATACTATACACTTAATTTTTTGTCTTGTTTATTGTCTACCTTTCCCACTAGGATGTAAAAGCAAGGAAAGCAGAGCTTTTTAATCTCCTTTTTTGCTCCTGTATCCCTAGCAACTAGCACAGTTCCTGCCTCACAGATGCTCAATAAATATTTGCGGAATAAATGAATTGTTATAGAGAGTGGAGAGTCAGGTGCTTATTAAAACGTGCTAAGGTAATACAGGAACAAAGTTGAGAGTGGTGACCATGAGTATGTGATTTCCTTCCACAGCTGTCAATTGCTGGGAGACAGGCACAGGGAGACAGAGAAGGAGAGGGCTTTTCTTCCACCAGAATTGGTCTCAGAGATGTCTTTTCTCTCTGGTTTTCTACCTTAGACAAAATCTTGGATTTCCTTTTATGTCTCATGCAACTTTAGACAGAAAAGAATGAAAGATGAGTCACTTTTGGAGGACTTCTTAAAATTCAGACAAGAGTTATTAATTGTTGGATATATGATACGTATTTCAAATAGAGGAAATTGTTTCCACATCCACAAGAGGAGCTTCAGTTTAAACCTTAAGTTCTACATCCGTTTTTTTCATCTAGGAAAAACATGTATTTGTTGGCAGATCTGTGAATTTGCAGCTTAGATGCTCTACCCAGTCAGTGTTTAAGTTTGAAGGGTCACAGATCAGGTGTGGAGGACTGATATGTAAGTTAGTACATTCCCTTCTGATTTTCTACCCCCAAGAAAGGGAAAGGATTGAGTCATTAAGTGATAAGAAGCTTCCTAATTGTCACAAACGCGTCTTCTAATGCAGCATGAAGAGTGTCTCAGCTATAATCGAGAAGATGGGAGATAAAAGAGATACTGTAAAGAGAATTTAAAGAAGGCACAATGATCCTCAGATGAGTAGTGACACTTGCACAGGAATGGTGGGTTTCAAATTTGCTTGAGACAGGAAGCCTCCAAAGTGTTTGCTCAACGCAGACTCCTGGGTCCAACTCAGGATCTAAGTGTGAGTACCTCTAACGCTGGGGCCTAGAGTCTTAATTTTATGTCAGTCCCACAGCTGATCCTATTGTACATTGTCTATAAACCAAATACAAACAAACACTGTTGTAGAACATAGTCCATAGTAAAAAGAAGGCAAAATTAGCTTCTAAGTTACCAAATTGGTGAAAGTTAGACACTAAAGCTCCAGCGTCTTCCAACAGGAGGAAATTCTATGGCCTCATTAAGAGCTTTTTAAAATTTTATTTTAAACAAATGAACAATGCTTGATCATTTATTTTAATTTTTATAATTGAATCAAAACAGCAATTAGAAGAAAGATGCCTGCTAGAGGCAGGCAAGCTGAAGTCTAATACTAAGAACTAACAGCTGAGAGTCGGTTGGGGAATGAGGAAAACAAAAACTATTTCCAAAAGTTTTTTGGAAATAAAAGCCCAGAAAGAATGGCAGTCTAGGACCTTTTTAAGTAGGGATAAACAGATCTCAATAGCTCCAGACGGTATCACTGAATTTCAGACTGGTAATGTCCCTGAGTTACTAATGAAAGATTCAATCATTTTTAGTATTCTCCAAATATGACTTCTGGGAAGTGTAATGAGTCTTACAAAGAGTTAGATGCACAAAAATAATATTAATGTAGATTAGAGTAAATTTCAGTTATTTGGAAAATTAACAGAAGTGGAAAAATTTATCCCCAGATAAATGAGATACTTAACATACTTTCCATGTGGTTAGTGGTTAAATAATTCCCTTGTATTGGACCTGGGGCTAGCCTGGCTTAGGAAGTGGTCTGGCGGGTAGTGTCATAATTTGTATTTATGGTGCCAGAAACTGGGGAGGATTCCTGCCTGAGACCACTCAGGGCAGTGAGAGTCAGAGAGGAAAGCCATACCAGTGTGCACTAGAGCTTCGTCACTCTAAGGACAGCCTCTGAACCAGCAGCTGCAACATCACCTAGGAGCTTGTTAGAAGTACAGACCCTCAAATCCCACTCCACACCTCCTGAGTCAGAATCTGCAGTTTGACAAGATTCCTGGGCACCGTAAAGTTTGAAAAGTGCTACACTAGTGAGAGCTGGGATTTCAATGTCAAGAGATGTAGTTGATGTTGAAAATGTGAGAGTTCAGAGTTCGGAATCACACAGAGACTGGGAATTCAAAAGCAAATTCAAATTATATAAAACTGCCAAGAATAACTCAGGGGCATCCACATAGCTCTTAAAGAGGGGGCAGAGGTGATGAGGGTCACAGGCAGGACACATACCTTTCACACATTTTTCCTAAAAACACAGATTTATCTCAATTTTTCTTCAAATGTTTTTTTTACTATAATAGAACATAAAAGAAAAAATGCACAAATCATGTGTACAACTCAAGGAGTTTTAAAACTATTTTAATGAGGTATTTACATGCAAAAAAAACCATGATAACTTTTGACAAATGTATATACCCAGGCAATTACCACTCTGACCAGGATATATATCATATTCATCATACCAAATTAATTTTCATCCCCAAAGGCAACTACTGCTCTAATTTCTATCACCACAGATAGTTTTACTTGTTCTTAATTACATAGTATATATTAAGTATTATTATGTACTTTTTTGTATCTAAACACTTTGCCTCAACATAATGCTTTTGAGAGTCACCTCACTTTGTTGCACATATCAATAATTAACTACTTTTTATTTATTCATCCCTGTACAAACATACCACACTCACTCATCCATTCTCCTACTGATGGACAGTTGGGTTGTATCTTGTATTCTGGCTTTTATAAATAAGGCAGCTATAAAAATGCTTATACAAGGCTTTTGCGGACAATGTTTTCTTTCTATTGAGTGAATACGTAGGTGTGGAATTGCTATTAACTTTCTAAGGAACTGCCAGTTTTCCAAAGTGGTTGTACCATATTATGTCCTCACCAGCAACATATGAAAGTTCCAATCGCTCCACATCTTTGCAAGTGTTTAGTGTGGTGTTACCAGTCTTTTCAATTTTAGTCACATGAAATGGTTGTAGCTGTGAAATAGTGCCTTGTTGGGGTTTCCCTGGAAACCCTGGAAATGCATTTCCCTGTTGACAAGTGACGTTGAGCACTTCTTTTTGTGTGTGCTCATCCCTCATCTATCTTATCTTCTTTTGTGAAGGATCTGTTGAAATCTGTTGCAGATACATTTTCCAAAATAATGATAATAAAAATAGCCACAATAATATCGCCCATAACATATGTTTCTCATACAATGCTTTCTTGACATTCCTGCCACTAGGGGTGTATGTCACTGCATCTTAAAAACAAGTGAGACAGTGCCTACCTTACCTGGTTTTCTGGGGATGCTCTCTCTTGAAACCCAGCCATCACACAGTTTGAAAACCCATGCCGCCTTGTGGAGAGATCCCCGTGGATAAGAAGAGACAGCCAGCACCAACTTGTATCATGTGAGTGCACCATCTTGTATCATGTGAGTGCACCATCTTGCAAGTGGGTCCTCTAGCCCCATTTGAATTGCCTTAGCTGATACCAAGTGGAACAGAGTCAAACTGTCTCCACTGAGATTTACTCAGATTGCAGACTGATGAGCAAAACAAATGATTGTTTTTGTTTTGAGACTTAGCTGTAGAATGGTTTGCTATGCAACGTTAGAATATACTTCGGTTGCTTTATAACAACAACTAAAGCATGTGACAATGGCTTTGTGATTAAATGGTGAGAGAAAACCAAAGGATGTTAGTAAAATCCTAAAGACATCAAGCAGAAGCTTAAGAGAAGGCTGGCAGTGAAGGTTTAAAGTTATGTGAAGAAAATACTGGAAGCAGGAGGAAAGGGGACCCTCGTAATTTATTGGTGAGATATGTGGTGATACTGGCATCTGAGGTTACATGCAAAATAGGAAATTTGCCAAATTTATCAAACGAACTCCATGATAAGTTTATCAGGGGTCAGCAAACTTTTTCTTAAAGGGCCAGAAAGTAAATATTTCAGGCTATCTGGCTGTACAATCTCTGTCAAAACTACTGAACTATGCCATTGTTGTGTGAAAACAAGCATGGAAAATACATAAATGAATGTGCACGTCTGTATTATAGTAAAACTTTGTTTACAGAAATAGACATCATATCGCAGGACATAGTCTGCCCTCATACAGTTAAAGAGATATCCAGGTAGAATATTGAAAGGTCCACCTTATGTATTCTTGTTTGTGATAAAATGCAAGAGGAGAGAGATGAGTTTAAGGATGACTGGTTAAATATAAAGAAGCCCGTACGTTCTGGATTTGAAAATAAAACTGTTCCTCATTCCCAGCCTTTCCAGATGGCAGAAAATTCTCAAAGTAAGAAAAAATTTCAGAGAAAAAAATTCAATCTAGGGGGATACCTTAAGATCCATTGTTAAGAGCTCAGGAAGATCTAAGGCAATGCTTCATAAAATCTTTTAAGTAGAAAAAAAAGTATGAAGCCATGAGTTACAGAAAGTCATTTTCAGGGAGCAGTACTTGACCCTAATCAAGAAAGTGATGACGTATGCCCGGCTGGATCTCTAACTTGCTACTGACTGGTAACTGATATGTGTCTCCAATTTTCCCTCCTTTTGAATGTGTCTGTAGCAGTTATTCAGTTACTCTTTGCCTCTTTCACCAGTATATGTTGGATGGCAGGGGAATGGGGGGACAGGATGGATAACTTGTTTCTTTAGTTCACAGATCTTCATATTGAAACGAACCATATTTAGAAGTTAAAACAAATTCACCTTGTCTTCACCAATATCTCACTTAGATGACAAAATCCTGGACTTTAAAATTGAGCCTGATGAAGTAATGGATGAGATATGTACTTAAGGGTTTTTTGAAGGGGGTGAGTGTATTTCCATTGTGAAAGGAATACTAGTAATTTGTGGCTAGAAGGTAGACTGTGGCAGTTTTAAAACATGGTCCCAAGGTTCACTGACACTTCTTTCATTAGGTTCTATAGCTCCTTTCATTGTTCTAGGCTCTGTGACAGTTTCACTAATCTTATATGGCAGAAAAAGCATTGTGACATTTGGGAAAGAGTCTTGTGCCTGCAGTCTTCCAACCCCTACTTAGTCACATAAGAATGGGCCTTGCGACCAAAACACTTCCTCACCAAACACTTTCTTCCTCATAGCCAGTGCTGGACTTTTCAACTTGTGTGAAAATATCTTTCCCTGTTTGACACTCAATGTGTACTCCTCTGTTCTGCTTAAACATGTCACACAGCACCTGACCAGCCCCATTGCAATATCTGTCACCTGTAAGAAGGGTATAGGATCCTTCTGCTGCAGCACAGGAAGGATGTGTGCAGGCTCACTGCCCTGCATAGGATGCAAGGAGGAACCCACAGGCTATGGGAGACAGACACCCACTACTGAAGCAAGCTCTGTCTCTTCTCTATACACGTGTTTGACTGTCTTGTATTTTCTTTGGCAACTTCAATACCAAGATGCGATGGGCAGAAGTGTTCAGACTTCTACTCCTGATAATAGGCAACAGATGCCACTTACTCAGCAGTGCCAGTTTCTGAGTAGACCTTAATAACCTGAGGCTTCCACATTCTCTTGGGATGCTTACTCTTGGAACCCAACTGCTCCACTACGAGGAAGCCAAGCAGCCACATGGGCAGGACACGTGCAGTGCGTTACGCACAACAGTCCCTGATGAGGTACCAATCTTCATCCAAAAACAACTTCCAGATATGCAAATAAGTAAGCCTTCAGATAATTCATTCCAACCGCCAGGCATTGAGTTACCCTCAGTCTTCATGCCATTTGAGCTCTCACCGTATAAAGCAGTTATACGCTATCCCTTCTGAGTCGTGCTCCAATTGCAGATTTGTGAGCAAAATAAATGATAGTTTTTGTTTCAAGTCATTAATCTTGGGGTGGCTCATTACTCAGTGATAGAAAACTGGAACAAAGTATTTTGCTCATTTTTTAATTGAATTACTTGTTTTACAAGTTGGTTTATAGAAGTTTTTATATACTCAGGATACAAGACTTTATCAGATATATGTACTAAAAATATCTTTTCCCCGTCTAGGACTTCCCTTTTCTTTCTCTTAATGCTGGTTGGTGAAGCAGAAGGTTTTAATTTTAACGTAGTACAATTTATTTTTTTTCTTTTACCAGTAGTGCTTTCTTTGTCATCTTGAAAGAAACTGTGCGTACTCCAGAGATTTTGTATATTGACTTTATATCCTGTGACTTTGTTAAAATTATTTCTGAGTTCTATAAGCTTATTTTTTTAAAGTTTTAAACATTTTGTATGTAACAATTTTGGCACCTGTTAAAGGGAGTTTTAACTCTTTCTTTTAAACGTTATGGCTATTGTTTCTTTATCTTAACTTATTGCATTGATTAGGACCTCCGATAGAAAGTTGAATGAAACGATGAGAGCAGACACTTTTCTCTTTTTTTTCAATCTTCATGGGAAAACGTTCTTTTTTTTTTTTACTATTAAATATGTGTTACAGGTATTTTTTGTAGATGCTCTATATCAGATTGAGGAGATTCTCTTTGATTCCATCTTTGATGAGTATGTTTTAAATTGTGTCCAATGCTTTTTCTGCATTTTTTAGGTATTTTTCCCTTTATTCTCTTTAATATGGTGAATTACATTGACTGCTTTTGACTTGCATCCCTCAATAGTGAATTATTTATTTTGTATATTGCTGAATTTTTTTTGCTACTGTTAAGGATTTTTGTCACTATGTTCATGGAGGTTTAATGGACTCTAGTTTTTCTAGTGTATTTGTCAAGTCTTGGTAATAGAGCTAAGCATGCCTCATTAAACAAGTTTGGATATGTTCCCTTCTATATTTTCCAAAAGAGTTTGGATAACATTGCTTTATTTCTTCGTTAAATGTGTGGTATGAAATACCAATTAAATCATCTGGATCTGAATTTCTTTATGGTAAGATATTTAATAACATTTAATCATACATTTACTTTTCTTACTAAGGTGTTCTCTCTCCCATCTCTTCCTGACCACGAACTCTTTACCTATCTATCGATCAATCCATCTAATCATCTAGCTAACGAGCTAGCTATGTGTCTATCTATATGTCTATTCTTTGAATCTCAATATAAATGTGATTCTCTCGTCAAGCCTTGCCTAATTCCTCAGCCTCAGGCAGAGTTAGTAGCTTCTTCCTCATTATGCTCTGTTCTCTGTTCTTACTATTCTTACATCAACAATGCTTTAATTTCTTCTTCTATCATTATTTTACCTTATTTTAACATCAAAATCTATAGTATACGCTTGAAATATTGGACACCAGACACACATTAATAAGTATCACCATAATAATAATATAAAATGAAGGTTTTTTTTAATATTTGTATATGTGATATGCTGCATGTTTATTGGTAGAAGAGTCAAGATGCAGTGACTAATTTTATTGTTTGCCTTGAACAGCTAAATCTAGATTAATTTCTGAGTGAATTTGTATCCACACCATACTGAAAAAAAAAAAATCATGTGCCAGAAAGTACCAGTGCACCAGATATTTCATAGCAATTTGTGTTCATCTCACCTTCACACTGCAAATACCTTTCTTGACATCTCCAAATATATTGTGAATTATTTGAGAGAAGAAAAAGCACTATTTTTATTTATCTCTGTCTTTTTTACCCTCCAGCACAGTGACTAGCACATAGTAGGCTCCCAACGAGCGTTAGATAAAAACATATTTTTAAAAAACTTATAACTATGGAGGCCAAGACTGCAAAATTGTATGCTCTAAAACTATGAAGGGATAATGAGTTTAATAGTTTATTTTAGGGATGGGCCACTGAATTGAATAGACATGGTAGAATGAAGAAGCTTGGGAAATAAGACAGATCTATGCAAAGAATCTCATTAAATGTTTAATCAAAATTTCATGACCTGTGTAGGGAATTGAAAAGACTCCCTGAGAAGTCATAAAAATTAATTTGGAGGGGAATTAAACATGGCGACTCATAGTGCTGTGTAAGTGATTTTGTGTCCCATGAAGCTCCCTAAATGTGTTTATGAGCTGAGCATCCTGTCCTGAGCTCATGAAATAGGAAAACAGTGCATCAGTCTTGGCATCTCTTGGTATTTGAAATGCTTGGAATTATTATCTCATACTCTTGGCTGTCTCAAAGGAAACAAAACAGAAGTGTATGTTTGGGTCAGGCTTTAATTTTCCAGAAGACTGAAAAATTCAATCACTATCTACCCAGACACTAATCTTGTCTCCTTTTTCCTCTGATCAGGAGGAGCTCATTCTTCTGGGCCTATGTCACCTTTAATGGGCAGCATAGGAAGGTGATATCCCAAGTGTATTTCAGCATTCACTCCACATTTATTCTCTCTTCTGCTTTAATTCACGGTGGAGATCACTGTGTAAATTTCACTGGCTTGTTTTCCTTCTTTATTAATAGTGAGTAGGAATAATGAAATGTTAACTAAGATTATAAAAATATAGTGCCTGTGACTCCACATGCAAATTCTTTAAATTCTTCAATTTCGGACTATAGAAAATGGAAAAATCTAATTAGCACAGAGGACTTACTCCAGAAACCTGGACAAATGAATGTCAAGGTAAAATAAATATTATTATAATATTAAAGCTATAGTATTTAAATGTAAAAAAGTGGTCCTATTTAAAATTAGTATTCACATAACTAAAATGATTTATTGAACACATTTTTGATAGCATAACCAAGATTTCAAAAGTCAACATGTGACATAAATGCTAAAGAACAATTAGCAACAGAGTCAGGCCTTTGAAAAGTGTTTTAAAAGTTGACTATAAGATGATGCCCACAGGTTTTCATCATTTTCTCTTCAAGAATAAAAATGAAGAGAAAAGCAAAATATGTTTTAATGTTTCAATTAAGGTTATGTTCAAAGAAGTAAACATTATAAATTGGAATTTAGAGCCAATGGCTATTTCTCAATAAGTAAACAGATATTTCCTATGAGAGATATTTCTAAGAAAGAAATAGGTGAGGGAGATTTAGAGGTATAAATTTTCAGTTACAAAATAAATGAGTCACAGGTATGAAATGTAGAGTGTGGGGGGTATAGTCAATAATAATGTAATATTGTATGGTAACAGATGATAACTAGACATATTGTGGTGACCTTTTTGAAATGTATAGAAATATTGAATCACTATGTTGTGTACCAAAAACTAACATAGTGTTGTAGGTCAATTATACTTCAAAAACAAACGAATTTATAGAAAAAGAGACCAGATTTGTGGTTGCCAGAGGCGAAGGATTGGGGGAGGGGGGATTGGATGAAGGTAGTCAAAAGGTACAAACTTCCAGTTATAAGTAAGTACTAGGGATGTAATGTGCAACATGAATATAATTAACACTGCTGTATGTTATGTATGAAAGTTGTTGAGAGTAAATCATCAGTTCTCATCACAAGGAAAACGTGGTTTCTTTTTAAATTTTTGTATTATGGTAAAATCACATAATATAAAACATACTATTTAACCATATTTAACTGTACAGTTCAGCGGCATTAGGTACATTCACATTGTTGTGCAACTCTCACCATCATCCATCACCTGACTTTTTCACCTTCCCAGAGTGAAACTCTGTCCCCTTTAAACACTAACTCCCCATTCCACCCCACCCCCCCCTTGGCATCTACCACTGTACTTTTTGACCTATAACTGACTATTCTAGGTACCTCATATAAGTGGAATCAACCAGTATTTGTCTGCACCTGATGCATATTGGAATGCATTTTTTTAACATTTTTTTTTATTCAAACAGAAAGTCATAAAAATTATAATCATCCTCATCAGTTCACTCAGTCTCATGTAATTAATTTTTTTATCTTGATCTTTTCTTACCACTTTTATGAGTTCATCAGTTTTCCATTAGAGTTCTGAAAATGTTTATTCATTCAGTTCAGCAGTATAGTCAGTTACCAGAAACCTGTACTTGTCAGAGTCTTTTCCATGAATTCCTTGAAGATGAAACCCTTTTATAGGAGCATTTTTGCAAAAGCATCAGAGTACACCCAGAACTGTCTGTAAATGACAAAAGACTTAAAAATGACCACGGTTAAAGATTTGATGAAAAGTTCATAATAATGCAATTGACAAGGAAATTTAGTTATTTCTGAGATATATATTTTAAAGTAACAACTAGAATTATGCCTTATAACATTATACAAGAACATATAAGATATTTAGGAATTTCATGTAATGTCTGAAACATTTATATTAACATATTTCCATATAAATAACCCAAAGAAAGTTTAGAATTCTTTTTTTTAATTTAATTTAATTTTTTTATACAGCAGGTTCTTATTAGTCATCAGTTTTATACATATCAGTGTATACATGTCAATCCCAATCGCCCAGTTCAGCACACCCCCATCCCCAACCCCCACTGCGGCTTTCCCCACTTGGTGTCCATACATTTGTTCTCTACATCTGTGTCTCAAATTCTGCCCTGCAAACCAGTTCATCTGTACCATTTTTCTAGGTTCCACATACATGTGTTAATATACGGTATTTGTTTTTCTCTTTCTGACTTACTTCACTCTGTATGACAGTCTCTAGATCCATGCACGTCTCAACAAATGACTCAATTTCGTTCCTTTTTATGGCTGAGTAATATTCCATTGTATATATGTACCACAACTTCCCTGGTGGTACAGGGATACCGAGGTTAAGAATCCACCTGCCAATGCAAGGGACATGAGTTTGAGCCCCGGTCTGGGAAGATCCCACATGCCGCAGAGGAACTAAGCCCATGTGCCACAACTACTGAGCCTGTGCTCTACAGCCTGTGAGCCACAACTACTGAGCCTGCCTGCCACAGCTACTGGAGCCCGCGTGCCTAGAGCCTGTGCTCTGCAACAACAGAAACCACTGCAATGAGAAGCCCATGCACCCCAATGAAGAGTAGCCCCTGCTCTTCACGATTAGATAAGCCTGCAAACAGCAATGAAAAACCAATGCAGCCAAAAATAAATAAATAAATAAATAAAATAAAAAAGTGAATAGTATTCATATATATATATGCCACATCTTCTTTATCCATTCATCTACTGATGGACACTTAGGTTGTTTCCATGTTTTGGCTACTGTAAATAATGCTGTTATAAACATAGGGGTGCAGGTATCTTTTGAAGTTAGTGTTTGAATTTCCTTTGGATGTATTCCCAGACATAGAATTGCTGGATTATATGGTAGTTTTATTTTTAATTTTTTGAGAAACCTCCACACTATTTTCCATAGTGGCGGCATCAGTTTACAATCCCACCAACAGCGCACAAGTGTTCCCAGAAAAGAAAGCTTTATTTATGGAGCTGAGCTGATTAGAAAGGGTGGCATATTTGCATGTGTAAGAAGGTGTACTTACCCCTGCTTTTCCCATCCTTACTCAGCAGTAGTTACTGTTGTCGTAGACTTGAGGGCTCTTCTCTGTCCATCTGACTTCCAGTTTCAACCTATAGTCTGAAATAATGCTGCTGTATTTTCCCCACCAGATGAACTCTAGCTTGGTTTGTTACAAGCAAAACTAGATAATGAATTTCAGCTGCTCATCTCATCCCCACCTAAGGGCCAGCCCTGAAATTTGGGTGGATCATACTATGTCAGTGTCACTTCAGCCTGACCCAGCATCTTCGTGCTGACATTTTTGGATAAGAATCTCACAGAGCTCACAACCAAGTCTCATTCAAGTTATTGTAGCATTCAACTGTAGGGGAAATCATGAGGTTATTGCGGTGGTTTGCATTTGGAAGGCATTTGAAAGAAAAATAAAGGACAGAAAAGTACTAGCAGCTGCTATTTTAGAAGCTAACATATTAGATGAGTTGGTTAAGTTGTATAATGCAATTAAAATACAGGGATACCGAGGTGTAACTAACATATAAAAGGTACAGAAGTATACTGCAGCCCTTATATATAAAGATGTCTTAGAAGCTTCATTCCATTTAAAATAGAAAACCTGATACATTATTGACTCTTCTCACTAATAGATTCATTTTCTAGAAGGTGACGGAAGCAACTATGGGGATTGCTACTTTGAAAATCATTGCAAAAAAAAAAAAAAGAAGAGCTGATTTTTGGTGTATAAACATTGGCATACAATCAAAGGAAGGGTGCATACAGGGTATGGTCTGATGTGTGCACTGGCCTTTAGAAAAGCAGCTTCAAAATATTCATAAAAAACAAGAGTCTGTGTTCAGGAACTTAAAAGAAGAGGGTAATTCAAAAAGGGTAGGAATCTCTAAGAAAATAAATTCTGACTATTCAGGGCTTCCCTGGTGGTGCAGTGGTTGAGAGTCCGCCTGCCGATGCAGGGGACGCGGGTTCGTGCCCCGGTCCGGGAGGATCCCACATGCCGCGGAGCAGCTGTGAGCCATGGCCGCTGAGCCTGCCCGTCCGGAGCCTGTGCTCCGCAATGGGAGAGGCCACGGCAGTGAGAGGCCCGCGTACCGAAAATAATAATAATAATAATAATCCTCTAGGGCTTACCTGGTGGCGCAGTGGTTGAGAGTCCACCTGCCGATGCAGGGGACACGGTTCGTGCCCCGGTCCGGGAAGATCCCACATACCGCGGAGTGGCTGGGCCCGTGAGCCATGGCTGCTGAGCCTGCGCGTCCGGAGCCTGTGCTCCGCAACGGGTGAGGCCACACAGTGAGAGGCCCGCGTACCGGAAAAAAACAAAAAATAAACCTCTAAATAAGGGAAAGGAGGTGACTTCTAAAGAAATCAGTGTAGCTCTAGAGGGAGTTATCTAAGAATGCAACATCATGGAGAAAGAAGCACAATTTCAATGGAAGAATATAAAGTATTCCAGCTAGAAAATTCATCACAAAAATATTAAAATCCCGAATAAGTTAGGGTTTGTGAAATATACTGAGGACAACAAAAATGTCTGTTTTTCTATTTTATATGAAAAAAGACCATAAAGGAAGGATTAGTCTTGGCCATGAGTTTATTGTACCTCTACTTTCCACATGAAAGCCAATGATCTTCAAAGTGTACAGGGTAGAACTTTGCTAAGAAGAAGTTAGTTAGGCCCAAAGTAGGCGAGGAAGAAGAAATTAAACCTATGTTAATTGGTAACTACTCAGTGCCATACATTTATTCAAAAATTACTTTTTGGGAAATGTGCTACATGTTCTCTTACAGACTCTGGGAGTATAGGGATGAGTAACTTAAATACATGAGTTCAAAAGCTTTGATCACCAGTGAAATTTTATACACACATCTCATGCATTCCTAGGAATTTAAGAGGTATCATTACCTTTACAGAAGAGGAAATCGAGGCTAAGAGAAGGTCATTAAGCCACCCACAGATATAACGCATATTTAAAGGAAACACTGAAACGGGGATCTAACCCTGTCTGACATTAGAAGCCATGTAATTTTCTCCTTTCTATTCTGTGACTCTCTCTTAAATAGAGAGTAAAAGTTCATATGAGTCACAACCTAGGTGCAAAGGTAATTGCAGGTGTAGTTGTAGAATATCAGTTGTCATTCTACAAAATTGGAAATATAGCAATTCCTAGGATACTACAAAAGTACAAATACTTGAGTATTCAAAGGGGGAATATATATGTATATATATTTCAGAAACTATAAATAGGCAAATCCAATGTCGATTTAAGAACAGGTTTTTCACCAATGATATATGAACACTTAAAAATAAGTAGTAATCATGAGGAGGCTGTGTGATTCCCAGAAGTACGTATCATATTTAATTTGCAAATGATTATCATTTCAGAAAAGTATTTGACAACACATCTCAAATATTTCAACACACGTATTTCTGATGTCTTAATGTTTAATGATACATGTAGATGCGTGTGCTGCTGGTTGAAAATTATCTCAAAAGCTTACTGGAAAAAGTCTTTAGTGACTTGCCATAGGGCTCTGTTGTTGACCCTCTTTTAATACATTTTAATCTACATCACAAATGAAGGCATGAGGCATATTTTAAAAAATTCTAGATGCTGAAAATTATGAAGAACAGCTAACATATTGCGTTCTAAATAAAAATGCAACCCAATTTTGATACGTCAATAGACCACATGAAATTTAACAGAGAAATAAAAAGTTTTACACTGAGTTTAAAAAATTCAGTGTTAACAAAGGGAAGATTTGTGGCTTAACATTTCATCGTATGATTAAAAAAAAAAGTCCCAGAAGATTTTAATTATTACAAATTCAATTGTAGGCAACAGTATAAAATGGCTTTTCATGTAGATAGATCCATCTCAGCCTCGTTTCTTTTCATTGGCACGACCACACAAAGCATATTTTAAGTGATACATTGCCATAATAAAGTTCACCCAAAAGAGACAGATACAAAGAGTGGAAAGATCAATGAATATTTTAACTGCTCCCATATCTCTACTGCTTAGCTGTGGGTCTGGAATAAAACTGGCACTCAGTAAATATGCATTGAATTAATAAATCAGGGACACTGTGTAACATGGGGCATAGAAAAAAAGAACTGAAAATTTTCATCTAAAGAAAAGGTTTAACAGAGTGATAACAGCTGCCTGTAAGTAAAGGAGGGCCTATCATGTAAAAGATGGGTGAGATTGTTTATCTAGTAGTTTCAGAGGAAGTTAAACATGTTTTTTCTGTGATAAAATGAAATCTTTAAAATGAGTAGAGGTATCCAAAAATGGAATGCTAACCTTTCCGAGAGTGAGCTCTCTATGCCAAAGGAGACTTTAAGAAGATAAAGTCTCATCAAATTAAAGGAAGATGGTGGACGGGTGTCTGCTGCAAACACTTCTAATGGGAAATCTCTCTGATTCTATGTAAAAGTGTGGTTGGATTTTTTTTCCTTATTGTCTTGTGAAGTTTCTTATTTTTGTAGTTCACTAGTCCTAAAAGTGATTCAGGGTTAGCTTTAAAATGCTTCATCTAATGAACATTGGATTTAGTGGTTAGATGATCTTCAGTTCAAAGAACATTACTTTTTCAGTTGATAACTGAGTAACCAGTAATCTAAATAAATGAGAACCCCCCAAGATGCCTTCAATTTCATAAAAAATAATTCAGAGTGAAGATGGATCATTTGACTGAAAGTGGAACTTACAAAAGCAATGAGATCCCAATGGAAGAGGAGTCAAGTGTCACGGTGAACTGAGGTGACTGCTAGAGCTTCTAGAAGGTGGGAGCGGCCTTCCTGATGCTGTACCAGCTCCCTCTGCTTGCCCATCATAGCCCTCACCGCAGGTTGTAATCATCAGTAACTTGTCCATATGCCCCACTTCCCTAGGGGGCTGTGAGCTCTGTGCAGGCAGACACTCTTTCCTTCTGACCCACCATAAGCTCCCCAGCACCTAACAAAGCGCTCATCATAGCAAGTTCAATAAATATTTGTTGACTAAAATGCATGAGTGAAGTGTAGAATCCTCACTGTTAAAATCCAGTATCATATTTGACATGTAGCATTTTTTTATTTTTGGAGTGAATTGGTGAGGACTTTACAGAAGGATGCTGAAAAATATATACCTCACTGGCAGTGAAGCCATTTAAAGATCTGATCTGATTTTAAAACTTGTATTTATTTTCTGATAACTAGAATATTCTCTATTACTATACTATTATATACCTACTGTTCAAACTTATTATTTTTAGTCTTCATTTCACTGTGATCATCAAAAGAAGTGCTTGAATACTTCTTAGCATACAGTAGTGATCAATCTGTGAAGCAAAAGAAACGCTCATTCATCAAACATTTGCTAACAGATGCTGTGCTAAAATGATGAAGATGGAAAAATGGAACAGGGCACGGTACCTGCTGTTAGAAGTTTTTGTGAAGTTGGAGAGACAAATATGTAAATAGATAGCAATACCATGATAACAGTGTATGAACAAAACTGGTGCGCTTGAAGGGCATATCTAAAATAGATAAGGCAAGGCAGATATATCAGGATATATTAAATAAATGAGTTAATATAAGGAGAAACTAATTGATTTAAATAGTAGTTGAAGAGGGGGGGAGCATAGGGAATTTTCATCATGTATCTCAAAACCATGGAGGTAGACTATTGAGCATACTAGGAGGAGGGAGAGCAGAGAATAGCATGCAATGAAATGATGAATAAGCGCTATAATTATTATTGCCCTTTAGGGAGTGCTCTGCTGACCACTAAGCTCACAAAACTCTATATTATCACCATTTTTCAGATGAAAATCTGAAGCTAAGAGAAGCGAAGGGATTAGCCCAGATCTCCTAGCTAGTGAATGATAAACTAGAACTGCAGCCCACCAACTCATACCTAGTATTTTTCACTCTTGTATGAAGAAAGGGTCTTCAGAAGTGCTTAACTCACTGAAATGGATATTCTATGCATATAACTCTTTTTCTGTAAAATTACTTTGAGTTCAAGGATTTTATGCATAAAAATACTACCTAAATGTGACACAAATTTTACATAAACACATTAATTCTATACAGAAGCACGGTCCTCTGCCTTCCCCATCCTTTTCCTTATCTACCTGCAAAAATGACTTAGGAGCATTACTCAAATTGGAAGCACACAGCCTTTGCTAGCATGAGCAAGAAAACATATCTTCAATGTCTCTTTCTTTCTTAAAAAAAAAAAAAAATGGACTGAGTAGATGAATGGTTTAGATTCTTTTCATCATTGTGATGGTATTCTGAATTGATGGCCATGACAGATCTGTTCTTTACCCTAAAAAATAATGACACTTTCAAGGTAAGTTTTTGTCATGTACTGATTACCTGGACAGAGATGAAAAGAACAGTAACAGTAATTATAAATATTTTTGCTTCTGAATTCAGAAGAATATTTGTAGGAGGATGGAAATTTTGGCTAGAATCATAGCAAACTCCAAACCTTCTTTTCATATTATAATTTTCATTTCTGAAATTTGAATCTCTTATCAGGAAGTTTTTGGGTTTATAAACACAAGTCAAAATGAAATAGAAATTATCTATGCACTTTAACATTTAATGCCAGAATTATTATCATTGGTGTCAACTTGAGCTTTAAAGTTAGACAGACAGTAGTTTTAGCTTTCTGCTTCCACAAGTTAACATTTTGACTATGAACAAGTTATTTAAAATTTCCATAACTCACTTTCGTCATCTACAAATGGAGACATCAAAAAAATTTTGGAGTTACATAAAACAGGTGAGGTGATTTTGATAAAATGATTAGCACAGTGACTGACATTATATTATCTATTGTTATTGGATTCCAGAAAAACAGTTTTCAAAACTTAAGAATCAGCTTCATTTTAAGTTTGTAAAAATGTTGGAAGATTCAGATAATTCTGTGGATTAAATAATTGTCTATGGCTTCATTAGAGACTGAGATACACAGCCTGAATTCGCCTCTTCTAGTTTGGTTCCTTAGATCATTTTACCTTTTTTGCAAAAATTTGTCAAGACTAAAAAAGAAATGATAACATCCATTTGTAGCTTAGAATTTTAAATATAGAACAGATGACAGCTATTATCAATTGCAAGGTATTTATTTTATTGAAAAAGAAACTGAAAAATAGAAACGAAATAAGTTTTTATGGCAGTATGAATTAGAAACTAGCAATAAATGTCATTCCAGTTTATTTTTTTTGGTGGAAGAATAATTATGCATAAATTAGAAATAGTACATCTAGTACCAAGTCTGGTTTTTATTTTTATAGAAAACTCTGTCCACATTTGGAATCTTCATTTAAAATGATATTTGGCTTATATCTGACATTTCCAGACTTATATAATCAATCTACTCTGTGTTGTATTTCTTATATTGGGCTCTTGGAATGGATGATTTTTTAACACGCTCCACTATACAACAAAATTATTTTCAGTAACTTTCATGAAATGAGATAAATTCTAATAATGCAAAAAAAGAATCATAGATGTAAAAATGTTCTTTAATTGAACTTTGTATATGTAACTATGTAAATGGAAACATTAATTAAATGTTATAATATAAAAAGGAAACTAATTAATACTTTTAATTACATTAATGTATTATTTAAAGATAGAAAAGTAAAACATAAAAATAAGCATTTCCAAAAAGAAAACTCTGCAAGATTCAGCTAATAAGTTGCAAATGGAATGATGAACTGAAGTAACTAAAGTTCTGTATCCTTGATTATATAATCAGTGTGATCATGTTTATCAGGTATAATGCTTAAACGTAGTGATCGGCAGTACCACAGACACTGGATAATCCAACCTAGTGCTGTCCTGGTGGAGGCTTACATTGGCACAGAGGCTATTGTGAGCATCTCTTCCCAATTTCTTGCTCAGTGACATGACACTGGCAGGTTGAAATTAGTCATGGAAGGTGTAGTAAATACCAAAGAAATAAGGAAGTACATCAAATCGAGGTTATTTCTTCAAGGATCCACTTGTTAAACATTTACCAGTACATCACAGATCAAAATGTAGTCAAAGTGAGCCCAAACTATTTCAAAAGTTTGAGAAGTTACTCTCAAAATAATTGTCTGTAATAAGTCCCTAAAGTTGGGAGCCAATTGTATAACTGGGAGCTCTTTGAATTAACTTTCACATAGATGACGACATAACTGGAGGAACTGTTTAAAACTTAGATGGACAAAAAATGATTTAGAATTGTTGACACATGGTGATTAAAAAACAGACTGAGTTCAGATGTCTTTATTATTTATTTAATTTTTATTTTTAAAACCAACTTGATTGACATGGGACTTCCCTGGTGGCACAGTGGTTAAGAATCCGCCTGCCAATGCAGGGGGCATGGGTTCGAGCACTGGTCCGGGAAGATCCCACATGCCGCGGAGCAACTAGGCCTGTCGCCACAACCACTGAGCCTGCGCTCTGGAGCCCGTGAGCCACAACTACTGAGCCTGCGAGCCGCAACTACTGAAGCCCACGCGCCTGGAGCCCTTGCTCTGCAACAAGGGAAGCCACCACAATGAGAAGCCTGTGCACTGCAAAGAAGAGTAGCCCCTGCTCACCACAACTAGAGAAAGCCCACACACGGCAACGAAGACCCAATGCAGCCAAAAATAAATAAATAAAAAAAAACCCAACTTGATTGACATAAAACTCACTTGGAAATATTCAAAGTGCACAATCCAGTAAATGCTAGCAGTTGCATATGCTGTGACTTACCACCACCATCAATTAAAAAAATATTCTCATAACCCCCAAAATATTCTACTTGCCCCTCTGCCATGGATATCTCCCATCAAACCCCGCTGTAGACAACAACTGATACGGTTTTTGTCACTGTAGATTAATCTGTATTTTCTAGAATTTTAAATAAATTGAGTCATACCCTATGTATGCTTTTTTGTCTGGTTTTTATTCACTGAACATTCAGTGTGTTACATTTATCAGTAAGTCAGTTCTTTTCATTGCCAAGTAGTTTTCCACTGAATGCATGTATCATACTTTGGATATCCATTCACATATTGATAGACATCTAGATTATTTTTAGTTTTGAGGCCCTTGCCAAGATATATATTTTCATTTCTTTTTGGTAAATTATTAGTAGTGGAATGTCTGGGTTTTATGATATGTTTATGTTTGACTCTCTTAAAAATGGACAGTTCTCTAAAGTGGTTGTACCATTTTGCATTCCACTCAGCAGTTTAGGAGATCTTTAGTTGCACCTCAATCTTATCAACACTTGGTTGGATGGAGTAGTTCATTCTCGCTCGGCAGCCAAAGTAAAAGTCTCACAGATCTTACTAGAGCTGCCTGGATCACGCAACTTTCCCAAAACCATTACTGGGCTTCTATTTGCCCAGGTCTGCACCACAGGTCCCTGCTGAGGCTGGAATTTGAGTTAACTCCACTATAAGCCATATGCTGAGGGTTGGGAGCAAGTGGTTCCCCAGAGGGAAACTGTGGCACTGTTAGGGAAGGCTGAATGGATTCCAGGAGGCCAAAGATCAACATAATTCTACTATATAATTTTAGGTATAGAAAACTCTGCTAGAAATAACAGGTTTTTAAACTTAGAAATGTACAATTAAAGACAAATTTTATTTTTAGGTGGAATAATAGTGCAATGAAACACAGCAACTAATAAACATATGCTCAGGACATTTAGTGAAGAAACTGATGAGTAGGTGTTGGGAAAAACATATTAAGTCCATTGCTTTCCATTTCTTTCTTTTTTTGTTTGAAATTCATGGAAATCTGTCTGTAAGGCAACTGAGTGTACTTGCTGAAGGCAGATGGTTGTGTTCTCTTGCTTGGTAGCCTAGAAAGCTGGAGAAGGAGGCGCAGATGGCCAGGTGGGGGAGGCTTTAGTAATACGCGCGAGACCAATGCTAACTTCAGGGACCACAGAATTTACACAAATCTAAAACTTTTGGAATATTTGTTAACCTGACAACTGATGGTCTAGAACCTTTGAACATTACTGTTGTTATTCAATGTTGGCTTTATAGAAAGGACAAAGAAGGGAAGAGAGATGGGTCAGTCAACCTTCCCATTTTTCAGCTGTGTATTAGGTTAGGTCAACTCTCCTTATGGGTACAGAATCTGAGGTTTGGCTCTCCCATTTTCATTCTTTACAAACTGCACGTGAATTTTGAAAGTTATTGAACTTAATGAATAATTGTATTAACTTTACATTCTGTGTCTTACCATTTCCTACCCCCCCTTACCTGTCTCATCTGACATTTTATGTGCATACATTTTAAAATTTATTTATTTCTTGCCGTCTTTTTCTCTCCATCCCCTTACTTAAATGGAAACTTTATGAAGAAAGACTATTTGACTTATTCTCTTCACTGTTGTATTCTTTTCACCAAGAAAAAATCCTGGCGTGAAATAGATACTTCAAAATACTTGTTGGATATTTTCTGAATTTGTTTGGATAAACAAAGGAAAGTTAAAGATGAGAATATGGACTTTGCCTGATTTATTTAGTGACATATCTGAGTGGCTAAAACAGTGCCCAGCAAATAGTAGATTCTTAATAACCATTTGTTGAATGAATTAAAGATATCCATTGTTTAATCCTTCTTTGTGAACGAGACAAGGTTAACTATTGACTAGTAAAAGAATGCAGGAGTTAAGGCGGTCCAAAAGAAATGCTGAAGATTTGTAATAATTATCGCGGGGAATTATAAAAGTAGACAATCAGAGACCCACAAAAGGATTTCCCAACTGAGGAAAGTCTGTTGTGACCACAGTCTACCTGATTATACGATTTCTTCCAACAATGTTCACTAGCAAGGACAAGGAAACTGATGGTTTTACTGCCCTAACACCTCCACCCTCTAAAATAATTGATCTCCTCTCTAATAAAAGTTGCTGTGATGTGTCATGGAATGTAGACTGATTAGGAAGAAAAGCGACTTCACAGGGGATGGAGAGACTGGGACAAAAGGCAAGAGTGTGGGGATTAGAAGACCCAGTGGAGTCAGAGAGAAGGAAGAGTGGGAGGAGTGAGAGACAAAATATGGTCAATTTTGTCACAGAACATGATACTGGAATTTATTACTTAAAAGTATTTCCATTTCTAGGTGATAATTCAGTCAAGGTAAAATGTCATCATGAAGTAGAATGATTTTGTTTGAGGTTTGTGTAGCATGGGGGATGGATGGAAAAGGCCAAGGAATAGAGAACTAGGTTCTAGGTTGAGTTTTCAAGAACTGGGTTGGAGATGTGGACTCTGAGTCATGTCCAGTATGCCCCACAAAGGTGAAAGTGACCAAGAAATCTATAGGTGTTATACTATAGAAGTAAATAGAAGGAGTGATAGAAGTAGGTAGAAGGAGTTGATTAGGGGTAGTATAGAGAGGCAGCTATAGCTTCAGAAGAAGAAAAGAGTGTCCAGTTAATGGCACAGAAGTGACATTAGTGAGCTAAGAGAATGGAGTTGGGATGGGAGGGATGAGTCAAATCAGGAAGCACGATGACCAGTTTCAGCCTACTGCAGTAGTACAGAGAGAGACATTAGTGGTTTGGATTAGGGCAGTGGAGGTGGAAGTGGTGAGAAATGATCATTGAGGGTCATTTCTTGAAGGTAAAGTCAACAGAGTTGATTGATGGAACTAGAGGTACAGCATGAAGCTCCTTGGTATTTTGTCTGAAAAACTGGATGATTGTTAACACTAGGTGGGCAAGGCAAAGGGAGAAGTCAGTTTGAGGGAGAAAAGAAGAGTTTTGTTTGGGCTTTATAAGTTTAAGAAACTTATATGACAGCTATTCAAACATTCACAGGAGTGCTGGCAACTGTCAACTTCTTTCATATGCACTGTGTCATGTGTTATATTGTCTTATTGATCCAGTGAGATGGACATTAAAATTATTCTAACTTAGGTGAGACTTAGAGAAGTAGAGGAATAATGTCAAAGTCATATAACTAGAAAGCTTCAAGGGCAAGATTTGAACCAAGACTGACTAGAGAGCACTAACTTGCAATCACCATCCACACAACCAAAACCACTCCTGATCAAGTGGATCCAGGTTTTGTTGTACCTAAAGAATATGCAGGACTTCCCTTGTGGCTCAGTAGTTAAGAATCTGCTTGCCAATGCAGGGAATACGGGTTCGATCCCTGGTCTGGGAAGATTCCCACATGCCACAGAGCAACTAAGCCTGTGTGCCACAACTACTGAGCCCACATGCCACAACTACTGAAACCCGTGTGTCTACAGCCCACGCTACATAACAAGAGAAGCCACCGCAATGAGAAGCCTGCGCCCCGCAATGAAGAGTAGCCCCTGCTCGCTGCCACTAAAGAAAGCCCACGCACAGCAGCAAAGACCCAACGCAGCCAAAAATAAATAAATAAATAAATAAATAAAAAGAATCATACCATTAGCATGATATATTTTTTAAAAAATAAAGAATATGCAATTTGGGGAGTCCTCTGTAAGAAAAAGAACGTAAATTCGGGCTTCCCTGGTGGCACAGTGGTTGAGAGTCCGCCTGCCGATGCAGGGGACACAGGTTCGTGCCCCAGTCTGGGAAGATCCCACATGCCGCGGAGCGGCTGGGCCTGTGAGCCATGGCCGCTGAGCCTGTGCATCCAGAGCCTGTGCTCCGCAACGGGAGAGGCCACAACAGTGAGAGGCCCGCGTACCGCAAAAAAAAAAAAAAAAAAAAAAGTAAATTCACAGCTACAAAATTAGATATGGAATTAAATATTTAAAATGAGAAAAGAATTTACAACAAATTGTATCCTTTAAAAGCTGTGCAGTACCACAAGCACCACGAAATCTGGAAAATTAACGTGATTCTTAAAGGTTAACAAGTGAACACATTTCTATAATATTTTTCCTACATTTTTTGTCTGCAAAAAAGTCTTTGATTATATCTTCCTATGACAAAGTTTTCATAATGCCATTTTCTATAGAAAAAAATTGAAAGATAAATTAGTTGTGCTTTTATGATTAAAACTGATCAATTTTTAATTATGGATAGTTTAGAAAAGTTTCAGATTCATAACTTATTAATAATAATTCTATGTAAATGCGTAGGATTGTTTGGGAATTTATTTGGGAAATCTGGAAAAATATTCAAGTTTGGCAACAACATATAACCAAGTGACACACTGTTAGAACCTCTTCCTAGGCCTTTCAGGGTATCCATTCAGGGGAGGGACCTGGTGAATCCACCTGTGGTACTACTCTTTTCTCTCCAAGTAATTGGGGAAAGGAGTGACAGGACAGGGAGGCCTGTGCTTCATGTGATGTAACCTGAGAGGTACCCTTCCTGTGGCCAGAGAAGGGACTGACCACCTCCTCAGATACTCACCGCCTGGTAGAATTATGAGTTCTCCAACTGTAATGTGAGAGACAGGGGTTGAAAAAGAAGCTTGGAGAAAATGATCCTTTCTCACAAATCCCTCAAAAATCATTTTTAAAATACAATAAAATTGGCATTACTTTTTCTATTTCTCTTAACCCCCTGCCCTGCCATCAGTCAATAAAAATAACTGACTAAATATTTATTTTGCTAAAGCTTTCCATTATTTTAAAATATTTCCTGCTTGAAGGCTAAGTGTAGGTAGAAATGATACATATCTTCTTTATAATTAACTAGTCAATAGCGGGAAGCCTTGCCATGATTATACTACTACTTGAATACACTGTCATAAAACACTGATCGAACTTGAACTGTGCATGGTTTTCTTTCTTCATTCAATTAATTTTCCTTTCCCTGAAATAATGACACGTTCAGGACCCTTTCTGCTATTGTACAGCAGCTGTGAAATGAGAATAGGTGGTTCACTTTTTTGTATCTTTAGGCCTGAAACGTAGACGAGGGCTGGAATAATCATTACACAAGAGCAACTGTTTGTCCTGGTTGGAAAAATATAATGAATTTAAAGAAAGAGAAACAGTATGAGAAATTTTTAAAAGGCAGGAAATTGGTATAAAAAAGTGATTTCTGGGATGTTCGGAATCCCATTAAACCCACTTTCCCTTCCATATGTTTGGTAAGCTGAAAGGTATCATGGGGGCACCTTGATTCAATTTAACATGCTTAATGGAATTTCAGTTATATAACTAGGATGGCCAATTCCCACCTGCCCAGGGCCCCATGTCATTCTTTAACTGATATTACAGAGTACCCAAACTCAATGCTCCCCCCTGTTTGATTCAGCCGGAAGCCCAGTTTGATATGTCAAAAACTCCCATGGGTCGCTACTGTCTTAGCTGCTTGCTAATGGGTCATAAATTCCATCTCACCCAAGAGGCCTATGGAGTCCTCACTGGGGCCACCTGGTGGTCATTCCCAAAGCCGTCAGCGTACAGACGAGCCTCTTGTCCCAAGGGCAGGAAATCACTGAGCCCGCAGTAGATGGACTCACATTGTCCTCCACTGCACCTTGACATTTTCTATGACCCCAGAGCTCTTTCTGTTATGCTCATCTAAAAGGGTAGTAGGAAAGAGGATCCCTAAACTAGGTCTCTGGCATCAGTGAAGTGCAGGCCTATATGCGGGGGCAATAATAGGTTTGTGTGGGACTAAATCTTATATAATTTGAGTCCTTTTTAATAAAAAATCATACATTTTAGATACATAATTAGGTACAGAGGAAAATACTTATTTTGAACGAGGAAACACATCATAATATGTTGCAGAATCATTAGAGATTCAGGTCCCTTTCTTTTAAGATTTACTTCAGGCAATTTGCCAGAAATGCTTCATAGAAGTCGTCCCTGAGTACAGTCTGGATAAGGAAGAGTCCCTGAAACGGAAACTCTATTGGCTTCATGATAAATTCACCCCTTCCTACTTAGATGGTGTCAACTCTGAGTGCACTGCTGATTACCTGGGGCTTTGCCAGGACCACTTGACCCTGACAGTCTGGATGCTTTGTGCATAGCCATCACTGAGGTTGTCTCCACCTGTTGGAGCCTCAGTAGCACTCAGAGAATTGGTCTATTTAGACCACCATCTCCTCTTCCTCACTTCCTTGCCAGGACTGATCCTACCAGTTAAGCCCAGGCTACAGTGGTTTTTTGAGATTTGAAAGAGGATACAACTTCCTTTAGTTTTAACCTAGTGAAGGTGCCCTTTGACAAAATGAGCAGATCTACTACCATGGACCACGTTAATTTTATCCAATTGTATTTTTATCTCCTATTGGTAGTAAAGGATGTACAACGAAGAGTTCTCTCAACCTCAACACCTGTCTCCTCCTGTTATGCAATTCTCCCCCTCAATGTTATTGTTTTTTGGATAGCATTACAGAAATGTATTTTGCAAATATAAACAAATACGTGTGTGTTGTTAAGCTCTTCCATTCTTTTTTAATGTACTAGAATAGTTTCATTTATTCTGTTATTCATATTACAATTTGTTAGATTTTTCTGGTGAAATGTCTGGGTACAATGCTCATAGGAGAGTTGGACAAGAAGGAAGGTCTTTAACATCTTTCTCTATTTCTTTCATAATGACATCTTGTCTCATACTGGAGGGGGGGTGGAACCTTGCTTTCCTTTTGTTAGCATTCACCTGGCATAACTTTCCTCTTTTGTTTTAGCATAGCATTTTGCTTTGTAATCCAAATAGTCTTTTCTCTTTTTTGTGTGTGCTACTGTGTAAGCTTAGTCTAATTACATTTATTGATATGACTGATTTTATTCTGTTTTATTATTTTAGATTTTTTATTTTTATAGCTTTAAAAATACTTTATAGGCTCACCAGGAATCCCATGATGGTATATGGGTATACCTACCTTGGTGCTGTTAGATATACTCAGCATCTTCACTCTTTGTTAAAGAGATCAGGACATTTACTCTTCTAACTTTGATTAATTTTCTAATTACTGCAGATTATATTATTTACATTTTGACCTGACCTCATAAGCTTACTGTTTATTTCAGTCTTTGTTTTATGGTTAAATATATTCAGTAATCACCACAAACTTCTTTGCTGTGGCTTTTCTAGTCATTTCTCGGTTGGCTAAATCTTGCTTACAGTTAGAGTCCTCAAGAACAGGTGGGAGCAATTCCCTTGAATTCTTGCATTTGGTATCCCTCTTAAATATATAGGCTGAAATAGTCTTTTATTTCAGGAAAGCCTTAATAAATTACATTTTTAAATACTTGTGTTTTTTTTCTTTTATTTCAATTTATTCTATAGTTCCCTATATGGTATCTTGGGTCTCATTAACTTATCTTCCATATCTATGAAGAGGTAATATAATACCATGAGTTGTTTTTGTTTGCTTGCTTTAGTATTTTTTTCTTTTTCTCTTTGTGAAGAAAAGAAACTAAAAAGGAAGTCTGGCCATGAGAAGCAAATAAATCTTTTCAATACTCTTGCCTTGATTTTGGTCAGACATCAGCATGTAATTTAACCAATGACCTTCTCCGGGTCTTATTTGAAGTTATACTAGGATATGCAAAGTGGGTGGTCCCAGATTACTGAGAGCATTATAGGTCTTTTTTCTGTTGGAGCCTGGAACAGAGTCTTGGTCTAGTATACTGAGTGGCTGTATGATTAGAGCGAAACCTGAAGCCCCCCCCAAATTATGTCATCCACCCAAAACACAGTGATATTTACTCTGTAGACTTTGAAATGTAATTTTTTAAAACTTTACTTATAGGCTACTCCATCTCCTTCTAAAACTTTCTGAAAAATCTGAAGATGCTTAATGTTATTTTAAGAGACAGTCTCTACAAGAATAGAATCAGATCCTATAAGAGTGTAGATGACAGACAAAAGGGCAATTCCTTGTGGCAGATACCTGGCCCAGGCAGTGACAAAGAGAGTGGACCAGACTGTCCCTGAAGGGAAGGGCGTAAGAATTTCAGGTCTCAGTGCAACTGATTTATTATCCAGAGGTGTAGGTTTTACACCAAAGAAATAATCATGTTGGCAAGTAAGTCCCTAATGTTCCCGGTTCAGACCAGGTTCAGAACTACTGCAGGGGCAGCAGTCTCACCCTGTGCTAGATTCCCAGAATCCCTTTTCTTTGGCTCTTTGAATGTCCAGATGATTTCCTGCTATAACCAGAAAGAGCCTTGCTAGTGACAGTTTGTAACTGTCAGGCATAGGGACAGAAAAGGGGCTCCATCCAGATCCAAGGCCTGCATGATAAAAAAAAAAAAAAAGAAAAGAAAAGAAAAGAAAAAGAATCTAAGGGAAGTGAGTAGCGCCTGTAAAAGGTGCCAAAACATACCTCTGATTTAATTCTTCAGCTGCTCAGTGAGTTACGTATCTGCTATTCTATAGATATCACACATATTTTCCTGTTTTCAGTGTTTCCTCTTTCCACTTTCTGTCAGAGATAGAGAAGAATGAAATATTTCTCCCTGCACATACTGCAATCAATTTTGTCGGTAAGTAAAGATCTTAAAATAAAACCATCTTGACTCTATCATAAAAGAAGGTATTTTCAATTGCTCGCTGATAGCTTGGAAGTACACATCATTCTTCATACTCATACCCCTAGTATTTTGTCATGTGTCTGGACATTTCATTGTCAATGATATTTTACTATCTATCCATCTCTGCTCTTTCAAGTGCCTGTTTTTAACATTAAGACAATAGACTTCATCCAGTTAATAAAAGAACATTCCAATATGTGCTGATTAAGAATGTATACTTGGATGTCAGACAACTTGGTTCAAATGGGCAATTTACTCAACTCTCTTGAAGCCTTGAAAATAGGGATCATGTCAGTATTCACCTCATAGGGTTGTGATGAGGATAAAATTCATTCATATATTTAAAAATATTTATTGGGCACCTCCTATGATAAGTGCTACGGTGAAAAAGGATACAAGCTAAGGGGATAGAGAATGACAGGATGCTGCTTTAGATACAGAGGTCAGAGAAAACTGCTCCAGGAAGGTTTTATTTGAGCAGAGATCTGAATGAAGTGAGAAAACAAGTCATGCCAATACCAGGGAAGAGAACTTTCCAGGCAGAGAAAAGAGCAATTACAAGGTACTGTGTTGGGAATATTATTGCCAAGTTTGAGCAGCTGGGTGAATTGTGATATCATTAATGAGATCACGACACATTTTTTTCAATGCCTGGGGCCTAGAAAGTCTTCCGTAAGTATTATCAATTCTGTTTAGTGTCTGAATCTCAGAAATAGAAATATTCCCTTTTTATTATTTTGTTTAATGTAAGAGGATCTAATTATGCTAACCATGGCACAGAGACTCTCTTGTTCTTTAAGTCAACAGGCTCACTGTTGTGAAAAGAAGTAAGCTGACAGGGTTCCTCTTTGGGGCAAAGCAAGGAGCAATGATTTCAGACTTGCCCCACCCAGATGTACCACAGGGTAATGCTGTGCCTTTCTGAGCTTGGGTTGTCCAGACTGATGGCCTCAAGAAAACAAAGCCAGAGGTAGGTAGGGGAGAGCTGTACTGCACAGACTTCCCAGAACCAGGGGATTTCTAGAGCTTTCCAGGCTGAGAAGTCACAGTCTATACACAGAACGTACTGTGAAAGCGTGCTTTCATCATCTGGAGAAGGTATTTATTACATGAGGGATAGTTATTGTAGAAAATGTATTTACTTATAAATAAATAATATTTATTGTAGAAATTAATAACATTTTTGTTAATTAAGAAGGCACAGACATAAAAAAAGGAAGGGAGAAGGAAAAAGAAAAGGATGGGGGAGGAGGGAGGAAAAGGAGGAAGAAAGTATCTATTAAGCTACCAGCCAAACATAAGTACTGTTCATGTTTTATTTTTTGCATATGGATTCTATGAAAATGTGCATAGATTTTAAAAATGATATCTTTGGTAACCCACTATTTTCACTCAACATCTGATCTTTATCATCTTTTTCTGACCGTAAATACATTTGACCACACCTTTTTTTTATTGGCTGCATAGTTATCCAATAAAGTTGAGACAATTATTTACCCAATTATTGTAACCTTACGATAACCTCCCCTTAACATGTTAAACATGTTTTCTCTTCACATCAAGCGATTGTGTTTCCAATATCCATGGAAGGAAAGAACATATAATGATAACAATCTCCCACCAACTCAGTGACACCTTCAGTGCGTTGTAGATTAGAACAACATCTACCTGAATTTAAAATTTTAGATAGTTAGATAGATAGGATGTGAGGACTATTGAATTTACTGGCATGCTTGATATACAAATAAGCTCTCAGACGCCTTGCAAAAGTTCAGCCATGCACCGGCCCACTTTGAGTGCAGTTGTTCGCAGATTAGGATGCACAGATGATGCAAGGCACTTGGCCTCAAAGTATGTTCCCAGAAGCAGCAGCAGCAGTATCACCTGGTTAGTATTGCTAACTTGTTAGCAATACTGATTATCTGGCCCCAGCCCAGACCTACTGAGTCAGAAGCTCTAAGGATATGGCCCAGCGATCTGTTTTAGCAAGACCTCCTGGTGATTCTGATGCACACTCAAAGTAGAGAACCTCTGAAAGAGAGGCAACGTGACAGCTGAATGCTGTCACTACCGGTAATTAGACCTGTGACTTCCCACCAGTTACATCCTCTGAGCTTCAGTTTTCTCAGTCACAGAAAATCAAAAACAGAAGAAGTGAATAAACATTATGCTTATAGGGGCTTCCCTGGTGGCTCTGTGGTTGAGAGTCTGCCTGCCAATGCAGGGGACACGGGTTCGAGCCCTGGTCTGGGAAGATCCCACATGCCGCGGAGCAACTAAGCCCGTGAGCCACAACTACTGAGCCTGTGCGTCTGGAGCCCGTGCTCCGCGACAAGAGAGGCTGCGATAGTGAGAGGCCCGCGCACCGCGATGAAGAGTGGCCCCCTCTTGCCACAACTAGAGAAATCCCTCGCACAGAAACGAAGACCCAACACAGCCATAAATAAATAAATTAATTTAAAAAAAAACATTATGCTTATAATCATAGAATAGTTGTAAAGATTAAACGGCAATCTATAAGAAAGCAATTGGGGGTGCCAGGCATATGATATACAGATTGATTCCAGGATCATTTAAGAACCTAATATGTGACAGACACTGGAAGACAGAGTGTAGAAGGAAATATTTTCTTGGCCTTCATTTAGCAAGAGAAGAAGAGCTGCTGTTTTTCTGATCAACTAAATGTCATATTTGCTTTGATAACACATAATTGGAACCCAGAGAAGGGAGAGGTTAATTCTATTCGGGAAGGACAGAGAGTCAGGGAAGTCTTCATAGAGGAGAAGACCATGTACCACAGAGAGCCCAGGGTAAGTTAAGCCTCGGAAGTGTGAAAAGTCCAGGCTTGTGGAGGGGACAAGAAGAGGTCACTATTTATACATGAATGACACATGAGTGAGACAACAGAACTTCCTGCCACACTGATGTCTGCTATGAGAGGAAGAGTCAAGAAGAAGCCACAAGTAATTAGAAGGAACAAAAATTTGAGAAAGACGAAAAGATAAAGTAAAAAACAAGCAAGATCATGGAGGTCTTGAATGGCCTTTATATTTCAGGTTCCAAGCAATGTCAGTTTCCCTCTTTTTTTTTTTAACCTTTTTTTTATCCTGGTGAAAACTACATTTTAAAGATAGTATTGATGGAAGAAAAAAAATCACAGAAAGGCTATATCACAACTTGAAGCCCAGTGGAAAGGCAAAGTGGCGTCAGGAATTTTTTATCTTTTGTTTTCTTTCTCTCTTTCTCCTGCTGATTGCCTGAATGAAAGCAAGCCATCAGCTTTCAGGGAGAGGAAGATGGGGTAAAAGGGGAGGAAAGAAGGAAGAAGCAAGAGAAAGCGAGGAAGGAATAGGAAAAGCTCTTTGGGGATTCACCATACATAGGGTCAGGCAGCCCGCAGCAGACTTTTAGATACACTGAAGTATATCATTTATTGCCTTTGGATTTCTTTGGATCCTTTGTGGAACATTATTTATGACTGAGTTCTTTGTATGTAGTTATTTTTAATGACTTTGTTCCCAGACTAAGCCCTTGGTACCATTGTGCCAGCACAGCCCCTGTGAAAATTGACCACTTTGTTCTGTTTATAAAGAACTATAGATTTACAAATGCCGAAAATAAAACCCACAGTGTCCATAAAGTAGGTGTTCTCAGTCCTCTGTTAGCTTATTCTACATTTAAAATGTTCTCCCGGCCACAGTCATAATCATGGTTTACTGCTTTGCCCAAAGATAGAGGCCTTAGACCATGCACTCCTCTAACTCAATTAAGGGCGGCAGCTCGAGCCCTCACTTCCCCTGCCTTCAGCTCTCCGTTGAGGACAGGAGAGATGATTATGTTTTATGTAAATATTATGAATGTGCATTCCATCTCTGTAGCTCGAGTCTGAAATTTTCCACTTTAGAAGACATTTGCCACTTTCCCTGGCTTTTCCCAAACATGAAGTCAATCTTAGAATAAAGGAAAGTTAGTTTAGACATCATAATGCTCAGTTTCAATATAATTAAACTGCCTACACATAGTCACACTCAGGGAAAGCTGGGACGTCAGCTTCTAATTTGCCAGCAAACAAACATTGTCTCCGGTTATTTTCCAGAGTCTAGGGTGGTAACTTTAGTAATTGAAGAGGGGAATAAACAAAGTTAGCATAAAATTATAGTCTGACACAACCTTAAATTCTGCATTTTAAGATCTGGGTGAGCTCATCTGGCACAAGGCCTAAAATAAACGAGTGTCCAAGGTGGAAACAATACTATAGCTAAAAGTCATCTACATAAGTGAGTCAAGCATTCAAAGTGCCTTCTGCCTGGGACAAAGTGAAATTCTGAGGGGTGACTCTGATGATGCTTTTAAGACATTAAGATGTTTAAACAACCACCACAAAACGGACTCACACAGACACACATGTTTTTATTCTGTTTGCAAAATGTTGAAAAATAATTGCGTTGATAAAATATAAAAGTTATTGGGTTGTCCACGTTCTAAGGTGAATACAGAGGGTTTACATTTTCAAAACTGCAGATGGTTGGGAAATGGAGAGAGGAAGTGAAATGAAAGATTGTCTCTCTTTATGAACTGTAGCAGATCAAGGGACAAGACCAAGGAATAAATATCAAGGAGTTTAAGAGCTTGCATTCTGTACCAATTTACATTCCTACCAATAGGGCAAAAGGGTTCCCTTTTCTTCACACCCTGTCCAGCGTTAGTGGGAAGCTGCTGTATAGCACAGGGAGCTCAGCTCGGTGCTCTGTAATGACCTAGATGAATGGGATGGTGGGCAGGTGGGGAGGTCCAAGGGGGAGGGGATGTATGTATACATGTAGCTGATGCACTTCATTGTACAGAAGAAACTAACACAACATTGTAAAGCAATTTTACTCCAATAAAAAAAAAAAGCTTGCATTCTTCCCTATCTCAATAAACGAAAACTCTTATTTTTCCAATTGCTCAGACCAAAATGTTGGAGTCTTCTTTGACTCTTCTCTTTCTCTCCTATCCTATATCTAATCAAGCTGCAAATTCCATCAGCAAGGACATCAATCAGCCCGTTCCTAGTGACGGTCATTGTTTGCCAGTTTTGTTATCACCATAGATTTTTAACTGGTCTCCTATTCCCACCACTGCCCCTTTTTTCAACCCAGCAGCTGAATGATACTGTTAAAATTTAAGCCAGACCATATCAATGAGTATCCATCTCTCTGAGTAAAACCCAATTGTTTACAGTATCCTAAATGTCTCTACTAGATGAGGCCTTCTCTCCCCCTGTGATAGCTTCTCTGACCACCATGCCCACCTCCTCGTGCTCAGTTCATTCCAACAACATGAGCCTCCTGGTGGTAACTCAAGCCTGCTGGGTGTGTTCCTGCCTCAGGACATTTGCATTTGTTATTCCTTCTGCCTGAAATGCTCTTCCCTTACATATCCAAAAAGTTTTCTCCCTCTCCCTATTATGGGTCTTTGGTTAAAAATAATTCCTTTCAGCAGTAAAGCTTTTCCCAACCACCTTATTTAAAACTGCAGGTTTCTTCCTTCACTCTCCGGATTCCCTGAGCCCTTCCATTCTTTCGTTTTTACTATAGCGGTAATTATCTCCTACAAATTACAAATTTTATTTATTTGTTTATTATCTGTTTCTTCCACCAGGGATGTTTATTTGTTTGTTGTATATGGCTGTTTCCAGAGTGACTATAATAGTGGCACAGGTAGGTAGGTCCTCAATAAATTTTTGTGAAGATGATAAAAAGAACATCTTCAAATAATGCCAATTGTACTGCTTATAAGACCAGCCCTGCTCTGGTTCACTAGGAATATTTGCAAAACACATAGCAGGAACCTCAGGACTCATAAATGAAGAGAGGGAAGGAGAAATTTTGAGGAAACTGTGACCATCCAAAGAACTTTGGTGCCCTCACTTCACTGGCTTTGTGGCCCCATGGAACAGCCGGCCGATTCATCCGGCTCCTTGGCCCAACAGATGTCATTCTAGAATATTTGGAAGCAAATACTTAGGAAGGAGGAAACAATTTTAAAGACTCATTCATGAGAAATTAGTCAACAGCATTTCCTAAATTCATTAAGGATTCAACAACACTGTCCTTATTTCCAAATCACAGCGGTATTCTAAGTAATGGAAAAACATGTCTGGCGTTAAAAAATATTAGTACTACCAATTTCATTCATACTTCCAATTTTGAGTTAAAATAACAGGTTTACTTGCCTCCAGAATAACTTTTGTAAACCCACTCTGGCTTTATTTAGGCCCTGGATTAATGAGGCCATTGTAATTTCTCACACATGGACTATAGGGTTAGAATTACCACAGTGTGACCAAAGAAATGGCTTGCGCCAAAAAGATCAAATAAAAATTTCTCATGCCATTTTGAACTGAGGAAACTCACTGCACTGAAGACCTTCAACTGTGGTTATGTGTTATCTTAAACTGATCCCAATGGATCTATAACAATACACGATGGTGTCCACCATTCGTTTTTGTTGTTGTTGTTGTTGCTTTTCTTTCTTTTTTTTTTTTTTTTTTGCAGTACGCGGGCCTCTCACTGTTGTGGCCTCTCCCGTTGCAGAGCACAGGCTCCGGACGCGCAGGCTCAGCGGCCATGGCTCACGGGCCCAGCCGCTCCGCGGCATGTGGGATCTTCCCAGACCAGGGCACGAACCCGCGTCCCCTGCATCGGCAGGCGGACTCTCAACCACTGCGCCACCAGGGAAGCGCCACCAGGGAAGCCCCCACCATTCGTTTTTAACAGTCATGGATGATCTCTGTCCTCAGGCTTGCTTCCCTGGAGTGTGTGTGTGAATAATGAGTTATAAGTGAAAAAGAAAACTTCTAGGTAATAAATAGCTTCAGTGGACGATAACATGAATGAATCTACCCAAGACTACCTCTCAGAGGCTGAAATGAGTCACTTCACATTTAAACATATTGCAACAAATTCAGATGCACAGAGGATTCATTTTCTTCTATAACTACGTTGTCAGGTCTCACGTCTCACTGGAGAAGCTGAATCACAAAAATTACAAAGCACCTCATGGCTAGAGTTCTAAAGAGGCAAACAAAATCGCCCGTTCTGTTATCTTCAGAGAGAAAATATCTTACTGCACTGAACCATGCAGATGGTGGAAAAGGATACCTTAGGGAATTCAAACCATTAATGTAGGAGCATCTCAGAAACCAGACTAAATCCCTGTAATGCCAAAAGTTCCCAAGAGTTGTAAAACTCCACATCATGTGAAAATTTTTAACTCTTCTTGAGAAATCTGATGTCATATAGTGATAGTCTCAGTGGTCTTTTTTGTTAAAAATGAATCAATGACTGAAAGTCAAATTTTTTTTTAAGTAGAAGGATTTTTTTACATCCCCTGTCCATCTTTATGGCCAACAAAAAAATATACATTATAAGGAGTGAAGGTGCCAATTACTTTATATTGTTTCTCTTCACAAGAATTATTTCTGGTTTTGTCTGTGTAGCATGAGCATTGGTCCACTCCCATTTTCCTCAGCTGCTTACATTGCCATGTGCATATTATATCCCATTTTTAAAAACTAAACTTGCTACTGCTTTTCATTTTATCCCCTCTGAGCTTCATCAGCTTTTCTGGGTACCATGCAGTGGAGTTCAAAGGTCAGCTTAAAAAAAATCTCGGTTAAGAACTTCTGAAGAGCTTTACAAGGCTGTGTAAATAAACAGAAACAAACTCACTCTACCTATATCAAAAGGGTTAAGAACTCCTGAACAGTACTTCAAGGTCAGTGGTTTGTTTTCATCCCTTTCCAGCACTTTGAGTCGCTGGCAGCCCTCCGTCCTTTGGGGAGTACCGGGAAGGCAGAGTGCACAAGACTTCACAGTTTCAGCCAGAATTTCCATAATCACATCAACAGATGGAATAATAATCGCCACCAAAGTCACTGCACAATCTTTCTGATCCAAGGAAACATCCTCCTGCTTCATTTCAAAATCATTTCTACTGTCAATTTAGACATACGGTATTCTTATTTTCTGAAAATGTTACCAAGTTAATGTGATTCTAAAATAACTGAATAATGCCAGCCCTCTGCATTTGAATACAATGCTTTGGAGGGAGTCATGCAGAGAGGTCGAGCAAAGGCAGGGCCTTTGTGAGTGCTACCTGGAACCCTGTTATTTTCTTGGCCACTGAAAGTGGTGACTGCAAGGCTTGTCACTCTCAACACTATCTCTTGGCCACCTGGGCTCTATCTCTACAGCTGCAGGTCCAATCATGACTGTGCTTGACGGTGTCCTCCCCCAGTCTCTAGGTAGTAGGCTCTGTGTGTTCTTAATTATCCCAGGGGGAAAAGCCAAGTTATATGGACTATATTGTTGAGCATATCATATCACTATAATTAGAATCGTACTTTCTAGAATCTGGTTTGTTAAAGTACTTAATTTTGATTGCTAGACAACAGTTCTGAATCTACCCAAGAAGCGTCACGTGAAGAGCATGACGAATTTAAGTTAACCATAAAAAGACCGAAAAGCATCTCTATTGTGTACATTTTAAAATTATTTGAGATTTAAGGCTTTATTGATACCATGCATTGCCTGAGGATATCTGGAAATAGATATTGATTTCTCATATTAATTATTTCTCAAATTAATTATTCATCTATGAGAGAATCTTTATCAATATAATGTCCAGGTCACATGCATGGACTATTTGAATAATCATGAAAGTATAATATAAATATGAATCTCTCTTCTACACTTAATTCATAAAAGGTGTCACAGTAATTACTACATATGTTTGTGTTACATAATCTACTAAAGAGATAATGAAAACAGGGAAGAAATAATCTATTCCTTTGGCAGAAAAATTTATTGAGACCTATATGTCTAGCACTATTCCAGACTTTAAGAAGAATACAAAGAATCTTTCTTTCTCTCTGTACATCCTATCCCTTGGAGTTTATATCATTTTACATAGCATCAGCTATAGTCTAATTGGAAGCCTCTAAAATCTAGCAACCTCTCTTCCAAACTTCAAACCAACATTAATTATACCTGCTGAAACGTGTTTTTTATGAGGAAGGGGAGGATTAAAGCTGCTAAGTAAAATGCATGATGCCCAGTTAAATCTGTCTCAAACTTATGGGACAAACTCATACTAAAAAAATGTTCATTGTTTATCTGAAGTTCAAAGTGAGCTAGGCTTCCTGAATTTTAATTTGCTAATTCTGGCAACCCTGGGGTGGAGGTTGGGATGAGTTTTTATTCTTTCATGTTTTGATCTCTGCATTTTCCCTCCTCCTAACAGTAATCAAGCCCTAAGCATTTCCTTGTCTCAAGGATTTTTGCAGGATATAATGTCCAAGCTGAAACTCAATGAAAAGATTATGTGTGTTGTTTAAAGAGAAGAGGAGAAAGAAAGAAGATGGAGAAGGTAGGAGAGTGACTTGAGGGAGAGATGTCCCTTAGATGGCAGAGATCAGAGATTGGCAGGTCTCGCATTCATCAGGGGGCAGCACATTGTTTGCAAGTGCTTGCCTTACAAGGATTATAAGGCAAGATGCTGAAGAAGATGATGTGGAAGAATGGTGTGTCTAGGGAGGTCGAACACGATACCAAGGTTCCTGGCCCCTCTATTTGTTCACATGCGTCAGCAGTGAGTGGCCCGGAAGCGGTGGACACATCAGAACTGAAGGTTCTGTGTGCACTGCAAGGATGCGTGGTTTGTTGAAAACAAGTGTCAGCTGCTGACCACAGGGTTTTTCCTGATGCTTTGGCATCAAATAATATCACAGAACCTTCACACCAGGGGACCGTGATTAAATTTCCTCCTGTGCACAGAACTACGGTCACTATGAGTCTAAGGCAATTTGATTTAAAGGGAAAAATGAAAATGAGGTATTCCATACTACATTTATAGAATCACATTCAGACATTTTTGTGGTAGACACTGATGGCTACTCACCCCAAACCATTTATTTTCCCAAATTTATTCTTGTTGGCATATTGTCTTTTGCTATAAGAGCTGAACATACTGGAAATTGCCATCCCAGCTCCCTTATAAGCTATGGATATGTGGCCCAATTCAGGTCTCTGGGACCTGGAGAGTTTCTTCTCTGATAAAAACAAAACAAAGAAGTCATGCAAAAACCAAAAATAAAAGCAAAACCTATCATAAGGGAATGGAAATATGCTCGTGGGTATGGTGATGTCATTGAGTCATTTATTAGTCAACTCTGTAATGACCCTGCTTCAGAACTTTTTTGGTTTATGAGATGATAACGTTTTTAGACATGTTTAGTTGGTTTTTCCATTATTTGCATCTAAAAGAACCACCAAATGATACATCACTACTGCTACAGATTGGGTTTTCTAGAAGATGCTGAGATGAGGTTTAGGTGCAAGATGTTTATTAGGGACCCAAAAGCATACAAAGGAAAAGTTAAGAAGCAGAAAACTTCTAAGAGGCAGAGGAAGAAGTCAAACTACCAAGGAGCTCTGAAGAAAGTGCTGCCCGTCAGAACATCGTGCCCAGGTCACAAAGGCCAGAGCTGTACACTCGTGCCTCACTCAGGCAGTGGATGCAAGCTGCTCTGGGAGGGATGTAACCTCAGGCAAAGGAGTTCTCTGAAGCTAAGGCAGATTTGATGGGGAAGACAGCTGGACGCTGACTTCTGACCAGGTGCTGCCCTGTTGCTAACTAGCAAGCCTTTCCTTGAAGGGTGATCTGACACCTCAAATTCAATGTGATCAAAATTAAAAGATAACCATCTTTGATGTCAATAAGCTAGGGCTGACACCTCAAGTTGTTTGTTTTTTTTTTTTTGCTGTACACGGTCCTCTCACTGTTGCGGCCTCTACCATTGCGGCTCCGGACGCGCAGGCTCAGCGGCCATGGCTCACGGGCCCAGCTGCTCCGCGGCATGTGGGATCTTCCCGGACCAGGGCACGAACCCGTGTCCCCTGCATCGGCAGGCGGACCCTCAATCACTGCGCCACCAGGGAAGCCCTCAAGTCGTTTTTGACATATCTTTCCTCCCCTCCTCCACCCAGCCAATGCCTAAGCCTATAAGAAGTGTCTTACTTTGGTCTGCTTTTCTTCTTCCATTCTCATTAATGTTAGTGAAATTCAAGCCTCACTGTGCCTCAGCTAAAGCTAAAGTCACTTGTTCTCCAAGCCTTTACATTTCTTCTCCTAAATACTACCACCAACTTGCTTTTCCTTTTCCTAAAGCCAAGTTCTGATCTCGTTGCCCCTCATAAAAACCTTCGATAGCTCTCCTTTAACTATCTATTAAATTTTGAAAATTTCTTGTTTTTCATTCCAGTCTCTTTAGGGTCCTGCTTTTAACTTATCATTTAAGAAAAACCATGAGTTGATTAGTGATTCCAGCGTGATGCATTCTGTTTTCTACCTCTCTGCCTTTCTTTTAGCTATGCCATTTTGGAAATCTCTCTGGTTTTTTTTGTTTTTGTTTTTTTAACCCTCATTTATGCCTTCTGAAATTTTATCAGAGGGAAACCGGATCCATCAGACCCACTGGGCAGTATGCCACACCAAGACTTACTGGCTGAATGCCAGTCCTAATGCTGGTATAGGACATGTTCTGCCTTTTATGAGGTTTGCAGGGCTGACTTACCCAATAAGCAGAATAAGTATTTGCTTGAGGCACCAGAAAATCTGGACACACCATATTCAGTCTGCACGTTACCATGATCTATACATTTGATCTGCATTTAGACCAGAAGCATCCTAGCACCAGCATATGCTATCCCTCTATCACCATAAATCTGGAGCTCAGCTTAGCAACTTCTTTCTGACATAGGTCTCAAATATATACCATGTGCTTCTCACTTTAAGTCTAGGGTTTTCCTGTTATAGGCTTGAGATGCTGTGGAAACTACTCAGTGCCTGCGTACAAATCCCATGGGTCAGACCTGAAGCAATGAGAGAAGACAGGCAAAGTCGTAGACTCAGCGTGGACCTGACAAATTGTACTTCCCTCACCAAGGCTGATCTAAGTCCCGCTCCTGTTGAATGCTCAAACCGTGGGCAGCATAAACCAACATTAAGGCCTCAACATGGCTTCATTCCTCAGAGAGACTGGCTAGCCACTTGGTGGCAGGGCAATTTTCTCCAACTCTTTCCAATTTAGGGAGGGCAGCCATGTATTCCTACTGAATATGGACTTGCAGTCCCTGTCTGCAGTGTCTCTTCCCACACCATCATCCAAGTGCTGACAGAATGTCTAATCTGTGAAAATAGTATCCTACACAACATCTTTGACCACTGTACTGATTCTAAAGTGAAGGACATGCCACCACAGGCTCCTGACTATAGAATTCACCTACTTATCATAAACGCCATAATCCAGGAATAGCCAGCCTCATGAATGGTGGAAAGGCCTATTGAAAGCTCAGCTGAGGTGCCAAGTTGAGGACAGCACTCTGGGGTTGGGGTGTTGTTCTCTGGGTTGCACAATCATGTGTACTCAAGGGAGGAATACAGGGGAACACAATATAGGTTACACTGAACTAGAGTTTGCAGGTATCATCTGGCCTCTTTAGGCAAAGAAAGGCGTTACTGTACCAGTGCGGGTAATTAAGCCTGGGTTGATGGTTACACAATGAAGACAGGGAGGAATATCTTGAATCCAGGGACTAACTATGGTGTCTCTTGGCACTCCTATGTCAAATGAAAACTGTAAATGGGGAATTGTAACAACCACAGCCTGACAAGGGCAAGGCAACTATGGGCTCAGACCTCTTGGGGATGAAGATCTGGGTCATCCTATCAGGTTGGCAGTCCGGGCTAGCAAGAGTGTTAGCTGAGAGTGAGGGAAATCTAAAATGGGAGATAGTGAAGGGAGGCGAGGAATATCACTTACAGGTTAGGAATCAGCTGTAGCGGTGGGTTCTGGAGCCTGCCTTGCTAATCCTTTTTAAGGTTTTTAGAAAGTTAAAATGTTTGGCCCCCTTGATTAATTAGACTTGCACTTCCTATCCTAGGAAGAAATGAGAGCATCTTTATCTTAGGAGAGACATGGACGTCATTAGAAGAAATGAATGGATCTGAAAAGGAGTCCTTGTTTATGTGACACCCCAGATTCATGGGTTTTAACAAGTGTGTAATGACATATATCCAACGTTGTCATATCGTATAGAATAGTTTCGCTGCCCTAAATATCCTCTGTGTCCTGCCTATTCCTCTCCCCCTTCTCCCTAAACCCTGGCAACAACCAATCCTTTTACTGTTTTTGTAGTTTTGCCTTGTCCAGACTGTCATACTGTATGTAGCCTTTTCAGATTGGTTTCTTTCACATCATAACGTTTAAGTTTTCTTCATGGCTTTGTAGCTTATTTCTTTCTTTTAAATTTTTTTTCACATTTAAATATTTATTTTAACATCTAGCTATAAAAATTCATGCCTAAGATGTTAAATTATTTTATCTTTAAATGTTTTTAAATTTTTTCTCTCATTTTATTACAATGAAGTTTAACAGTACAGAAAATTCACACGACCTTGGTGGGTCTATTTTATCTGTAAATGTGGGAAGCACCTTAGTACTGTGCTGTTATAGTAATGTCATATTCGTCAATACCTTACACCAGCGGTTCTCGAATCAAAATCACCTCCAGAACTTATTAACACAGATTATTGGCCTCACACCCCCAGAGTTCCTGACTCATGGGTCTGTGGTGGGGTCCTAGAATTTGTATTCTTAGCAAGATCCCAGGAGATACTTTTGCTGCTGGTCCAAAGACCACACTTTGAGAACCACTGCCTCACACTAAAACCTGTTTCTAAAGTGTCATAACCTGGATGTATAATTGAATCTTCAGCACCTCTCTTACACTTTTTATTCAACAGGATATACGTTTCCTCACCCAATCTACTGAGTGGGATTTTCCTTCTTGGACCAGGCTGAGACTTACATACATACTGACTGTGGATAATTCCAAGCCTGGAACCTGAGATTGGATGCACCTTGCAGTATGGCTCTCTCCCAGTTCTTTCCCCCGTTGGACTGGGTCCTGTTTACAGTTTGGCTTTGTACTACATCATGAAATTTCCCAGGGGTTTGCTGTAGTCATCTATGGTTTTTGTTGTTGTTGTTGTTTTGTTTTGTTTTGTTTTGATGCCAGCCTTTGCGAAAGACTCTTGATCTGAATGACTTATGTTCATGGTCCTCCTGGAATAAAAGCCAATTTTACAACTTCTTGTTCTGAGCTGGGCCTAGTCAGGTGCAAGAGAATCTGAAGGCTTTAGTGACATTGACTTACAAAACACATCTTCTTTCCGACATTCAAGGCCTCTAAATTCATATGATTCTTGCACAACAAAGTAAACAAAATAGACTTTAGGGGAAAACTGACCATGTATTCATAAAGAAAAGTATTGGGGGGCCACATTTGTAGCTTAATTCTTTTTAGCACTGAGTAACACTCCATTGTCTGGATATGCCAAGGTATATTTATCCACTTGCCTATTGGAAGACATCTCGGTTGCCTCCAGGTTTCGGCAGTTATGAATAAAGCTGCTATAAACATCTATGTGCAGGTTTTTGTGTGGACATAAATTTTTAATTCATTTGGGTACATACTAAAGAGTGTGATTGCTTAATTGTATGGTAAGATTATGTTTAATTTTGTAAGAAGTACCCAAACTGTCTTCCAAAAGGGCTGTACCATTTCTTGCAATCCCACCAGAAATGAATAAGAGTTTCTGTTTCTCCGCATCTTTGCCAGCATTTGGTTTTGCTCGTGTTTTGGATTTTGATCTTTCTAATAGGTATGTAGTACTGCCATTGTTTTAATTTGCAATTCCCTGACGACATATGATGTGAAACACCTTTTCATATACTTACTTGACAGTTCCATATCTTCTTTGGTGATATATCTGTTCAGGTATTCTGCCCATTTTTTAATTCAGTTGCTCATTTTTCTTATTATTGAGTTTTAAGAGTTCATTGTAAACTTTGGATAACAGTCCTTTATCAGATGTCTTTTGAAAAAATTTCCTCTCAGTCTGTGGCTTGTCTTCTTATTCTCTTGACATTTTAACCATTTTTAAGTGTACAGTTCAGTTGCATAAATACATACACATTATCATGCAGCCTTCACCACTGTTTACCTCAGAACTTTTTCAATTCTATACTCATTTAACAGTAATTCCCCATTCCCCACTCCCCTAGCCCCCGACAGCCACTATTCTACTTTCTGCTTCCCTAAGTTTGGCTGCTCTAGGCACGTCGTATACGTGGAAAATGACAATACTTTTCCTTTGACAACTGGCTTATTTCACTTAGCCTAATGTCTTCAAGGTGCATCTGTGTTGTAGCATGTGTCAGATATTTCTTCCTTTTTAAGGCTGAATAATATTCTGTTGTATATATGTACCACATTTTGTTTGTCCACTTATCCATCCATGCATATTTGGATTGCTTCCAACTTTTGTGAATAACACTACTATGAACATAAAAGTACAAATGTCTGTTTGTGTCTCAGTTCAATTTACTTTGTAAAATAATTTTTGATAAGTGACAAGTAGGTTATACCTTAACTTTTTTCCTCCTCTCAAGTTAAACTCACATTGTAACCATTGAAATATACAGGTTTTATTTTCATTTCACCATACTTGCCAATGTTCATCCTTACCATGGTATCATTATGAAAAATTTAAATGCTGACAATAATAATGTAATATCATTATATGTTGTTAAGTTGCTACATTTTCTTTCACTTTTAAACTACTTCACTTTTCTCCTACAGCAATTCTGCTTTGAGTTTTCTATTTTTATTTTATGTACAGTTTTTTCTCTGATTCTCTTGCTTAGAAAAACAATTAATCATTGGTTAAGTGATTAAGAACATATACTGTGATTAGAATTTCTAAAACATTCTTGCAATATCGTAGGGAGTATCCTATGAAAGTGACAAAAGATCAGAGAGAGGATAGTCAGGTCTGAGAGACCAGTCTGCTCTCAAAGGGAAGCACAGGTAATCAGTTGGGTTATGGACAGTCGGAAAGTCATTTTCAGGGAATGCGGGATTCAGGCAAAGCTCTAAAGAGTTAAACAGAACAAGATATCAGGAAGGTGTTCAGCAGAATGTCATCCACACAAAAGGACATTTGGGCAGGTCTGATAGCATATGGCTCAGGGAAAATGCTTTGGTCTCTTGAAAGACTGGAGAATAAGACAAGAAACTAGTCCCATAGAATGGGATACTGGAAAGGAACCAATCAAGAAATTGAGAATGAATGACAAGAAAGTGATGATTTATTGTCTGTTTCCACTGTTAAACCATAAGTAAGTCACAGGAGGGCAGGGAACAAAGTGTGAGCAAGACAATAGCAAAGCTAATGAAACTTGAGCCCCTTTTACTTCCCTTTTCTTAAAACTGTATTGCTTGAAGATTATAGAAATGTGTATATCTCCAGGGGGCCTTAAAGTGACTTTGCAGCGAATGTTAAAGGACTAAAGGGACAAATAGTCAAGTATGTATGTTCCATTCCATGTTGTTTGTTCAATCTTTTTTTTTTTTGCGGTACGCGGGCCTCTCACTGTTGTGGCCTCTCCCGTTGCGGAGCACAGGCTCCGGACGCGCAGGCTCAGCGGCCATGGCTCACGGGCCCAGCCGCTCCGCGGCATGTGGGATCTTCCCGGACCGGGGCACGAACCCGTGTCCCCTGCATCGGCAGGCAGACTCTCAACCACTGCGCCACCAGGGAAGCCCCTGTTCAATCATTTTATGAAGCTGTAGAATCCTAGGCTGAGAGAGAATTTTTCATGTCCCCTCTCTTTGATTTTGGTTCTCTGTGTAATTGAAAAAAATCTTAACTTCTTATATGTGACAAGAACACGCCCCCACTACTTTATATATGCATTAAGAAAGCGTTAAGATTTAAATAATAGCTGTGGTGACAATATTCATAAATATCTATATATTTATTTTCTCTATATATTTATCTATATAAAAAAGAGAAGACTTATGTAATTTATTATTTACCTCATCTATTTTAAAGGATATGGACAGGTAGGATATTTAGAATTAGGAATTTTGGAGCAAAAAGTGAGAGAAAAGAACAGATGCAAGAAATGGGAATGGATTGATAACATAATATAGGGATCATTTAGATTTTTACAAACTACTTCAAGTCATAAAAACAAGATTCTCCAAGGCATAATATCCAGTATTGCATTTAAATGAGAGAAAAACACAAGATTCAACACAGAAAATTCTCAGTTGTCCGTGGGACATGAGTGGGAAACCCCTGGAATACAAAGGATAGACTTAAAACTAGGAGATTAGAAATGGAAATCTATGTTAACAAAAGAAGACAATTTAGGTAGTTTAAAAACAACAGCAACCTTTGAGAGTTTGAATTTAGAATTGTGGCTTTATAAGGAATTCATTAGACACCGTGGCAAAATTGTGTTATTGAAGAACTACTTGGAAAACTTGTTATGTTTTGCTTCAATATTTTTAAAAGTTAGGTCTTGTATTGGCCTGAGAAAAATGGGACTCACTTCAATAAGAATGAGCACTCTGCCAGAGATCATGAAGTAAAATTACTTCAGAATGGTAGAAGGCAATAAAGAAACCAGCTGAAGATAAATGGAGAGAAAACATCATAGATATTTGAACAATCTTCGAAGCTGTCTGGAAAAGCTGCTCTTACCAGCGAAAGACTATATTTTAAGCATTCTGCATACTCATATTGCAACTTTTTCTATCTCCTGTAAAGATGATGTAAGAGAATTAAAGATGCTAAAAGTGATTCTAAAAAAGCCAATTAGCAGCTTTACTTTTCTGCTTATATTAGAAATGATTAAGAGGAAATAAAATGTTAAATTGAGAACTGTTTCAAGGCCTTTGATACCAAGTTAACAGAAAAGCCAAGGTGAAACTTGAGGCATTTTAATGTCCTAGATAAAATCTTGACCTTAAGGAAAATTTCATGTTGGCTTCATGCTATTCTGGTTGAGATCATAATTAAATTAAAGAGACTGAACACCGATGAAAATTGACATGAAAGGTAATCTGTTTTACCTACACCGTATTTCTTTAAACCTCCACTCAATTTCTGTTTCAACATGAAATATAATGTTGCAGTTAGCAAAGATTTTAATGTATTTATGCTAGTTAAATTGGGAAGAAAAGAGCTGGTTATTAATGTAATTAACCTCATTCATAGGAAATCCTAGCTATTTAGACCACAAGATCAACTCTTATAAACCAGGCCATGCCCCTTAACTACATGGAGGTCAATTAAAATGCACTAAAACTAAAACTTTAGTTTGCTACAATTTCAGGTACGTGTCTGGAAAGCGCAGAATGGCAATAGCCTCTGGAAGAGCAATGCTGAATTATCAAATATACACAGTATGAGAGCCTGTGGGATACAAAAAACTTCTCAGTGATTTGTTGGCAATTCTGCAAAGATGCTGTGGACCAGGAATTGTTCAGCTCTGACTCTTACTAACTAAGTGTGAGAAACTGGGCAAGTTATTTAATCTTTTAGTCCTCCATTTCCTAATCAATAAAATGGGCATAACCACACCCGCTCCCACAATTTTGTTAGGACTGGATGCAATCCCCTTGTAAACACTGAGGCCGTCCAAGTACACAAAGTGTTCAGTAAATGGCAGCTGTTTTCTTTTACCACCAAGAATCTCACCACGTATCTACACAAAAGCTTTTTAACAATAATGACACTAATATTTAGTTAGACAGAAGCCACTATTTCAGAAGGAATCTGGTATCTGTTACCTGAATGGATTCCCAGATTCAACTTGTTCTTCAAAAAGGAAAAGCTATCAAGTCAAAGCAGGTCTCAGCACAAGCAGGATTCCACTGCAGCACTTCTACCCCATGAATGGAAGCTAGTCTTCTCTCCAGAAACAAAGCTGCTCTAGGACAGTCCATCTCCTTCAAGACCGTTAAAGACATAATTCTCATGTTTAATTTGCTCGGTAGACACGCCCATAAGAAGACTGAATTTTTATTGGCTCAAAGGCTTTTCATACACTGTGAGACAAGTTTTATGGTATTAAAACTAAAATGTGCAAAAGCAACACTTGCTTACAAATACTCTTTAGTTATTTATGCTTCCTTGTCAACTTAGGAGTAATTTATGTGTAACTCTTGATATGTGTTCTCTTTTCCTCATTACACAAAGGAACATGGCCCCCCAATCAACTTTAATGCATTTTGTTTCCTCTGCCTAACCCAATTTCTGCCTCTTCCCAAATTTTTCCATCGTGCCTTCTGCTACCGAAAGCTTGGCCTCTCTGGACACGGGTGCTGAATCAAATCTTGGACAGAGCTTTGGGTGAAGTAGAAAAGGATACTGTAGATAATCTTATTGAGGACTGTACAAACGTGAAGGTGTGGTATCAAAATTCAGGTTTAAACTGTTTGAAGCATTATAAACATTCATTTCACAACTAGATTGTACAAGGATATTGGCTGTGATGAGACTCACTGCGTTATTTTTTTCAGTAGTGAAATTTATTAAATCCCTATTCCAATCAACGGGCACATGTTGAAAGAGCACTGTCATTGGTGTTAATGGGAGAATGTGTTCCTTCATTGTATTTGGGCCTTTTGTATGGCACTCTTGATATTAAATTAAATGTGCCTTGAAAATAAAAAGAGGAAGAAAAGAAAAGGATAGCTTGATTACTTTGCCAGGCAAAGGGGAGCTCCTGCCTGAAAAACTGTGTGTCCCAACCCAGGAGGATTTGATGAGGGTTTATAACAATGGTTCAAAGGTGGGATCTCTGACAAGATGAGGGTGTGAGTAGGGCCTGTACTCCCTTAATCTCAAGTGGTGGTCTCCTAATCTTGATGGGCTTCTCTGGTCCCTTTAATCTCGCCTCAGGTGGTTTCAGGGCTGCTCCTCCCTTGAATAGCAACTGTTCGAATCTGCCCTTTGGAACACAGGGAAGGTCACAGAGGCTGGAGTCCTGCTTATAAGAAACGGGGGTGGGGGGCATGGGCTGGGAGACACCAAATGGCCTCTGTGCCTGGGAGCCTCACAGGGCTCCACTCAGTTTCAATTCCATGACAAATTCTTTTATATATGTATCCTTTTCATAATTTATTCTCTGCAGTGCTGCCTATATATAATTATGCTAAATTCTACTAAAAATTAATTTTGAAGGCTATCAGTTGGCTGTAGCAATCGCTACCCCATCTTCATTATTTCTACACAGATACTTGGTAGCTCTGTCTCCACTTTCATTGAATATGTTGGAATTTGGCCAGTAGCTCTGCGTTTCAGCCTGAACCCTATAGTCATCCTTGGTGCTTTCTATTTCCTTTTTCATCCTTATGGCTTGACATTCACAATTTGGCCATAAGTACAGGTTTCATTTTCTTAGCAGCAATTCTGCCATTTGATCAGTTGTGTTTAGATCATGACTTTCTCTGCTTTTCCAAGCATATGACCACTCTATAGCTTCTGTCTTTTATCTTACATAGAACATAGTATCTCAGTCAGAATGTCAACCCCCTAATAACGATAACACAATTGCCTCAACTTTGATCAGAGAACACTACTGGTTTATCAAATTATGGCAGCGGTGAGCATGGTCAGTCATGCAGTGCAGAAGGGAGGAAGAAAGACAACTCAGATACTATCTGCTACAGCGCCAGTTCTCTGCTTACAATCTTTTCTATTTTCCTGTCTGTGACCTTCAGGAAAAATCTAAATTTCTCAGTGTGAAATCCAAGACCCTTTGTGATCTGACCACTGCTTCTCCCTACAGCCGTGTCACTTTCTGCTCTGCCCACCCTTTATGCTTCTCTTCATCATCCTAATCCCTTTCTGGACTTCTGAACACACTGGGATTTCTCTTGCTTTGTGGTCTTTCCCTTATTGATCCCTGCTTGGAAGGTTCTTTTTCTCTCCCTTCTTTGCATTGCAGACCCCTCCCCTTCCTTCCAATCATAATGCAGGTGGGGTCTTTTGAAAGCCTTTAATAAATGCCTCTTCCCGTACCTCTTCTCTGGCAGAAGCAACCTGCCCCTGGTACCCTCAGCACTTTATGCAACTTTATAGCATATCTGCTCTCACACAATATTATAGCTTCTGATCTCTTGTCTTTCTCCTGTACTGTATCTTGTTCTCCACTCAAGGGTAAGCTCTTTGAGGGCGGGGTACTTGTTTCTTTTAATTCTCTCTGTAACATCTAGTATCTAGCCAAGTGCCTGGTATTTAGTATATACTCAGTAAATGTTTGTTGAAACGAAGGGAGTGGAATGACTCATGACAGGCACATCATCATCAATTAATGGAAATTGCTACTATCTGGTATAATTTTATGTGAACTGGAATTAGGAAACTATAATATAAGCATAACAGACATTTATGTAAATGTGGTCCTTGTTAAACTGCTCACATAAGCATAAATAAAATCAACTGATTTATTTCCTAGCCAAAGTCTACTCTGAATTGTCCTTTGAGATTCATGACTTAAAAAGCCCAACAGCATTGCTCAGGGAGGAAGGGCCAACAAATCAACCATCTTCCCACTTAGACATCTGCTGTCTTTGAAAATGTAATGATGCCGTTTAGATACCAAAACATTGTTAATGAACAGTTGTTTTTGTGGCTTATCATCGAAATTGAATGTTTTAAAGAATATATTCTATGATCACTAAGAACTGGACCCAGAGTATAAAGTCATTTCAGATATTGTAAGTAAAAAAATAAATACACATGAGCTTTGCCCAATAACTTCTCAGAGAATAAAACCAGTAGTTCCAATATCATGTGTTAAATAAACTTTTAAAAGATTAAGATTGACAGATAAAGATATATAACAGTCGTTTTTAAACCTACCTATGCAGCAGAATTGCCTCTTAGACTTTTGAAAAAAAAAAAAAGTGTTTTGCAGCGATACCTTTCTCAACTCACTGAATCATCATCCTGTTTACCACCAACCTAAATCCCTGACCTTCTATCGGGAACCTGGCATGTCTTTCTCTTCCAAGCTATCCCAGTGGCATGATATTTCAAACACTGGTTGTTCCTATTTTGGAGTACAGTTCATGCTCTATCTCTATGGCTGGCCGTGTTATACTCAGTACTGTCTAGACTGCAGCTAGTCTCACCATGGTCCTTTGAGGACCCTCACAACCATCAGTAAACACCCAAGTCTTGGCTCACTAACATTCAGCCTATATCAACGTCACTCAGAGGGCAACTGATTACAGCTTTTGATCATTTTATTTCGAATGAACTTCTCAACTGCTGTTTTGGTCATCTCATTCATCTTCTAAACTAACTGGCATAGCCCATTTGCTGTTATTGCTACTATTTTATCTATGTTCTTTCTGTTTTTTTCTTTTATGTCATGCAAAATGTCATAACCTGTGGGATATCTGCCAAAGAAAGGGCTTAAGGAGCATTATGAGAATCCCATAATTGCCCAGTGAGAGTTGACCTGGTGGGTTACGGATATAGCCATAGGTGCCAAGACACAATAACCCATTTATTCTCTAGTGCAGACTCACCTGTGAAAGGACTGCATCATGTGTAGCTGCCACCACTGGCGTCCTGAGCATTTGTGTAACCACATCCTCCTGCAACTCATTTGTACTCAAAATGACAGGACCTTGGCAAAGGTAAAGCACATGTTCTAATCAAAGACAAACGAGGTAGGAGGAGGTGAAAACATCCTCCATTCAGCTGTCATGCTAACCAGCCACCTTGCTGCACTGTCACCTCCAAAATTAGGCAATGTTTTTGCACTTTCTCTAGTGCTAACAGAGACGAGAAGGACTAATTGAAGGTTCAGCTGTCTCTCAGGCTTGGTATATAAATGAATGAATGAATAAATAAGTAAATAAATAACAAAAACATAGAATAAATGATAGATTATGTGGCTATGATCTGTCCCTATTCTTTGAATGGAAAATACTCAACAAAGATAATATACTAAACAGTTTCATATTTTTTGTGTGTATTTACAAGTAATAATGGCAATCTTTTCAAATAAAAATGGTAAGGAGAAACTACAATTTTCAGGATTAATACTCTATTAAAAGACAGAAACTGGTAGGTAAAGGCAGAATTCTTTATGTTTTTACTGGAGGTATCATTTCACAAATATTGCTGACAACCTACTTTCTTTTCAGTCAATTAATAATGTAGTAGATAAACTGACATCCTTACTATTTGTCTCAACAGAATGTTTTATGATAAATATATGTGTTTACATGCATATCACACATATATCTATTCAAAAATATCTGATAAATTGAAGATTTCTTTATTTAAAATTTTTTATTTATAAAATACCTCTTTCAATGTAAGTCATAATACCTAAGAAGCATTCATTGAGGGCCTTACTATGTGCAAGACATTATGCATAAAGAATTTATTAGTGACTAAGGGAATTTATGGTCTACTAACAAAAAAGTGATATACACACATTCTTCATCTAATGTTACTGATAAAACCTGTTGGAATATAAAGCTATTTGTTTTTGAAATATCCTCTTAAGTAAAATATTGATAAATACATAAACAATTCATGGTGGCACACTGCCAGTGTGTGAGTGTGTGTGTGTGTTATCCCCCCTATGTTCTCAGTCCTATATAATCTAATACGACTGGTGCCCTTGTAAGAAGACATACACAGAGGAAAAGTAGTCATGTGAGTAGAGAGGCAGAGACTGGAGTTATGCTGCCACATAGTAGAGAATGCCAGGGACTACCAAAAGCTGGGAGAGACAAGGAAGGATCCACTCCTAGAGACTCTGGAGAGAATATTACCCTTGCCAACATCTTGATTTCAGACTTCTAGCCTCCATACGTGTGAGAGAATAAATTTTTGTTGCTTTAAGTCATCCAGTTTTCAGTACATTTCTTAGGCAGCTCTAGGAAACTAATACATCCAGCTAAATGTTATATGCATTCACAAATAACCACTGTAATGGTAAAAGATGGGGAGTCGTGAGTGCTAGAGGGATATACATAGAAAGCACCTTAGCAATTCAAGGAGAGATGAGTCCTGATGAGAGAATTAGGACAGGATTCAAGGTAGAAGTGGCATTTGCAGTTGATCTTGATGGATGGATAGCATTCCAAATGGAAGAAAAAGCCAGCTTTTACCCTCTGTCAGCTATAAGCATTGATGCTTCCTTCCAAAGGCTCCACACCACCTACTTCCTGAGATTATCCTGACTAAATGTGAATATTAAAAGTACTATTTCCAGCAGAAGGTGAGATGGGGAATTGATCTTGCTGCCCTTGAGCCAAGGTTGCTTGGAATGAGTTGTGGGTTCCTGGAAGATTATTGAGCTTTCTAGAGCAGCCTTCTCTCATCTCCTTGACCTGATCCTATAACAAGACTTTTATCTTGGTCTCCTGTTTTGTAATTCGTCTCCACTGCCAAGTTTTGAATGCTTTCCTGAATCCTAATTAACTTGTCTGGGAATCAGATACCTTACATAATTTTTGTGAGACTTTTCAACCAAAAACTGGACCCCTTTCCTGGAACCCACATTTGCTGCAAGAGTTCTACTCCAAATAGATTAGTAACTGTCATAATGCCTAGCTCTGAGCATTACCGTTGTAAAGACACTTATCTGCCTTGTGGTAGGCATACTAATGGTCCCTTAGAGAAGCCCAAATCCTAATCACTGGACTCTTTGAATATGTTTTTTTTACATGGTAAGGGGGAATTAATGTTGAAGATATAATTAAAGTTTCTACTTATCTGGCTTAGAGATGGGGAGGTTATCCTGGATTATCCAGGGGTCCTTTTAACTGAAAGGAGGAAGGAGAGTTGGTGTCAGAGTGATGCAGCATGAGGAAGACTTGACTGTTCATTGCTGGTTTTGAAGATGGAATGGAGTCACAGCCAAGGAATGCAAGTGACCTCTAGAAGCTGGGAAAGCCAAGGAAATGAATATCACCCTAGAATCTCCAGAAGGAATGCAGCTCTACTGTCACCTTGCTTTTAGCCCAGTGGAAGCCTTTTAAGAATTCTGACCTCAACAACTATAAGACAGTGTACTTACATTGTTTTAAGCCACCACGTTTGTAGTAATTTGGTACAACAGCAGTTAGAAACGAATACACGTCCTGCCACAGAACAGACCTTAGAATAGCAGAGCTAGCTTGCTTTGAGTCTGAGTTACCATGTTCTTTTGGTTTGCTCAAATTGCGGCGGGGGGGGAAGTATAATTTGTGGGTAATACCATGGGCTTTGGAATTCAACAAAGTAAAGGGTAAAATTCTGCCTCATTCATTACTGGCTCTATGGTCCCTAATAAATGACTTCATTTCTCTGTGCTCATTTTCATTATCTGTTTAATGAGGATAATATGTTTCTCATCAGGTTCGTTTGAGGATTGATGGAAATAATGTATGTAAAGTGCCTTACTTAGTGCATGGCAAATGTTATGAATTATTCAGGACTTCTCCGTGCCTTCGGTTACAAAAGTAAGCTCTCCTGTCGCCTTAGTGCAGTGATACTAGATAACATGAGTAGAAAAGTAGTTTGAAGCCATGTCAGGAAGTGTTTTCCATCACACTCTGCTAAGGAGTTGTGATTTAATTTGGTAAGCAAGGACTGTCATTTAAATTTAAAATGCTTCTTGTTTCAAAAAGAGTACAACCTATAGATATAAAGTAAAAGTGAGGGGGGCAGAGTTAAACGTCGCCCCAGGGCCTTTTCCTGCTACATGGGGTCGTGAGTCTAGGCCCCGCCCCACACTCAGTGTCACCCAACCACCTGCCTAGGTCCCACCCCACACTAAACCCCTCCCTTGCCTAAATTCTGCCCCTGCCTAAACTCTAACCCTATAGCCAAAGTTTTTTTTTTTTTTCTAATAAATCTTTTCTTTTTCTAATTTTATTTTCTTCTTTATACTTTGTTATTGTTCTCTCCTTTTGGTTTGTTCCTCCCCCGCTTTTTTTTTTTTCTTTTTTCTGTTGTGGTTTTATTTTACCTTGTTGCAGTTGTTACAGTTATAGTTTTATTTTTCCTAATATACTTTTAATCTTTCTAATTTTATTTTGTTTTTTATTCTTTGATATTGTACTACTCCTTTTTCTCTTTCTTTCTTTCTATTTTTTTTTTCTTTTTTTTTTTTACCACACCACAAAGCTTGTGGGATCTTGGTTCCAAGGCTGGAGGTTGGGCCCAAGCTCTTGGGGTGGGAGCTCTGAGTGCAAACTGCCAGACTAACAGAAAACCTCAGACCCCATGGAATATTAATTGGAGTGATGCCTCCCAGAGGTCCTCTTCTCAGCACCAAGTCCCAGCTGTATCCAACTGTCTGCAAACTCCAGTGCTGGACGTCTCAGGCTTAACAACCAGTAAGACAGGAATCCATTTGTCAAAAAAAAATGAAGCAACAAAAGTATGTTACAGATGAAAGAGCAAGGTAAAAACCTACAAGGCCAAATAAATGAAGATGAAATAGGCAACCTATTCGAAAAAGAATTCAGAGTAATGATAGCAAAGATGATCCAAAATCTCAGAAAGAGAACGGAGAAAATACAATAAACATTTAACAAGGATCTAGAGGAATGAAAGAGCAAACAAACAATGATGAACAACAGAATAAATGAAATTAAAAATACTCTAGAAGGAATCAACAGCAGAATAACTTAGGCAGAAGAATGGATAAGTGAGCTGGAAGATAAAATGGTGGAAATAACAGACAGGAAGCAGGATAAAGAAAAAAGAATGAAAAGAATTGAGGACAGTCTCAGAGACTTCTGGGACAACATTAAATGCACCAACATTTGATTATAGGGGTCCCAGAAGAGGAAGAGGAAAAGAAAGGATGGGCGAAAATATTTGAAGTGATTATAGTTGAAAAGTTCCCTAACATCAGAAAGGAAATAGTTAAGCAAGTCCAGGAAGCATAGAGAGTACCATATAGGATAAACCCAAAGAGAAACACGATGCGACACATATTAATCAAGCTATCAAAAATTAAATATAAAAAATATATATATTAAAAGCAGAAGGGAAAAGCAAAAAATAACATACAAGGGAATCCCCGTAAGGTTAACAGCTGATTTTTCAGCAGAAACTCTGCAAGCCACAAGGCAGTGGCAGGACATATTTAAAGTGATGAAAGGGAAGAACCCACAACCAAGATTACTCTACCCAGCAAGGATTTCATTCAGATTCCACGGAGAAATTAAAATCTTTACAGATAAGCAAAAGTTAAGAGAATTCACCACCACCAAACCAGCTTTACAACAAATGCTAAAGGAACTTCTCTAGGCCGGAAACACAAGAGAAGGAAAAGACCTACAAAAACAAGCCCAAAACAATTAAGAAAATGGTAATAGGAACATACATATCAATAATTACCTTAAATGTAAATGGATTAAATGCTCCCACCAAAAGACATAGACTGGCTGAATGGATACCAAAAAAAGACCCATACATATGCTGTCTACAAGAGACCCACTTCAGACCTAGGGACACATACAGACTGAAAGTGAGGGGATGAAAAAAGGTATTCCATGCAAATGGAAATCAAAAGAAAGCTGGAGTAGCAATTCTTATATCAGACAAAATAGACTTTAAAATAAAGACGATTATAAGAGACAAAGGAGGACACTGCATAATGATCAAGGAATCAATCCAAGAAGAAGATATAAAACTTGTAAATATTTATGCACCCAACATAGGAGCACCTCAATAGATAAGGCAAATGCTAACAGCCATAAAAGGGGAAGTCAACAGTAACACAATCAAAGAATCATAGTAGGGGACTTTAACACCCCACTTTCACCAATGGACAGATCATCCAAAAGGAAAATTAATAAGGAAACACAAGCTTTAAATGACACATTAAACAAGATGGACTTAATTGATATTTATAGGACATTCCATCCAAAAACAACAGAATACACTTTCTTCTCAAGTGCCCATGGAATATTCTCCAGGATAAACAATATCTTGGGTCACAAATCAAGCCTTGGTAAATTTAAGAAAACTGAAATTGAATCAAGTATCTTTTCCAACCACAAAGCTATGAGACTAGATATAAATCACAGGAAAAAAACTGTAAAACTTACAAACACATGGAGACTAAACAATACACTACTAAATAACCAAGAGATCACTGAAGAAATCAAAGAGGAAATCAAAAAATACCTAGAAACAAATGACAATGAAAGCACGGCAACCTGAAACCTATGGGATGCAGCAAAAGCAGTTCTAAGAGGGAAGTTTATAGCAATAAAATCCTACCTCAAGAAACAAGAAACATCTCAAATAAACAACCTAACTTTACACCTAAAGCAATTAGAGAGAGAAGAACAAAAAAACCCCAAAGTTGGCAGAAGGAAAGAAATCATAAAGATCAGATCAAAAATAAATGAAAAAGAAATGAAGGAAACAATGGCAAAGATCAGTAAAAATAAAAGCTAGTTCTTTGAGAAGATAAACAAAATTGATAAACCATTAGCCAGATTCATCAAGAAAAAAAGGGATATTTAGCTGCATGAGCTGCTTGTAAATTTTGGAGATTAATCCTTTGTCAGTTGCTTCATTTGCAAATATTTTCTCCCATTTGAGGGCTGTCTTTTCGTCTTGTTTATGTTTTCTATTGCTGTGCAAAAGCTTTTAAGTTTCATTAGGTCCCATTTGTTTTTCATTTCAGTTATTGTATTGTTCATCTGTTTATGTGTTCTTTAATTTTTCTAGGTCTTTGTTCAGCATTTCTTGCATCTTCTCAATCTTTGCCTCCATTCTTTTTCCAAGGTCCTGGATCATCTTCACTATCATTTTTCTGAATTCTTTTTCTGGATGGTTGCCTATCTCTACTTCATTTATTTGTTTTTCTGGGGTTTTATCTTGTTCCTTCATCTGGTACATAGCCCTCTGCCTTTTCATCTTGTCTATCTTTCTGTGAATGTGGTTTTCGTTCCACAGGCTGCAGACCTAGGGACACATACAGTGTCCCTTCTTGCTTCTGCTGTCTGCCCTCTGGTGGATGAGGCTATCTAAGAGGCTTGTTTAAGTTTCCTGATGGGAGGGACTGGTGGTGGGTAGAGCTGACTGTTTCTCTGGTGGGCAGAGCTCAGTAAAACTTTAATCTGCTTGACTGCTGATGGGTGGGGCTGGGTTCCCTCCTTGTTGGTTGTTTGGCCTGAGGCAACCCAACACTGGAGCCTACCTGGGCTCTTTGGTGGGGCTAATGGCAGATTCTGGGAGGGCTCACGCCAAGGAGTACTTCCCAGAACTTCTGCTGCCAGTGTCCTTGTCCCCATGGTGAGCCACAGCTACCTCCCCTGCCTCTGCAAGAGACCCTCCAACACTAGCAGGTAGGTCTGGTTCAGTCTCCCCTGGGATCACTGCTCCTTCCCCTGCGTCCTGATGCACACACTACTTTGTGTGTGCTCTCCAAGAGTGGAGTCTCTGTTTCCCCCAGTCCTCTCGAAGTCCTGCAGTCAAATCCCACTAGCCTTCAAAGTCTGATTCTCTAGGATTTCCTCCTCTCTTTGCCGGACCCCCAGGTTGGGAAGCCTGACGTGGGGCTCAGAACCTTCACTCCAGTGGGTGGACTTCTGTGGTATAAGTGTTTTCCAGTCTGTGAGTCATCCACCCAGCAGTTATGGGATTTGATTTTACTGTGATTGGGCCCCTCCTAATGTCTCATTGTGGCTTCTCCTTTGTCTTTGGATGTGGGGTATTTTTTTGGTGAGTTCCAGTGTCTTCCTGTTGATGATTGTCCAACTGCTAGTTGTGATTCTGGTGTTCTCACAAGAGGGAGTGAGAGCACGTCCTTCTACTCCGCCATCTTGGTTCAGGGCCTGTATTATTTTGTTAAATAGTGTTTCTGTCCCATTCTTTCTCACCTCTGTCCATGGGATTCCAGTTCCAGGTATGTAAGTTTTTCTTTTTTAACAATCTATGTCTTCCATTCATAGATTGGTTTTTTTTTGTTTTTGTTTTCATCATTTTTGCCTCCCTTAACTGCATTCTTGATAATTTGTCTAAACATACTTGCAATTCACTAATTCTTTCTTCAATTGTGTTTACCTAAATTTAATTACTGTGAAATTCATCCACTGAAGTTTCTTTTTAATTGAAGTATAGTTGATTAACAATGTTCTGTTAATTTCTGCTATGCAGCAAAGTGACTCAGTTATACACATATATACATTCTTTTTTATATTCTTTTCCATTATGGTTTATCCCAGGATACTGAATATAGTTCCCTGTACTATACAGTAGGACTTTGTTGTTTATCCATTCTATATGTAATAGTTTGCATCCACTAACTCCACACATCATCTTTTTCATTTCTACAAGTTTTAGTTCATTCTTTTTCAAATTTGCTATGTTGCATTTTATATTTTGTGTACCCTGCAGACATTTTCAAGCTCTTTTATTTATTTTTTAAAATAAGAAGCAGCTATACATATATGTATACATATAGCTGATTCACTTTGTTATAAAAAAGAAACTAACAAAAATAAATAAATAAAGATAATAACTAAATAAAATAGATATCCAACAAGGACCTATTGTATAGCACAGGCAACTCTGCTCAATCCTCTGTAATAACCTAAATGGGAAAAGTATTTGAAAAAGGATACATGTATATGTATAACTGAATCACTCTGCTGTACACCTGAAACTAACACAACATTGTAATCAACTATACTCCAATATAAGATAAAAATTTTAAAAAAAGAAAGAAAAAATAAGAAGCAAAATTGTTTTATACTCTGTGTCAGATAATATTAATAGCTAAAGTGCTTGTGAGTTTATTTTTATTGCCTGTTTTTCCTGGTTCTCACTCACAGTGGATATCTTGTTTCCCCATGTGTTTTGTTATCCTTGACAGCAAGTTATTTGGAAAATTATTTAGAGAAATAATTTGAGGCTGAGGATGATTATAGATCCCTCTAGAGAGGATGTTTGTGGCTTTTGCCAGGTCTTTGGGAGGGTACAAATTCAGAATCAACTTATGTCTGAATTTCATGCTTACAGTCACCAAATGACCCAAGTAACCTGGAACAAAAGATAGTTCACTTCTGGTTCACCCTTACTATGAGGGTATAGCCCTACTGGGTTTCCTCTCAAAGTGGGTATATAGGGGGCAGTTTAAAATCCTTACCTTAGTGAACCCTGGGCTTTTTTTCCTCTCTTTTTTTTTAATTCCCCCACACCTTACCAAGCTGCTAAAACTATAGTTCAGCTTCACAGTTGCTACTTCCAATTGGATAAATGACCTTCAGGGCAAAACAGATTTGAGTTCTACCCTTTCCTCTCCAGTTTCTTGCCTTCTCCTAGGTTTTGGTTGGGTAAATCTTCTAGATTTTAGATGGTCAAATGTAACTATACTGTTAGTTTTTGTTTGTTTGTACTTAGGTTTTTTTGTTTGTTTGTTTGTTTTTGCTTTTAACATTTCCTCTAGCTCTTCCTAATTATTCAGTTCACTATTACCAAGATGAAATCTCTTTCACTCCATAGTTGACAAAAATTTCTCCTATATTTGAAGAAATTTAAATAATTACTGGTTCTATAGTGGTTCAACCCTTCTCCACAAAGTCCTTTATTTATACATTTAGCATATGGTTTAGGAGATTAAAAACAAAAGGCTCTTTTCTCCTTAAGAATAAGTTTGAGGGGGAAAGCCTTTTTTATGGCCATTTTTATGGCTAAGAAACTCAGTAATTTTCAGTACCTTTGAAAAATCATACTAAACTTTCCAAGTATTTTTGTCCGTGTGTTTTGCTATTTAATTGGTATGGCTAAAAAAAAAAAAAATCCAGTGGTAGGTATTATTTGTCCATAAATCCCTCCTTGTTTTATTTTTATCTAGGAATTATGATTGTTTCTATTTAACTCTAGTTAAAATTTGTATGATGATCTCAACTATAAAGAAGAAAAGAGTAAAGATTGCTAAGGTATGCATTAAAATCTTATAGGTATTTATCATTTGTCTTTGCAGAGTAGAATTCTTGGTGGATTTTTTCTTTCCTTCTTCGTGGATTTTCAATATTTTTCTAATTTTCCTAACAGTTTGTATTGCTTCTATACACAATTTTATCTTAAATGTACAAGCATTGTGCACAACTGTATCATTGTGATCAGTCATGTAAGCAGATAAATATTTGAAGAAAAAACTCACAAACATTGCTACTATCTAACTCTGCATGTAGGAATAGTAGTGCATATTTTTTTACTTCTTTGTTTCCTGATTTCCTTTGAAAAGCATTTATTGCTATTTTAATGGAAAAGAATAATAAAAAATAGAGATTTTTGAGTACAATAGTGAGTTATTCACAACCCTGCTTTAGGAAGTTTTCTTTTAATTTAAAAGGGCACAGAAAGGAACTGTCTCAGAGAAACTTTTTAAAAACCTGTGATATTACTTTAGTTGAGAGGTATGGATTAACAAAAGTACTATATGGTTGTTGCATTTAAAAGTAAGTTCAGATACAAGAGCCATAGCAAAAATAGCTTAAGCAACATATGACTACTCATTAGATTTAAGTAGGAATAGACATCAAAATTCTCACATGGTTTAAGGATAGGATGGCCATTCTAAGATATAAGGAAAATGGAAGTTGAAGCAGATTGGAAAGGGTTGTACCTGAACCACATATTGAATACCTTGTATGCTTTCAATGACTTATGATTTCTAGGTGTGATGAGTCTGTTTACTAGACTCATTTTGCACACAAATGTTGTATTAGTTTTCTATGGCTGCCATAACAAAGTACCACAGTCTGGGTGGTTTAAACAACAGAAATTTATTTTCTCACAGTTCTGGAGGCTAGAAGTCCAAGATCAAGGGTTTGGTTTCTCCTGAGGCCTTTCTCCTTGGCTTCCACATGACCACCTTCTTGCTGTGTTCTCACACTGTCTTTCTTCTGTGCACATGCATTCCTGGTATTTTTTATGTGTCCAATAAATTTCTCAGATCTGTTTATCCTGTAAAGTGATTATGGTTACTCACCACAAGGACAGGCACTTTAAAAAAATGTACTGTTAAAAGGTCATGAAAGGGAGAAATGTCAGAGATAACAAAGTCCAGATGTTCAAAGATCAACTAATATCAGCATACAGGAATCATGCAGATACTAGCCACAGATGGACAGTTAATACAAAATACCAGCAAAACAAATAGGAACAATCAGTTCATTATAGTTTTGAGAAACCAAACAATAGAGCTTTCATACTTCCTTTATTCCATTTCAAAAGCTTGTGTTCTACTCAGGTTTTCTTCTCATTTCTTCCAAACAACTTTATGTTTCAAATCAAAATAGACCTCAAGAGAAGTGAAAAACTTCTCAGATGTGTGATTATATCCTAATGACTTGATTTTCTGAATCTGCTTCCAAACACACTGTGAAGTGAGTCCTAATATGGACAATGAGAAACCTTGACTGATGGATGTCTCTTCTGTTGAAAATTCGCTGAATCATGCTAGATTGGTTTCCCACACAAAACTAGAAAATAGTTTATTTTTTAAAAAATTACTTTTAACATTAAAATGAATGTTTCCTTATTCTCCATCAGAATCTTGATCTGTGCTCCCTAAATATAGGCTTAGCATGCTGTATTCCATACTCCCTTAACCCAGAGTTGTAGGTCTGGCCAGCAGTTATCACAGGCAACATACTCAAGAAATAGCTAGGAAAAGAAAATCACTGTCCCATGCCAGTGTCTAAAGGTCAGCAATTTCTCATTTTAAATCAAAGCCTGTTTCATTGACGCCTATGAAAGGCCTATAAATTCCCAAGAAAAAGCTTTCCACAGGGATGATTTCTGTGACTGTCTAGATAGAGTAAGGATGAAAGTTCCACATGATCTTATGGGATCCTACAGCTTCGATTATCACCTGTGAGGATAATTCCCAGATCTGTGTCTCCAAATCTGTGTCCCCAGCCTTCAAGCTCATAATTTCAGCTGTGCAATGGACATCTCCACCTGGGTGTCTGCTGAGCCACCACACTCAGTGCATTCTATATAAATGCATTTTCTCATCCACTCATGCCCCCCTATGATATTCCTAGTCTCTCTTAATAACACAATTATCTTTCCTGATACTCAGAAATGAGGACTCAATGTCAGTTTTTTAAATTTATCCAACTTATGGTTTTCACCCATATTAAATTACCTGCCATGTATTGATGACACTTCCTTGAAAATTATTTTTAGTTTCCATTTCTATTTTCCCTGCCACCATCTTAGTTCATTCCAAATCATTTCTGAATGGACTGAATTCCAAATGAATAATATAGAATATCACTAATTGGGGGTTGAATTCTAAGTAAATAGGGCATGCTTTCTTTAATTTAGGCACTACTGCATTTATAAAATCTAATCTTTATTCTCTAAATTTTTATTTACTACCTTCCCAATCACTCATTCATTAGCTCATTTGTTCAAAATTTTCTTTCAATGGTCTAGTCACTGAAGATAGAGTATACGGTCCCTGTCTTCAGGGAGCTAAAAAGTAAAGAAATGGGACTTCCCTCGTGGTGCAGTGGTTAAGAATCTGCCTGCCAAGGCAGGGGACATGGGTTTGATCCCTGCTCTGGGAAGATCCCACATGCCGTGGAGCAACTAAGCCCGTGCGCCACAACTACTGAGCCTGCGCTCTAGAGCCCACGAGCCACAACTACTGAGCCTGCACTTTAGAGCCCATGAACCACAACTACTGAGCCCTCACACTGCAACTACTGAGCCCGCATGCTGCAACTACTGAAGCCCAAGCACCTAGAGCCCGTACTCCACAACAAGAGAAGCCACCGCAATGAGAAACCCGAGCACCACAACAAAGAGTAGCCCCCGCTCGCCGCAACTAGAGAAAGCCCGCATACAGCAACAAAGACCCAATGCAGCCAAAAAAAATAAAGGGGGGGGAAAGAGTAAATTATTTTAGATATTCTTAAGTGCTGTGAAGAATGTTATAATGTGATGTGATAAAGAATGACAAAGAAATGCTACATTAGATAGATAGATCAGGAAAAACCCTTCTGAACGATCAGAAGTAGACAGTCATCTGAAGATCTGAGGGACAAGCATTTTCAGAACAAAGTAACAGGTCTGGATGAAAAAAAAAAACAAAACTAGTATGTTTAATAAACAGAAGGAAAACTAATGGTGTAGAAATTTTCTGAGCCCAGAGCATGAAGGTATGAGAACTATTTAGAAAGGCACGAGAACAACTCTTGTATGGTATTCAAATCATAAATAAAAAGTAGGATGTGAGGATCAATTGGACAGTTCCTGACATGAACGTGACATTATCTAAAAAGACGACACTAACTGCTGAGTGAAGAATGATTTCAGAGACTTCTGGGTCAAGATGGCAGACTGGGTTTACACTGAAACTGCCCCCTCTACTCCCTTTGCATGAAATTGATCAAAACAAAGAAAAATAGTTCTTTCAGAATTTTATTTCTGAACCAGAAAGGAAATACTTAATAGTAATTAAAGTACGTAGGCATGAGAAAGTGCAACCTGATAAAGACTGTTTGTCACCAGAGTGTCAATACCTATGCTGGGACAGAAACCTCTGCACAAATTTGGGAACTGTAGGCCTATAAAAATCATCATAATCCCTTTGGCCATGACAAATAGGCAATATATTTCCTCCATGTCTATCAGCCTTGCTTATCACTGCTTCCTCTGAGCATCATGTATTGTAGACAGATCAGAGTACTCAGGTTTCCAAACATATTCTGTCTTTTTACTGTTCACTTCTTTGTAACTGCTTTTCTTTTGACCTACAGTACCTATCACATCTATTATCCCAACAACATAAACATATTTTCTCATATTTATACATGGAATTTTTATGGCTTCTATACTTATTGTTAAAGCACTCCTAAAGGTGGCTTAATAATGGGGACAATATCACTTCTTGCCTCATATGGTGAAATCTCAGCTACTGTCATCCATGGTGATTGTGTGTCAACAGCATACTCCTTCCCATTACATTCTTCAAACAAGAAACCAGAACTCACTGGCAGGTACTTAGCAAGTAACTAAGGTAGAATTTTTTTTTTTCTTTTGCTATTAATTGTAAAGATGACAACATGGTTATCACTAGTTCCAGCATATTAGGATTGAAGATAAACATACCACTTGAAGATATTAAAGAAACGTAAAGCCAAGTGCTTAAGAAGCGTGTGTATAAGAGTCTTGTAATGGACTGTGATTATTTTATAAGATAAAGTGTGGATAGGGCAGTGTCCAGAATTTTTATAGGCATGTGAGATTTGATCATACCAGAAATCTGACATTTATATGCCTGATTTGATTTTATATTTGTTATTGTTGTGATGGTGATGGTGGGGTGTATGTGGTGAGGAGTTATGTGTTTTTAATTAGTTCTCTTTTATTTTCTATTTGTATTTAAGTCTTTATTAAATCTCAGCCAGTGGGGCAGTGCAGGCAGCATCTGAGTAAGGAAAGTCTCAAGAAACAATAAAAGTAAAGTTTTTCCTTAAAAAGATAATATCTGTGGGCAGTGGTCAACTGTCACATCCTGATTTTTCAAATGAAAAATATCTTTCTAGTTTTAATATCCAAGATTATCACATTTGAATACACATATCTATTAGCAGAAAAAATTGAGCAACTTTTATAAACCAAATATATGCTTTTTTAAATTTATAAATTAACTATATACATTTGTATTAATGAGGGGGTCGCCAGAGAAAGAGAACCAACAGAAGATAGAGAAAGAAAGGGAGGGAGAAATTGAGAGAGAGAGAGAGATTAATTATAAAGAATTGACTCAATTAGTGAAGCTGACAAGCCTCAACATCTGCAATTGGCAAACTGAAAAAATGGTGTAAGTTCCAGTCTGAAAACTGGAAGACACCAACGTCCATCTCAAGCCAGACTTAGGGTATTCCCTTTTACTTCCAAGAAGGTCAGCCCTTTTGCTCTATTCAGGCCTTCAGCAGATTGGATGAGGGCAACCCACGTTAGGGAGAGCAACCTGCTTTACTCAGTAGTGATTCAAAGTTAACCTCATTCAAAAATCACCCTCAGAGACACACCCAGAATAATATTTCTCCAACTATCTGGGCATCTGGTGGCCCAGTCACATTGACACATAAATAAACCATCACACATTATTGAACAAAAATATTTGGCACATTGAAAAAATAAACATTTTAAATAATTAGTTCAAAAATATTAAAAGTTATTTTAGTATTTTCTTTCTAACTGATCCACTTTTCCTTAATTAAAATTTTGGACAAGTCTTCTCTTGGAGATCATTCCCTCGAAGATCTTTGCTTATGGTTGTTAAAATTGTACCTTTTCTTCAAGTCAGCATTTATATTTCTAATCAAATGTAATTCCTCTCACTTCTGTCCTCCTGTTACATTTATGTGCCCCTCTTTTAGCAATCAAGTCAGTTTGTCCCTTGGTAGATATATAGAGATATCCAAGTATTGCCTATTTCTCTGAGTGAGTTGCTTGGCTATTAGTACCAGAGTCATTAATTCTAAACCCCTAGAACAAAGTGGGCTGTCTTGTCCCTGGTAAAATGCTCAAAAACTGTTTGTTGAGCTAAATAAAATTGCTTAAATAAAAAGACTTAATTTCCTATTTAAAAATGAAAGCATTTACCAAAATGAGTAGAGGATCATATTTAAAACACATCTAGTTAGAATTTTGGGTACACACTTTTCACGTTAAAGGCTCAAGCCCAATCCCACATTTCAATTTCACACCACAGAGCAATTTCCTGATGAATATTCTAACTTGCAGTTCTCTGAGAACTTGAGCAAAGACATCTCCTCTCCCCTCAAACAGTTTAACTTAATGCAAAAAGACCCCCATTTGAAACCTGAGTCAACCTGCGGGTAGAGAACCCTGTAGAGTGGGGAAACTTTACTTCTAGTCTCAATTGCGTTCTTGGTTCAGGGGGCATAATGACTTCACTGAACCCCTCAGAATAAACTACTTATTCCTCGTTGAGCACTTTCTTTCAGAAAAGAGTTGAATCTGTTAATCAGATGGTTAGCCAACAGTGGCCGGAATAAATGGTATTGATAAACATTTTAAATGATGTAAAAGTAAGGTCATTTTAAAATAGAAGTTGTTACCATAAATACGTGACGGTGGACGCTAAAAAGTCGGTGGAATAAGAGGTGAGAGTGGGAGTAAAGGATTTCAACCAGGGGCTTCCCTGGTGGCGCAGTGGTTGAGAGTCCGCCTGCCGATGCAGGGGACGAGGGTTCGTGCCCTGGTCCGGGAGGATCCCACATGCCGCGGAGTGGCTGGGCCCGTGAGTCATGGCCACTGAGCCCGCGCGTCCGGAGCCTGTGCTCCGCAACGGGAGAGGCCACAACAGTGAGAGGCCCGCATACCGCAAA
>NW_020837961.1:17685495-17739063 GCF_003676395.1 Aethalodelphis obliquidens
AAAAAAAAAAAAAAAAAAAAAAAAAAAAAAAAAAAAAATATATATATATATATATATATATATATATATATACCCCATGCCCCTCACCACTCCTCACCAACAATGACATAACAATACTGCCTCATTCAGAAAATGTTAGAGGAGAGGAGAGAGAGAGAGAGATAGGGAATGGCTAGAGAGAGACCAGGAGTGAAGTGTGAGCTCCTGAGTGATATAATTTTGAATGTCATACCTGAGGAAAAAGAGGTATGCCCTGTTCCGTCAAGTGAGAGGGAAACTGTGGCAATTCCAGGAATTTGCTGGGATCCTCGCTAGCCATCTTTACCCAGGCCATGGTAGTGGGAGAGTTAGAGTCCAGAAACTATAGTAGCATAACAGTTCTGCATTGGGTTTACAACCAAAGGTAAATTTATTTTCCAACGTCCTCCTTTAACAGCATTCTTGTAAATAAGTAGAAAAGACAAGTGCCTATAAATCTCTTACTTATCTATCCACTCCTGCAGAGATTACATACCTAGGAGAATGACTTCAATCACCAGACTCTCCCACCTCGCCTATATAAACTGTGAGTGAGACATGACAGGCAAGTTGGGGGTTCTAGGAAAACTGATTTTCATTTCCCAGCATGAGGAACTCAGATGTGACTGCTTTTTGCTCACAACACATTCAGTGACATGCCCTCACCCTATTTATGTGTCAGGACTATGGAGTGACAAAACTGAGGAATCATACATAAAAATACTCTCTCCTTGCTGTACTGCCATCCTTCAGAAGGGACTTTTCCATTCATCTTTCTCCATTTCTAAAGACAAAAAAAGTAACTAAGAACAAACCTGACCTTTAATTTATTATGATTTGTCAGTCATTTTCATTATCACCTCTTGTCTCATGCACTGTTCGCTGGCTTGTGCTGAACATAAAAATAATTGAGGGAGGTGAGGCTGATACACAGAAGAGCAGTGATGATAACATGAAGGGGGGGAATATAGAGAATCCTTAAAATGATAAAAATCAGTAGTTGATCTTTTTTTAAAAGAGGGACTGGGCTCAAATTTCCCTCTGTTGCTGTGGAAGGATTATTTTTAGATTTGTATAAGGAAACAAGTTCTAAAAGAGGGTCCTCTGCCAGCTCCATGGCTCTTGAAGCAAAGGCAAGGTCAAGTACCCTGATCAGTAGAGCAGCTTGTGGGTAACAAAGAAGTTGGTCCTCCTTCAATGTTCCCCGCGGCCTAGACGTATGCGTACTTTCTTTGATGTTAATGGGACTTAGGTGCCCATGAGAGACTTGTGGACTTATGAATGTATAAGAAGGACTTCAAGTTCATAGATTTGTACATTTGGAAATTATTTTACTATATTATTCTTTCTTTGCCATTATTTTGTAAAAATAAAGCCAGTATGTGTATTTAATGGAGTATGACATGCTGCGTAGGCGAAAAGCTGCAGGAATCCCATCTATGAGTTCCTGGTTTGTAATCTAAAACAGGACCAATCTTTGACAAAATTTTGGAGTCAGTGTTAGGGGAGGTGTATTTTTATTGATCGCAAGCAGCCAATTACCCAGCAGCCAGGGGAATGAGTCAGCGGTATATTTTTTTTCTTTTTTACAATACGTTTATTTATTCATTTATTTTTGGCTGTGTTGGGTCTTCGTTGCTACGCGTGGGCTTTCTCTAGTTGCGGCGAGCAGGGCCTACTCTTCATTGTGGTGTGCAGGTTTCTGATTGCGGTGGCTTCTCTTGTTGTGGAGCACAGGCTCTAGGCGCACGGGCTTCAGTAGTTGTGGCTCACGGGCTCTAAAGTGCAGGCTCAGTAGTTGTGGCTCGTGGCTCTAGAGCGCAGGCTCAGTAGTTGTGGCGCACGGGCTTAGTTGCTCCCCGGCATGTGGGATCTTCCTGGACCAGGGATCAAACCCGTGTCCCTTGCATTGGCAGGTGGATTCTTAACCACTGCGCCACGAGGGAAGTCCGAGTCAGCAGCATTTTAATAATTCTATTTACTCTGAGAAAACCAAAGGTTTCCACTGAATAAATATGATTCTGTTTACTCAGTGACAAATACAAATTGGAAAATAAACTTGTTTTTCAGAAACTCCAGAATCACGTAATCCATCTTTGAAAATAGAATTCTTTCTTACAATAGATTCTGGGATTCTTTTTTTTTTTTTAAGTACTGCGGAACCTAATCCTTGATATGTTTGAGTAGTAAATTTCCTTTGGACCCTATTTTAGTCATTTCCTACATTCCATGAACAGGATATGGGAGGAGTGGCTGCTTCCCATTTATCTAATCTATCTCTAACCTCAGAAACTAAAGGTTAAATTCAACTCCATTCTTACCCGTGGGCTGACGGAGGGAATCATTCAGCTGTAGTAACCACCCACTTAATTTTCTTTCTGGTCATTTATCCTCTCCTGATACCAATACTAAGCGGCTGGAGGAATAGAATCTGTGTCCCATTCAAAAATACCTGAAAGCTCTCTAGCATGAGCAAAGAGAAACAGTAATAGAATGTTCATCACTACAAATAACTTCAAAGTAGTATCACGTAAACACAAATTTTTCTATCGTAATAGTTATCTCCTTTTCTATGGTGAAATTGTAATTGTTAAATATTTAACTAATAACAGTGTAATAAGTATAATCTCCTTTCCTTGGTGTTTGAAGATGATGTTATTGCTCTTGCAATGTTGGGCGTGTAATTCAGATTATTGTCTAGTTATGAGGAAAATTTGGAGTTTTCTATTCATTATAAAGAAAATGGGGAAAAAATAGAAAAAATAATACATGGTTTAAGGAAGCATGAAAGGGAACTTTGTATTTTGATCTTTACATTGATCATTTGTGTTCTATATAGGGACAAGATACAAATAGAATAATAAAATATTATATAGGAGACATATTATATTATATTATAGGGACAAGATACAAATAGAATAATAAAATAAGGATTAAAGGCATAATTGTTTACAGGGTCAAAAGACTTGAGAAAACATTGCTGCATTTGCCATTGGTCTGTGGATGGCTAAACTTTTTACTCTATAAACGAGAAAAAGTAGTTTTTTACTTTCCTCACTAGTTTCGTGATATCACCTCATCCCAGAAGAGCTGCCTCTTGAGAAAAATGAATGATTAACCTGGGATTCTGGGAGTTTGCTTTGCTTGCTGGTAGAGATCATCTAACTTTGTATATTTGTCCAAGATACAAATGGGAAAATAAGAAATTAGGAACAAATAGAGGGCCAGAAATATAATGACAGTTAAAAAATACTATTATCGGTAAATTCATCAGTTTTAAACTTTGCAAAAGAGTTCTCTTTCATTTTCTACTTGCTTAAAAAGTATTGTCTTCAGGGGCTTCCCTGGTGGCGCAGTGGTTGAGAGTCCACCTGCCGATGCAGGGGACACGGGTTCGTGCCCCGGTCCGGGAAGATCACACATGCCGCGGAGCGGCGGGGCCCGTGAGCCATGGCCGCTGAGCCTGCGTGTCCGGAGCCTGTGCTCCGCAACGGGAGAGGCCACAACAGTGAGAGGCCCGCGTACCTCAAAAAAATAGAAAAAAAAAAAAAAGTATTGTCTTCAGTATTCTCCCAGGTTTAAATTCTAAAAGTAAACGTTAATATATTATTTAAGAACTAACTAATGTCTTAGTATAATTTTGAAACAAATTAATATGATGATAAAGACCACCCTGACTCCCAAACTGAAACGTGGTTAAGCAGTCTCGGAACCCGTGGTCTTTTTGATAAGAGATGAGTTGGGGATGTAATCTGACCCTTCTCTATCTTCTGCTCCACGAAGAATTAGAATGGCCTTATGTCTGCAAGGTTATTGGAGGCAAGGGAAATGCAGATCAGGTTGTACTTATAAACTTTTTAGAACTCTTTGAAAGATGACCCAAATAGAAAAACCATTAAATTTGCATTCAGAATTAAAATTCAAAAGGATACGGAAGATAATTACTTTATAAGCAAATGTAAAATGAAAAACTTGCAAAAGGAAGGCATTCACCAATGAAATACCATAAGGTTAGATGTAATTCATATTTTAATAAAGGAATGGCCATAAATGGTATCTTCTGAAATTCAGTTGCCTAGGCTAGGTCTTTACCTCCTGAAAAAATTGTTTCACTGTATGACACTCCTAGCAACTAGAGGTTATGGATAGAAAGAAGCCAAGACCCCCTCTACCTTCCTCCTCCATGATGACAAGTCTTCTCCCAGCGGAGTCAGCTTATCTTCAGATAGAAAAGAGTCCTTTCATGAGACCTTTTAATAGTCTTCAGTGGCTTAAGTTTCCATGCAGAAAATTTCACCAGCATTCTGTCAGCAAGTTGGTGGTCTCTGATTCTATATGCTCTATTTTCTTTTACAATGACATACATTTTCTCTATTGAGCACTAGAAGTATCTAATAATAACAATTTTATAAATTGTTATTATCTTTTAATTAATCATCGAATTACTTTTACAGTGATGTGGCACTCAACTCACCATCTTCTGATCTTTGGCTTCACAGCCTTTCCAACCCAGCAATGTAAGGGCAGCTGCCGTATTTTACTCTGTAAATTGAAAAGATTTTCCAGCAGGCTTGTCAATAAAAAGGACTGGTCACCGAGGTTGGGGGTGGAACTGAGCCTGCAGGTGGAGTAAAGGGGTCAGTTTTCGGAGGGGGCTGTCCTGGAGGAAGGAGACCATCTTGGCCATTACAGGGATCTGAAGTAGTTTTTCCTTCATTCTTGTTTCTCAATCCAAACTAGCAGGCCTAACAAATCAAACTGGTGGCAATAACTAGAAGCAAAGTATTAGGAAGAATTAAACATCTCTCTTGTGATGTGTTATAAAATCTCAGACCGTGACAGGACTGCAATCCAGTAAGGCGCTGTGGACGGCAAAGCACCGCATTGTAGCAGCTCCTTAGCTGCTTTTCCTTCTGTCAACACTGTGAAACACAACTTTTCCCTTGGAAAAGGAGGTGATGTCAACTTTCCCTTGCCATCTTCTAGTCCTGTGTCCTGTGACTGGTTCCCTGATACGCTTGTGGCTTATTACTCTTTTTCATGTGAATCCATTAGGCTGCCTTGTTAGTGGACTATACTGTACTGGCATGCAACTCCCATTCTTAAGGTTAGGATTATTGATGATGTCTCTACCGGCTTAGAATAGTGGCAGTTTGACCCTTTGGCTAGGTGATATATGGGAATTGGTTCTCGATTATTCTCTACTACTCAAAATTCAAAAGAACAAAAGAGTTCCAGGAATAAAAATAGTCAAAAATACCACCTATCACTAGTTTACTTTGCATCTAACATAAAGATGTGACTTTGCATGGGAAAACAACCCAATCTTGAATGAAAACCAGAAGGCCTACCTTGTAATCTTGGCACTTCCCACTATATAGGTAAGTGACCCAGGGAAAGGCGTCCTGTCTGCCTCTAAACTTGTGGAGTTCTAAGAGCCAGACATGAAGTCCTGTTCTTGGATAATATGCCAAGTCAAGACTTAGTTAAATATATATTTTGTATGTGAAATAGTATAGTATGTATTTTTAAATATTTCTAAGTTCTGTCACAACTTTATAATTTCCAGTTCCCCTTTCACTTGGCAAATTTGCCTCTTATTTAGGAGATATCAAAAGTCACAATTCGAAAACTGTAGGGTATAGTCCAGTAAGTGATTCCACTTCTGTCATTTATGCAAATATATCCCTCTACTATTTCCTACTCAAAAATATTTTAGAATTTAAAGGGAAAATACTGACAATAACCTCCTTTGCCCAAACAAAAAGTAGTCACTAGGTGAAACACAGTCTTTTACAGGAAAGGAAGCATTTTGTTGAACAGTTAGTTCCCAAGGTGAGAAGTTCCCACTTTAAAGTTCCACACAGAAATAAGGTCTAGGGGCAGAACAAAGATGGATGAACTCAGCGTGAGTCAGTTCTGGGTTTTGTAACATTAAAAAACAAGATAGATTTACTAATTAGTGCTTTGATCTATAACTTCAAATGGGCTGTGAGTTTCCATTTATATTGCAGAAGGTTCTAAAGGTAATAGTTATTTGCTAAAGAAATGTAAAATGGCAGAATAGCTATGGGTACTCACTTCTTCACCCATTCAGCAATTTTCTTCTATTTAATGTTTTTGGAGCATGCATAAAAATTTGTGACACTTTAATTTTCCTTTGTAATTGGCTATAATACAGAAATGGCAGTCAGCTTCCCATCCTTGGTCTGTGAATGGAAATTTTGAGGACAGAAAAATTTATCTCACCCCCCTCATGTAATCTACAGGAATCATGAAGCAGCTTTGGGGGAAGTCTTGATTGCTTTTCTCTCCTTTCCTCTGCACTCATTTCTGTTGAGAGTAAGATGTTCAGGGCATCATTGACGTGAGTGACTGTGTGGAAGGGATCAATGGGAATTTGTGTGGGACCCATACAAAGCCAAGGACATTATAGCCATGTCAGTTTTATTGCTTTTGTCCAGAACAGAGAAATTCAGAGGCTAGTTCTAATTCCCTCCCGCTTCCAAGTGAATTCAACCTGAATGCTGTGTTTGCAGAATGTGAATTATTGGATCTTAATCCCAAATAAGTCAGAAATGCCAGTGTGAATACTCCTACAGCAACCTTAGCTGTGCCCTCTCATGCATAAGGATTACTCTGGGACATGGAGCCTGTCATTACATGGTTATGTAATACAACTTCTGAACAACTCTGGAAATGCTCGGTTACAAAAGCGACCATTTTGAATCTGTGCAGCTGGCTATGACAGTCCACTTTCTTCTATTTGAAAGGCAAAAAAAAAAAAAAAAAAAATAGAAGTGGGATTAAAAAGTTGTTTCCAAATTTAGAAAAGCTTTTCAACATGCATAAAGATGTTTATAGACTTAACTTTCAGTTGATTTTTTTCAACTTAAATTTCCTTATTCTTCTTTATAAATATATCTCTTACACATTTTAGAGGGAAAAAATCCAATTTAAGTCTAAATTAAGTTGGGCCAAATAATTAGGGGAAATTATTTTCTAGGTAAATTCACATTCTTAAATGATTTGAATTGGGAAAATATTCAGGAATTGTCATAAAAATCAAGAGAAATGCTCAGTTTCTACATATCCATAAAGACTGAATCAGGGATTATAGAGAAAGTATTAAAAAGTAATTGCTAAGGATTGTGATGTCACTTATATCTTCAGCCTGATCACTTCTCCCTGAGCCAGAACATAGGTAGCCTTAATTCAGTGAAAATGATGAATATTCATTTCTTAGGCATATCTGTTATTCCACACTTGCGCCAGCTTTACTGTGGTGTAAGTGCTATGCCATTTGCAGTCAGGCAGATTTGAGTGTGAAGCCCAATCATCCCCCTTGATGACTGTTTCTAACTTGGTTTACTCATCTATAATATGGGATAATGACACTAACCTCTGTATTTTGAAACAATATAATGAAAGCTTTGAACACAGGCTTGCACATAATAGTACATATTTTTTTTCTCCTGTCCTTTCCTCACATGTATCAAAGTGTTACTATGCATATGTAGAATAATTTTCACCCAAAAACTGCATAAAATATTTTGAGGAAATGACTGTGGTACAGAGGGGAAAATACAGGCTTTGGAATCATAGAGATTTTGATTTAATTCTCAGCTTTACCATCTCTTAGATTTGTAATCTTCAGATTTCAACCTTTGCATTGATGAAATGGGAACAGAAATACCTACAGGGTAAGATTTTTGGTGATTAAATGTGCAAAGTTCCCAGCATAGTGCCTGCCACTAGGTAGAGCACTAATAACGACCATGGACATTATTTATTGTCCTAATTTTGGTTTAAAGGGCACAACGTCGGTATTATCAGAAGTCATACTGGAGAGAGTCAGTCATGAGTGGAGTGTAAGAAATAAAAGTGAGAAGACTAGAAATTAAAATATTTTAATGAAAGGATATAAATGTGACTTTCGACAATAAATGATATGTATTCACAAAGAAAATACTTTATCCTAACTTAATAAAATCGTGTATTAATTGGAGTATAAAATACATTACATTGCTTTCATTATCTCTTACCTGAGGGAAATAATATTTTTTCCCTCAGACTGAGTATAAATATGGCAATATTTCATGGGAAAAATGAAAGTCTGACATAATTGCATAAAGGTTATTTTTGTCATCACTTATATGAGACTCAAACTTTGACAGACAGTTTGTAGTCATTTATTATGAAGTCATATTATACCTTCCCTTTTATCACACCACCTAGCATGTATTACATATATCTTAAATAGGAACTAAAATTCTTTAATTTCCTTTCTGTATTGAATTGTTATGGTGAATCAGTTTGCCTATTACATACACAAAAAATAAATCAACTAATCAATAATCCTTATTAATTTGGTACGTTTAAAAGGTCTACCAAATGCTTGGAAGGAAATGAAAATTCATTTATTTTCATCTGCTTTCCAGCAACAAAAACTGTTCAAGTCCTCTGCCCATGTATCCTTTTTTTTTCTGTATTTGTTTTGTAGTCATGGTGTTTGCAAATGTCCATGTTGGAAAGCCAGTTAAGCAGCACTAAAGAGTTACAGCTTTTTTGCCACTCCTCCATCAGACTCTGCAAGGGCTTCTAAGAAAGCAGCTTACATTCACTTCAGAATGTGTGCGTCCATCTCCTTCACATTCTTATGCCAGGGCCTCTCATAAGAATGCTCCTTATAGCCAGCCCAAGGAGGCCAGTTTTAATGTTAGGAAAAATGTAGTAACATAGGGAACACAGAGTTAGAACTAAAACGTCATGCCATGTTGAACCATTAAGCTATGGCTTTATTCAGAGCTCACTGGCTGGAGGAGAGGCGGCAGCTCAGACTTTTTTTTTTTTTTTTTGCGGTATGCGGGCCTCTCACTGTTGTGGCCTCTCCCATTGTGGAGCACAGGCTCCGGACGCGCAGGCTCAGCAGCCATGGCTCACGGGCCCAGCCACTCCGCGGCATGTGGGATCTTCCTAGACCAGGGCACGAACCCGTGTCCCCTGCATCGGCAGGCGGACTCTCAACCCACTGCGCCACCAGGGAAGCCCCAACTCAGACGTTTTAATAAGACTTCAAGGTCAGGTCATTGGTAAGATTTCAAGGTCATTCTTAAATCTGTGGAAGATTGAAAGACTTTAATCTCCAGCACAATTCATTCACTCTATTTATTCAACAAATATTTATTGTGTCTACCTACAGGCCAGAAACTCTTCTATGTTCCAAAGTTAACAATGAATATAACAGACAAAAATCCCCATCTTTATATGTAATTTATATTCTGGTAGTGGTAGGCAGATACATAAATAAGTAAACTATACAATAATGTCTGTTGGTAATAGCGGAGAAAATAAATTACCAAAGTGCAATGGACTGTTAGAGTTGGGAAGTGTTGTAACTTTATATAGTGGTCAAAGACAGCCTCGCTGTGGAGATACAGTTTGAACAAAGACCTGAAGGAAGTGAGAAGCAAAGCATAGCTGTGTGGATATCTGGGGTGAGAGTGTTCCCACAGAAGGAACAAAACATTGAAGGTGAATGGGAGCAGGCCTCATGTTCAGAACACAGCAAAGAAGGCAGGGGTGTGGGAGCCTCGCGAGTGAGGACAGAGTGAAAATGAGATGGAGAAATGGTGTCAGAATTTACGGGCCATTGTATGGATTTTGCCTTTCACTTAAAGTGAGAAGGAGGGCCGCTACAAGGTTTTTAGCAGGAGAGTATAATAATTGGACTTGCATTTAAAAATAATTCATCTGTTTTCTGTGTGTAGAAATGACTGAACAGAAGAGTGGGTAAGAGACTATTGCAAGTAGTTGAGGAGAGATGATGATGGCTAGGGTCAGGGCTGAGTGGTGAGATGGCTGGGAGATATTTGAAAATAAAGCTACGAGCACACATTTTCGCAATATCTTAGATCTGCAATATTAAGGACCTTCTCAATCTAAGGAAGTAGAGTTTCCTGGAAAATCTTTATTGCCTAATTAAGTAGGGAAAAATACTTTCAAGTGGCCTCCTGAGTCTTTTGTCACTTCACCATCCTTAGCCTTACTGGAATCCCAGGACTCAGCAACTCTTCTGGGCTAATGGGTGGGCCATAAACAATGATCTCTCCTTCCATATCCATTTAGGAATGTTGTACTTGGCACAATAGATTTCCAGTAGCTAAAGGCTCATTTCCTTAGGTCGACATACCATCTGGCGGTTAACAAAGACTTTCCTGATGAACCTTAAGATACAGAGCAAGCTGGTTGGGTAGGAACAATGTCCAGCTCTGGAAATGCAGTGGAAGTATTGAGTTTACACTCAATGTGGAAAGCTAGTGCAATCTGCTCCTCCCAAACACCCCACCATTTAAAAGAAAGGATAGAAATTAAACAGCGATTGTAAGGAATTATGAGACTTACAATTGCCTGGAAGTCAGAACAACAAAGCTTTATATGTCGGTACTTCTGTAAAAATTAACTGCTTGATAGCAGTAAAAGTTAGGACTTAACAGCAAAGAATATGTCTTTATGTACCTTCACGGATACAGTTATATAATGGCTGTCTTAATTAATGTCCCTCATAAAGTCTAAAGTTTCAATAATATTGCATAATATTCATACATTAATATCTCATATCCCTATCTTGATCTCAAATCCCATAAAAGGGAGTAATATATCTAGGGATGCCTCCATTCAACAGATATTCCATAAATATTTTTTGAGCTAATATATATTTTACACAACTTTTCCATTTTCCCAGAAAGAGATATTTTAAGGTCAAATATGATAGTGTGTAATTGAGAATATTCTGAAACAGCAAAACACCATCTTCAGGATGACATAAGAGTACAAGAAATTTCATTTTAAAACAATGTCCATGGCTACAGAGTGCTGGAAGCAGTTCAAAGTTCAGCCTCACTCCACATAGAAAAGTCTGGCACAAGTGATTTAAAGATAACAAAAAATATTGTGTGTCAGTGTGTCAGTCATATTATATGCATTAACCCATGTAACATCACAGGTTATTTCTCACAATATCCACTACCATTTATGAATCTTTACTATGTGCCAACAAATTATAAGTGTTTTACAAGTATAAAATCTTTCACCAATTTTATAAATGAGAAACAAGGGCTTAAGTAATCTGACCATAAGCAAAGATTCCCTACCCAGGTACAAAGCTGACACTCTTAACCAGCACAAAATGAATCTACATCATGACTGAAACATAACTATACATGTGTGTCAGTGTGTGTGTAGATGAATTTATACATATCTTTTCATCGTTTCATGAAAGTAGTTTTGTTCCAATATGTTTGTATCCCTTAATATACCATACCCAGAACACATGAATTGCTCTGCTCTCTAACATCACATTTTTCTGTTTGGGACTTGTGGATATATGAAGGGAAAGTCCAGCTTTGGAGCAAGGTTATATTGCTCATTATGTGGCCACAAGAAGCATCCAAATATATCATGGGATTTCTAAAATGCTATGAAGAATGTCTTTGGGCATATTAATAGGACTGGAGGTTTCCATCCCTTAATGCTTCACTCATGTACTGCAGTTTGCAAACCCCCAGCTTAAAGTTGTTTTTTTTGTGACTATATTTTCCATTAATGATATATGATGGTTTATCAATAATATTTTTACCATAATATATTATATGTATATATTATAGTGTATAATTGTGACAATATAATTGCGTTGTTTTTCTTTTTCTTTCTATTAAATAAAATTCTCAATTCTTTTATGCATGGAATTTTAACCAAAGACATGGAATAAACTTACAGATAAAACATAAAGGCATATTATGTTATTTCAGAGTAAGTATATATATATGTATTATAGTTACATCAGTAAAGCTATAGATTCAGATGAAAAAACAATTGCTATTGAAAAAACTTTGACTATGTAGACCTATACAATTCTACAGTAGATTAAATGTCCACAGTTCAGGTGAGTCAACATTTTTGGTTTCATATGATAAATTAGGGAACATATTAAACATAGTTCTGTTGAGTTCCCACCACTAGCTACAAAAGCTGAACCAATTATTGGTTATATATTAAATTTCTATCTGTCTAAAAATATCAAAATCTTATTCTTTAGACTCATTTCTAACAATGCATTCTTGAGAAAGCAAGTATTTTTGAACACAAAAACAATCTCAACTTCCATAAACAAACGTGTATAACTTCCTTGGGAAAGGTTTGTTGTTTAATTTGTCTTTGAAGGAAGTAATTGATTTTTCTTGGCAGATTTGATAAAAATAACGAGGTCTTGATTGTCTAACCTGAAGGTCATGTCCTCCTCAGGAATCATCAGTGCATAATTCAGATTTCAGTGAATTCAAGCTCTCTCAGGACTCTCTTTTGATATATGACTACAACAGGCTATCAAACAGCTCCTCTGCCATGAAATTACTAACATAAACAGATCGTAAGTAAAAAACCATATATGTATATATAGTAAGTAAATATATATGTAAATGTATATTATATAAAAATGTATATATGTATATGTATTTCTTTTTTCTTTTGTGTGTTACATCAGTACATATGAAAAGAATAAATCAGATAGCAATACAATCATTAAGAATAATTTTTTACTAACTTCCCATTAATTCTGTAAACTTCCATCATGATCAGCCCCACTAATCCTGTGTTTATAAAATTTTGGAGGCTTTGATCAGTAGTTTTTGTTTGTACTATGTACAATGCATGAAGATAGACTTTGAAAGCAAATTAATAATGCAAATATGATTGTAAGGTTATTTTTCAACATGTAAAACAAAAAACAATTAATTTACAAGTTTTATACAATATAATTAGAAATAATTTTTATATTTTTATTAGAGGAAGTATAGAAGGACTTTCACCCTGCAGCAATTTTTAGCACTGTGTGAACTAAAAAATAATGGAAAATGCATTTTATAAAATCTTTTCTACAATTTACATGCTAAGTCAATTGGTTCATATTATCACTAACTTTAATTCAAATTAATGTAATTTGGGGGCTGATGAGTTAAAGAGATACTGTAGTCATAGTAAGTATGGATTTCAGTAAAACTTTATGAAGTAAATATCCCTAATGTTCATAATTTTCTTGTTGAACTTATGAAGAAAACTTCAACGAACACACTTAAATAGTGCTGGCCAACAACACTCACAGGAAGGACTTTAATGTCCTTTATAAACAGTATTATTAGGTTGAGGACAGAGAGGGCATGCAGATGAAATTTAAGACGACATGCAGATTCTTCAAAAGGAGAATAAATATAATGATGTAATTGTGATTTTGAAAGATCTTGATAAGATGGGAAAATGACCAAATTAAAAATATGAAATTTAATGGAACTAAATGTGAAACTTACATTTATGTTAAAAAAAAAGTCAATTGTGTACAAAAATTAAGTCAAAATGGATCAAAGACCTAAAGCTAAAACTATAAAACTCTTAGAAGAAAACATAGGGGAAAATTTTCATCACATTGGATTAGGCAATGATTTCTTGCACATGACAACAAAAGCACAATCAGCAAAAGTAAAAAGATAAATTGGACTACATGAAAATTAAAAACTTCAATGCATCAAAGAACAGAATCAATAGAGTAAAAAGGCAACTTACATAATGGGAGAAAATATATACAAATCATATATCTAATAAGGGATTAATATTCAGTATATATAAAGAACTCCTACAACTCAACAATAGAAGAGAAATAACCCAATTAAAAATGGGCAAAAGACTTGAATAGATATTTCTTCAAAGAAGACATACAGATGGTCTAAACCATGTGAAAAGATGGATAACGTCATTAAACATTAAGAAAATGCAAATCAGAACCACAATGACATATCACCTGATACCCATTAGGGTAGCTGCTAGAAAGGAAGGAAGGAAGGGAGGAGAAACAGAATGAGGGTGGGAGGGAGGGAGGGGGAAGGAGAGGGGGGAAGGGAGGGAGGAAAGAAGGAGGGAAGAAAGGGGAGGAAAAAAGAAAGGAAAAGAAAATTACAAGTATGTTGGCAGGGTTTTGGAGAAATTGGAAACTTTGCGGTAGTGGGAATGTAAAATGGTGTAGCAACAGCAGGAAACAGTATGGTGTTTCCTCAAAAATTTAAAAATTGAATTACATATGACCTAGAAATTCCACTGCTGGGTCTATATCCAAAAGAATTAAAGCAGAGTCTTAAAGAGATATTTATGCACCCATGTTCACAGAAGCATTAGTCACAATAGGCAAAAGGTAGAAGCAACCTAAGTGTCCATCAGTGGATGAATGGATAAGCAAAACAGGGTATATATACATACAATGGAATGTTATTCAGCCTTAAAAAGGAAGGAAATTCTGATACATGCTATAAAGTGGATGAACCACTAAGTGAAATAAGTTCGTCACACACACTCCACGAAAATATACTTTATGATTCCACTTATATGAGATACCTAAAGTAGTCAGATTCGTAGAGATAGAAAGTACAATGGTTTTGCCAGGGGCTGGAGGGAGAAGGGAATGGATACTTGTTGTTTAATGTATATATAATTTCAGTTTTGCAAGATCAAAAAGTTGTGGCAATTGATTGCAGAACAGCATGAATATACTTAACACTGCTGAATTACACACCTAAAAATGATGAAGATGGTAAATTTTATGCCATATGTATTTCCCCACAACTTTTTTAAAAAATCAATTGTAAAGTTACCTAAGGAGCTATTATGTCAGAGCATTATCTTGTTTTAAACAAAGAAAGAAGTTTTGAGTTCGAAGATAGCCACAAATTGTATTTAATCAAGAGTGCATTTGTAACATGAGTACAGAAATGTTATGGTAAACTTCATGTAGCAAATCTAGTTCAGGGGAAGGAAGTTTTATTCTAATTTGTGCTGGTTACATCATACCTTGAGTATTACATCCAGTTCTGAGTATTGTATTTAAAGAGGCACATTTTCAAATCAAAGGCATTTAAAGGAGTTCAAATGCAATGGTGAGAAATCTGGAAACTATGTCATACGGTAGACAAAGTGAAGCATTTCAGATTTGGGGCTCTGTTACAGGAAATAACTGGGTTTAAAACCAAGCTCCATCACTGACTAACCTGTGACCCTGAGCAAGCTCTTTAGCTTCTGTAACTATTACTTAAATCCTCACCTATAAAATTATGATCCCCCCAAATACTAAATATTCTGTGATATCCAAAGCTAAAAAACACACTGTAATTTGCAAAGTGCTTAACATTAGCTAATATTATTATGATTTTTATACTATACTAGTAAATGGCCTCTTCAAGAACAAAGACCTGGTGAAATATAATAAATAATTTAAAAGTGTTTTTAGGGCTGTCCTGTGAAAGAGGTTTATTCATTTTTGAACCAGAACACATAACTAGAAAGGTTTAGTAGAAAGCTAAAGAAAAGGAAATAAATTTATCTTACGTTGAAGAAGATTCCCACATTCCATGTTTAAAAATTAAATAAGCTGCCCTAAAAAGCAGTGAGCTGGGCTTCCCTGGTGGCACAGTGGTTGAGAGTCCACCTGCCGATGCAGGGGACACGGGTTCGTGCCCCGGTCCGGGAAGATCCCACATGCCGCGGAGCGGCTGGGCCCGTGAGCCAGGGCCGCTGACCCTGCGCGTCCGGAGCGTGTGCTCCGCAACGGGAGAGGCCACGACAGTGAGAGGACCGCGTGCAGCAAAAAAAAAAAAGAAAAAAAGGGAAAGGGCCCAAATCAATAAAGTCAGAAACGAAAAGGGAGAAGTTACAAATGACACCACAGAAATACAAAGGATCATAAGCAACTATACACCAATAAAATGGACAACCTAGAAGAAATGGACCAATTTCATTCTGGTCAAGATGTTGTGGTATCATATTGTGGACTTAACTTGAATTTTCCTGATGACTAATGAGGTTGATCACCTTTTTACCTGTTTACTAGCCATTGGGGGATTCTCTCTGATGAAGGTCCTATTCAAACATTTGCTCATTGTTCTATTAGTTTGTCTATATTTTTCCCACTTTGTGGATTACCTCTTCACTCTCTTACTGGTGTCTGTTGATCAATAGAAGGTCTTAATCTTAGCGTAGTTCAATTTAACAACGTTTCCTTATGGATAGCTCTTTCTAAATTCTCTTCATGTCCTCCATAAAATATCTTTGCCAATAAAGTTGTTTAATTGCTCCCATATTCCTGGTCAAAACATCTAATGCCTGAGAACCAAAAAAGATTTGGATGTGTCTTATACTGAGCCATTGCAACTTGACTTGCATTACATAATATGAAAATAATTTCTGAGCACAATCATTAAAGAATCATCTATGAAATCATGGAATGCTCAAACCTTAGAAAAAATTTTTCCTTTCAACACTTTTGGCTTACATTTAGTATAAGGAAAAAATGTATTGCTAGAATATCTTCAGTTTGATATTTTTTATAAAGATGAAAAAATTGGAGTAGAAAATCTCACCACATATCTAATATCAAAAAAGATGCTGTTAGCTTTTGTGGACTAAGGGACTTAAACATCATTAACATCCAGATATAGCTTAAAACTCCTAAATGCTTTGACTATTTCTGCCAAGAATAATGACTTCCATGGAAATGAACTGATACACTAATTTTCCACACTAATTTTCCAAGTTTCCATTTCTCTGTCCTTTCTTAAATGAAGGTATTAGCCCCAAAGAACTAACGTCTTCTGCCAGAACACTCAACGGTTTGAAAAAATTATCCTACTTAGTGTTAAGTAAATATTAGTATTTATAAAATTAGTATAAATTACTGTAGACCAATATTAGTATTAATAACATTAGATATATGTATCTAAATTTTCAGGGTTTTTTTAATCTGCAGTAAACTAGGTATAAACATTTTTCTGAAGTTTTTTTTTTTTTTCCTATTCCTTACATACACAATTAAATGATAGAAAGTTTTTCAGACGATCTGATGTTTTTCTCTGGAAGCCGTAAAAGTTGGCTAACTGTCCTTTAGGGAATTGAAGAGAAGTTATGTCAGTTTTAAGCTTTATAGCACTAATCTTGCTTCACTGTCTAAATGCCAGTATTCTACTGGCAATTTACAGACCAGAGATTTCATTTATCTTGATAATTAAAGAATATCACAGGAGTGTTTTTTATTGCTATTTATTTTATTCCAGAGAAATAATTTATACTCCTCAACCTATGTGGTACATATTATTTACATATTTCAATTAACACTTGCATGTAATGTTTCTCCGACTTAGCTCATGTTTGGAAGCTTCCTAAGGCCACTTACGGAGCAACAAAATTACAAATCAGTTACGTAGTCAGGGGCACAAAAACAGAAACTCGTGGATATGACTGGGGTAGCACAGAGAAGAACTTATGCTCTGAACTTGACCTCCACAGTGCATATGAAACCCCTCAGAAAGCACAGAGGACCTTCAGAATAGGGATGAATGCTTAAAATCTAAAGAGAATGGGAATTAAAGAAAATAAGACCAGCTTCTAGAACAATGAATCACTGTCTAAAGAATAAGAAATCAGGGTAGAGACAAAATCCCAGGCTCGTAGAACTAGTGTTCTTCCAGACTCAGTAAAAATACATTTTAAGCTCTATCTATGTGGGCAAAGCCATGTCTAAGACAATGCAACAAAAGAGAATATTACTAACACCGAGTTACACCACTGTTCCACCAAAAGAAGTAACTTACTTTATTAAGAGTGTGTGTATGACATCGTTTCCATTTAGTTCATCAGTTATTTATTTACTATTGCATGCAAGGCTCTGAAACTGGTGCACAGCTAAGCAAGATAGATCTCCTTCTCCAATTAATTTAAAAAGGCAAGGAAGAAAGAAGAAATCACTTTATTAGTTAATGAATAGCCATCATAAATAGGCAGCCATAAATAAGTGGCTGAAAAGACAATGCCGATAATGTGCTACGATTCAAAATAGCAAAAACTTATAAATGAATCTAGAAGATTTCCTAAAAGGGTTCTTCCACAAGGCCTTTGGAAGATAAGATTAGGCAAGGGAATAGAAGAAAACTCTTTTAGAAAAGGTTATTAGAGGACGTGAAATGAGAAATTAAAGAAAGTTGTTTTTTTTTTCTTTTTTTTTTTTTCGGTACGCGGGCCTCTCACTGCTGTGGCCTCTCCCGTTGCGGAGCACAGGCTCCGGACGCGCAGGCTCAGCCGCCATGGCTCACGGGCCCAGCCGCTCCGCGGCATGTGAGATCTTCCCGGACCGGGGCATGAACCCGTGTCCCCTGCATCGGCAGGCGGACTCTCAGCCACTGCGCCACCAGGGAAGCCCAAAGAAAGTTTTAAGAATTGATTTTTTTTTAATCTCAACCAAACAAAAGATTAATTAAGTGAAACTTGGAATGACAGCTGACTCCCTCACATCTGGTCTCCCTCCTCCAATGCTTGTACACCACAGCTAAAGTAATCTCGAAAGACACAAATCTGACAGCTCACTCTGTGGTTGAAAACCCTTCCTGACTGCACTAGCCTTTAGGGTAAAGTCCGAATATCTTGAACAGTGCACATGCCTGCAGGATCTGGGCCTCCTTTCTTTGTTACTCCACATTGCAGCCATAGGGGTCCTCTTTAATTTCTTAAAACCACCATGCTCTCTTGGCCTCAGGTTCTATCTAATGCTGTCCCCTATGCCAGAAATGTTCTTTTTCCTCCTTTATTTGCACTTGTTCAAAAACCATTTTTTTCAGACTCTAAAATCCTTGAAAGTAGACGTCCCATATTTGCCTCATCTACGACTTTACCAGGTCCAGTTGAGTCTGATTTTATCAATTAATATATGTAATTATGCTTTATGAAAGACCCTTTGGCAAGCATCACTTATGGGGCTTGAAACCCCTGGCATGGCCATTTAACAATTTCTCCTTGTCTGGGGAAGGGATGGAATTAAAGGACTGTTAACATTTTTTCTCCAACAGGGTGCAGCAAGATATCTGGATTTCTGGGCCCCTTCCAAAAGATAGGGTGAGAAGCTAAATAAGGGAGACTATGTAATATACATAAAACCTCTGCTTCAAGCCCCTTTGTTGAAGAATTATGATGGCTTTGAATAGAGAGAAAACAGAACCAGATGAGGTAAGAATGTCGTGAATGAAGATCACCAAGAAAATGTTAATTTCTGCCAAGAAGTTGGGGCAGGGAGAAATAGGGTCAATACACTTCCCAGAAATAACTGCTCAGTTGCACTCACAAAGTTCTCCCCCATTGCCAGGTAGGAAAACCAGTGCTGGGAGTCGGGCTAGCCTTACAATTAAAGCACATCACGTTAAGCTGGAGATAGACATGAAGTCGGAAATAACGATTATCTTGGCACCATTTAAAGTGGAAATAAAAGATCATAAACTCTTTGGCCATGGCTGCCCTTAAAATTTATATAAGAGGAGAGGGCTTCCCTGGTGGCCCAGTGCTTGGGAATCTGCCTGCCAATGCAGGTTATATGGGTTCGAGCCGTGGTCCCGGAGGATCCCACATGCCACGGAGCAACTAAGCCCGTGCGCCACAACTACTGGGACTGCGCTCTAGAACCCGCGAGCCACAACTCCTGAAGCCCACACGTCTAGAGCCCGTGCTCTGCAATGGGAGAGGCCACTGCGGTGGGAGGCCCTCACACCGCGACCGGGAGTGGCCCCTGCTCACCACAACTAGAGAAAGCCTGCACGCAGCAACAAAGACCCAGTGCAGCCAAAAATAAATAAATTAAATAAATGAAGTTTTAAAAAAAAATTATATAAGAGGAGAGGCAGCCCTAATTTGGGTAAGCTCCAGATTATTAGGTGCTTAGCCTACTTTCATAAATACTTTCATAAATATTTGTCGAATTAATAAATAGATGAATCAACAGAGGTGATGTCAGCCTAATCAGGTACTTAAAAAATGGCTTACATATAGTAATTTGCTAAATCCATAAATACATTGAATCATTCAGGAATAAACCCTATATAAATACACTGTTGTCATAAAAGTATTGGGCAATTTCAATGTGTTTTCAAGCATCGTGCTACATCCTTTCAACCAGACAAATCTTTAATCCATGAATGATCCATACCACTGCTTGGTATTATGGTTTCAATTTATCTTTATTTTATAGTACAGAAAGAATTGGACTTTGCCTGAATAACTTGCTTTCTGAGCTATGGCTTTTGCTTTTGTAGGAGATGGGGAGAGTTGTGAAGGAGAAGTGATCTGTTGCAGAAAGCACAAGATATTTCTAAAAACAAGTAAGTTACAGAGGTCTCATTTAATGCTGCTTGAACTCATGTCTACAGAGGAGAAGAGAGAGACATGATATGAAATTATGGTGATTTACTTTATAGGAATAAGACATTTATTTACTTATAATGTTTACTCGTTTTGAAAAGCCTCAAGTCTCACTTAAAAAAAAACACAGAAAGAATAAATAAGGTGATATGTTGCCCCGTAACATAAACAGAGAGCTACTATTATGCTTATCGGTATTGGGTTACATCTACAGAATATCAGAGACTCTTCTTTTATTAAATTAGGAGTAATAAAAGCAACTGACATTCAGTGAATGCTTATTATGTGCCAGCACTGGTCTAAAGTCTTTATTTAGATTATTTCATTTAATTCTCACCCTGACCTTGAGCGGTAGATACTTACGTTATCAACCTCTTTTATAGATGAAGAACCAAAGACACCGAAAATTTAAGTAAGCTGCTTAAGGTTATCCAAGTTTGTGGCAGGGTTGGGTCTTGATCCTAGATCTGCCCTAGTAAAATGTTGGTAATTCCATTATACACAATAAAAATTCCTCTTTCAGGAATAAATGTGGATCTAAAGTTTATTAATCACCTCCAATATTTTCTTCACCAGCCTGCTTAGAAAATAAACTTGGACTATCTTAACAAAACAAACAAACAAAAAGCAATGGAGAATGTCCTTTCTAGAGCATGTAGAATGAGATATGAACAGGACAGTAACCTATCCTTTTCCTAATTTCTATGGACCATTTCTAAACTGAGAAAACATCTATTTGATATTTTAACAAGTCATCTGAGATCAGGACTTCAAACTATCAGGTTGAACCATACAAAATTGTTTGTGTGATAGGTCAAAATTGGTCAACTATTGATAACTTCATACAATTGAACCTATTAACTTTCAGTTTTTCTCTGTGGTACTTCAACCCAGAGTGATTACAGTAAACAATGCAAATTAAAAATTCTATTTACAAATCCAGAATTGTTTAAGGTCCAGCAAAGGGGGGAAAAACCAGAAGACACAGCCACCATATTCAAGGAACTTAGGTCATACATGAAACAATCAGGATCAAAGTAACACAAAAATAATCATTACATCATCATGGAACTGTAGATGGAGAAAGCTACAGAAATTTAGGTAAATGCCTGGATGTGAGCTTTGAGAAAAGGGATTGGAAGAAAAGGGCTGTGAAACCATTCAAGGCAGAAGGAACAACATGATAAAGAGAAGACAACTGGGGACCATCATGAAGTGTGAAGTATGTGGAGTATAGACTAATTGGATCTTGAGTTCGTGGGGTCCATGAGGACTTTAGGTTAGATAGGGAGGAGAGAAGAACTGAAAGTGGGAGGAGAAACTGGACTTAATTCTGCCAGGAGTGATAACAGGCTTTTCCATGAGGACCTTGTGGGTAAAACCACATGATCTAGGTGGATTAAACTGGTAACAGGCACAGGATAAGAGACCAGGGCAAAGCAATTTATGAGAAGTCTAGCTTAAAGGGTCCAGGGCCAAGTGTGAGGGCCAGGGTCAAGGTGGTAAAAATGTGAACAGTATTTTGAATTCAACACATTAAATTAGAGACACAGTTTGAAGGAAGAAGTAATAGGATTTGATCTTTGATTTGACCTATGGAGTAGAAAAATGACTCTAAGACATTGAACCCCATTAAGAAAAATGGGGATTTATTATTTTAAAGATAAGTAAAATAGGAAAGAGTAAAAGGCTGGAGAGATTATTTATTCTAATAAATATATAAAGCAATACATGCTTATTATTGACTGCCAACTGTCTCAAGCATTGATTGATATGGAATGTCAGAATGTAAACACATACACACATATGTGTATCTATTATACTTTCTGAATCTTTAAAACAATGTTGCATGACAAGTATCGATATTTCAATTTTATAAGGAAATGGAGACTCGGAGAGGTAAAATAATTTTTCCAAAGTTGTACAGTACTAAATATTTATGACTCCTAAGAACAAAGCCAATACTCTTTCATCTATTTCTCCCAAGTGGAATTTGAAATGACAGCTGAACCTTCAAGTGACTGAATCTTAAATATAGTACAGAACAGATGACTAGAGCTAGAATGAGAAATCAAGACAGAATCATTGGATTTGAAAGTCATCTGGATTAGCTGAGCTTTGAAAGTAAGGTTTAGGAATAGGTGAGGAAGACAAAAGAAACAAAATTAAAATCCTGGAAGTTACTTAAAATAATGGATAGAAAGTATAGAGGACCAGTCAAAAAATGTAAGAGAACCAGAGAGTTATAGAGTGTTGGAGAGAACAGTATCATGTGTCTCAGTTATTCATCAACAAGTATGTCCTGAAAATTTATAAACCCCTAATAAATGGCAGCTACTGTGACTATAGTAGGGAACAAACCTCTGCCTTCGTGGAATGAGGAGGGGGAGAAGACTGACTTTCATCTAATAATCACAACTACAGTTGTACATTTTTAAAAAAATACCAGCTACTGTGACAGTTTATAGTAAAGGTGTCAGCTGGGGTGGAAGGGTTCACAGAAAGCTTCCCTGATAAAGGGACAAATGAGCTGACTTTTTTTATTTTTGGCCACGACTGACAGCATGTGGGTTCTTAGTTCCACGACCAGGAATCGAACCCGTGCCCCCTGCATTGGGAGCGAAGATTCTTAACCACTGGATCACCAGGAAAGTCTCTGAGCTGGCATCTTAAAGGTCCAGTGGAAGTTAAACAGCTGGAAATTGTTCTAGGAAGAGGGACTGCTGAAATAGAAAGAGAACATGCTCAGAAGGTTAGTGTCTAGAAGAAAGAGAGACTGGGGGAAACAAACAGTGGAGAGTTAGGGTCCAGAAAGAAGGATTTCAGGAGGAACCCACCTTTTTTGGATCAAATACTTCTGAAGCATGGACCGTGCAATCCTGGGTTTTTCAGAACCTCAGCTGTTTCAGGTTTATGGTCATGAAGACAGCTTCTATCTGTACCTGACCACAAAAGGATTTCTGCACTGCTACTCATTGACTATACCCACAGTTTCGTTTGATGATACAGAAGATCTATCACCAAAACGTATATTACTTTTAAAACTTATAAACTGCTAATAAGATTTATGCTAATTAGATTGCCATTTTAGGATTAAATTATGATGTCAATAGCGAATCTTGGTCTACCCTGGCTAACATAATGTACTTCAAAGGGATACTAAAATGAAAAATAAAAAACAGGGGTGACTTTCAAAAAATGTTGAGAGAAATCTTTTTCGCAACAATCCCTGACTCTTGTGCTCTGATTCTTTTTCTTTTATCTGTGGTTCTAGAATGGAACAGCAGCAAAATATAAGTCTCTGTCCCACGAAGAAATAAAAGCGCACAGCCCTCTCCACCTTTATGTGGTCATAAAACTGGGAGAAGAGCTAGGTGGTGATATTGCTCAGAAGAGTACTGCACCCCTACCTTAGGGAGCTGCACAATTTCCCCATGGTTACTTGGATTGTCCTAAACACCACACTTTAAGGAAGCCACATTTGCAACAAGCAAATGGATTTGGGGGAGCAGATATCCACATGGTTAATAACATTCTGTAACCTTTGTTAAGAAGTGTCTTGGTCTCCTAGCAACATTGTAGGGAAATCCATCAGGGGTGTGAGATTAGACGGCCATGTAGGCGGAATACCTGTAGAGTGTTCAGTTTTATGAAAAGCTTTCATTAAAAATTATGCATATTATGCAAAATGCTACAGTAATGTAAGGTTAAGATAAAAATCGTTCAACTCCCCCACAAGCAATTCAGGGTTCAGGGTTCCAGCAGTACCCAGTAGCCAAGGGTCTACAGTGTATAGAAAATAATAATAATAAAAGACATTATGTCTTTCTGGGATGCCAGATAGGTTAACCATTCATGATTAGGGAGAATTTCATCCTCAAAAGATGATTTCAGGGCATCTTGATCCAGGCTCTTCTTTTGTAAAAACCTTCTCCTAACTTTGGAAGTAAAGGGAACGGAAACATTTTATTCTGTAAATAAACAGTGAATAACTAAGTTAGAATAACAAAATTCAAGTAACAAAGAGGAAAAGCCCTGTAATTTGTAGAGAGTGGTTGAAGCCACGAGTCAAATCCCAGCCTGTGCAGGGCCACTCCCAGCTGTCTTATATCTCATACAGTGTTTGAGGACCAGCTGCATTCAGATTCCTGGGCCCCAACTCCACAAATCAGAGTCCTGGAGGACTGAGGCCCAGGATCTGCATGTGGCCAATCGGCCCAAGGTGATTGTGAGAAACACTTGCATTTTATAGAAAGTGTTCTTAACGGAGTCTGCCCATTCCTGCACTCAAGGCTTTCAGTTTTCATTGGAGGATGAGCAAATTTGCTCTTACAAAGGACCTATATGTTTTTCTTCTGCTCAATTTGATACAAAACAAAAATCCCTTTAAACAACAAAACAAGGTTTTTCTTCTCAGCTGATTTATTTACATGTGTGGTTTTACTCATCTTCCTTTCCTGTATCCTTCCAACTAATTTCATCGAACATTTATTGTCTACCATGTATCCACAACAAAACTACAAGCTGGAAATATAGAGCTGAACAAATATGTATTCTTGGCTTCTCTGTTTTAGGTACTGTGTGGGGTGCTGGAGATACGGCAAGTAGGATAGATTGCTTCTGTCTGTATGGAACTTGCATAAAGACAAACAAGCAATATGCATTAAAGATAGGTGCTCTCGAAGATCATTGTGTAGCTTACATCTTATGGAAACTAAGAAACAGGGTTTTGCTTTACTTCAACTTGTTTTACTTTACTTTTGTTTTACAGAGTCTGATAGAAGGACAACTGGAATAGCATAAAAAAACTGTCCCTAGAACTGCAATACTTCACTGGACACAAGGGCTCAGAGCCAGATATAACCATGAAAACAATTCAAAGAAATCTTTGGAGCATAGTTTCTACAATCTATAAAATGGAGGTTCAGAACACTTACTTGGATATTAGGGGGAAAGGTGATTATGTTAGCTGCCATCTGGGTAACAATCGCATACTTTATGGCTCCCTAACACCCAGGTGTAATTTATCTTAAGTGCCTTATCCATTCTGTCCAAGCTTAACCACATCTGCAGAAACCAGTCTTTGTTGCAACCAGGGTATCAGATGAGATAGCCTCTGCGTGCTTGGTCTTTCTCACTATGTTGCACCATGGTAACCTGCTATTTCTGATAAGGCACTGTCTCATTATGTATCAATCACATCTTCCCACTACTTGATGCCTACATCTATATTTTCAGGAACTGAGGAGACAAAATAAATTTAATAAGGAGAAAGTTCTGCTACAAAATCTGCTATGAAGTAGAACCTCTTTTTGTTGATGGGCTTAGCCATCTTACACAAATGGAGTGCTTGTTCTGAGAAAATATGCAGTATGTAAACCTACCAGGAATGTTGTCAATTTGTTCTTCCCTGATAGATCAAGGACAGAATGTTGGCAATTCATTCTGGGGAGTCACAAAAATTAGAGATGGGGAAGATTACTTGATACGGGAACCTTATCAGGAAATGCACGTCGTTAAACCAGAAGCGGAGGAAATGACTGTTATACTTGCAAATGAGGGGCCTTACCATATGATTCACTGGGTCACTGGAAAATCTCCCTGGGAGATTTTCAGCAAGGCATATCTGTGCCTATGCCTCCCTCTGGAAATATTTATGAGGTAGAAAAGTTGAAATCAACTTTGACGTTATTATCAATCTTGACTGTCTTCCAAGACCAAAGTTGATTTATTTTTCTAGGAAAATACATGAGAAAGTAATTGATAGTTGCTATTAGGTTACCTACTCCAGCTTCTGGGGACAGCTCATTGCAATATGCTTATTTGTTTTCCATCTTATGTTATTAGAATAATGCTTCCACACTCTTCTAAGGAGAATTCATGTAAATGTATACAGGAAAGCTTCTCTAATAGTCTTTCTTTTACTAATTGTGATAAAAATAATTTTTTTCTTATTCTTTGTTCAACTCTGTCATATCCATCTACATCTATAGATTTTCCTTCTCTCAGATATTAAATCTCCTGTGAAGAGAAAACAAGAAAAAATATATACCAAATTAATTATTCTGTTATCAAGATGCCCATCACCAGCTCTAGAGGATGTATTCTGCTTAAAATGGAGAATACCACTCCTCTTCTCGTTCATTAATTACCTTCTTTGATGTAAAATGAAAATGGGATTTTTTTTTTCCTTTCCAAAAGTTATGATTTTCTCTATTCGGTGAAAACATTCTAGAAGCCAGACTGTCAAACTTCTTAATATTTTTAATAATTACAGTCTAAATCACTGCCCATCTATATCTGGACCACACCCTACTCCTAGATACCAGGAAGCACCAGGAGGAATGGAAAATAGGCACTATTTTTATTAAGGAGCACTGACTGCCAAAGGCTTGACAAACTTTGATAGTTTGGGATTGAGGGGCCAGGGGCTTAAAGGAAAGAGCCATTTGTTCGTTCACAAAGCTTTCATCAAGGGCGTACTACACTCTGTCCACTAGAGTAGTCACCAGCCACATGTGTCAGGTATTGCAGGGAATGCCAGAGATAGAGACATGAACAAGATACAAGAAACCATGGAAACACACGGCCTGTAATGCTGTTAATAGTTGCCATTGCAATACAGTCAGAGCACAAAAGGGGGAGGTCTTGATTCTGGCTTGGGGTTTGGGATCAGAAAAGCTTACCTAGAACTTTCCTAGACTGGGATTGGAGATAAGTATTTTTTTTTTTTTGGTCTTCCTTTCTTTTTAAGATAAGTAATTTTTTGCCAGGGATACAGGAAGAAAGAAAGGAAAAGTGGAAGAGGAAAAGAGAAGCCCTTCTCCCTTAGGGGCCATACCATGCAAATGGGTAACTAATATTCAATGAACAATTATATAAAACATACAAACGTTCTTCCAAATCACTATTATCTGTCTTCAGAATTTAAGCTTGAAGCCTTAGTTCAATAAGGGTGTTTTTTTCCCTAAAGACCATGAACAAAAAAAAAAAGATACTCAATGACTATTTCTTAGTAATGAAAAAAAAGAGCAAAGAACTGTAATCTGATTCACGAATTGCAAGGCTCTGGTCTCCTTCCTCACTGCAGATTAGATAATGGGGAAAACACAGGGGTACTTTCTATCCTAGGTGAAATAACAAAGTCACATTTGCCCATTTTCCAAGCTGAAGCTCCTCTAACTCCAATGCACTGCGTTGTTCTTTACTTCTTAAATTTAACAGGAATGAAGAACATGCCTGTTCTTTTCCTAAGGGAAACTGTGACTCTCAACTTGATTCTAACTCCATCTGCTTTTCAGTGGAGAAAAAGGAAAGCCCCCACTAAATAGGAGCTATTGCTGCTATGAGAATAATCTTCCACTCCGCAAAGCAAGCATGCAAAGGAAAAAAATCCCTTTGTCCTATTTCTGTTCTCCACATTTCCTTGCTTTCCAAGGAGAGTTCTCTATTTGAAGGGTTCTTTGGGCTTTTGTGATGCTACAGTAAAGAGAGGGAGTCACAGAGGTAGTAAGTAGGAAAAGTAGAAGAATTAGTCAAAGTTTCTTAGTTGATTTATAGGATAAAATGGTGAGGGAAGGCTAGGAAAATCAGGAGAGAAAAGCCATATGGGATGGAAGTAGATAAGAAAGTATTTGAGAAGTTAAGAGTGTGAAGGGAGGAGGTGTCGGAGGAGCTGCAGAATACAATGCAAGTAGCTAGATGATAAATTTTAACAAGTGTGCTGTAACCCGTGTTTAGATACCCTGAGTGACTTTCATGAAATACTAGTAAAAAGTTTGAAATTTTAAAAATTTACTTTGATTTTCATGACTATATTTCTTTTATCATAGCTGTGCTCCAAGATCGGATTTTATGGCTCTAGTCTAACAAGGATTATGCTTCTTTGACATGTAAACTTACTGGTCAGCAAATAATATTAATCCCACTCTGTCCACTACCGTAGCCACAAGTCACATGCGGCTATCAAGTACTTGGGGCGTGGCTAGTCTGAATTGAGATGCACTGTAACTCTAGAATACATACAGGATTTTGAAGACCTAGTTTTTAAAATAAAAAAGGGAGACAGAAAGAAGGAAGGAAAAGAGGGAGGAAAAAGAAAGGAGGAAATAAATCATATTAATAATTCGTATACGAATTACATGTCAAAATGGTAATATGTTAGCTGTATTAAGTAAAACATATTATTGATATTAATTTACTTAATTCTTTTTGCTTTTTTAACATGACTACTAGAAGATTTTCAATTATACACGGGCTCACATTTGTGGCTTGCATTTACATTTTTACTGGATAGCAGTGTACTAATTTATGACAGAAACCAACCGCAAACACTGACTGAGCATCCTGTGTGAGCAGGACACTGTGTGAGATTTTTCTGTGAGTTATGAAACAGTTAAGTTCACGACCTAAGGAGTCCAGATTTCTGGGATTACTCCTGGCACCGTCATCTATGAGCAATTCATGTGACTTGGATAAAGCGTTCAGCCTCTTTACTTGTTTGTTTGTTTGGGCCACGCCACACAGCTTGTGGGATCTTAGTTCCCAAACCAGGGATCGAACCCGGACCCTTGGCAGTGAGAGAGCTGAGTCCTAAACACTGGACTGCCAGGGAATTCCTAACATTCAGCATCTTTAAACCTCTGTTTCCTAATCTGAAAAATGGAATTGATAACAGTACCTTCCTGGCAAGGTGGTTGATACGGGTAAAACACTTACAAGAGCCTTGTAACATGCCTGGCACATAATAAGAAATCAATCAATATTAGCTTTTATTACTGTTACTCTTAGGGAGGGAAGGGTACTGAAATGTTTTGAGCGCTCTTGAGGTTTTATTTTATTTATGCCTTTCTGAGAGCTCCATGAGGGCAGGGACGGTTTCTATGTTGTTCTCTCCTTTTTTTGCAACAAATAGCACAATATGTAGCAGGAACATATTTACTAAATACTGAGTGAATGAGTCAGGGATAAGAATGAACTAACAGACAATATAATTACTTTCCTTTTAGAGAAGAGGAAATTGAAATTTATGGAAATACAGAGGTTAAAAAGGTTGGAGAAGTCACAAAATTCATAGATGATAGAGCCAACATTTAAATCCACATTTACATGAACATTCACAGACTGTGAACTCAAAGAGCATTCCATCTAGTTAGAGAAATAAAATGTGTTTCAAATAAAAACAAATGATATTAATACGACTAGCCCACAAATGATGCCATTTCAATAACCTGATTGATGATTACTATACAAGTTGAGTCTGGAAAGACTTCATATCCAGCAGGGCTGTTGCAGAAAACGTTTGGAAGGGATGAGATTAGACCTCTGCAGATTTATTAAGTTTGATTTAGTGGATGCTTGCTCTGGGAAAAAGGATCCCTTGGCAAAGGAAACAGACTGAGCACAAGTGAAGTTGAAATCCTAAGGCAGACTCTGGAGCTGTGAAATGGATGTCTTGCCTGGAGAAGATAATTCATGTAAATTTATTAATAGGATTGAAGCAGAAATAAGCTTGGGGTTAGATCTTAGACTTTGAATAAAGGCCAGAGTTAGGAGTTAAAAAGGTATCAAGTAAATAACAGGATATTACTTCTTTTCCTTTTTAGTTCTGTCAAGACATGATAGTAACAGCGTGCAAGATGCAACAGAGAGAGAGGGATATTGGAGGTGGGGCAATACCTAAGGATGCTATTGCAACATCCAGCCATGAGATAGTAAAGATAAGAATCAGAGATTTGAAAATAGGAATGGAAAGAAAGGGAGCAATTTCAGAGTTGCTGAAGACAGTGTTCTAGCTTCAAAGGCCTAATCTGGATGAGGCCAAAGTCTGGGTCACATATTTTTAGTTTTAGTAAAGTAAAATATGTGACCCAAATAAAGGGCAATTGAAGTCTCAAAATTTAGGCTATAAATGGGATTTCAATTTCTTTTATTTTCCTTTTCTTTTCATATTCATTCTTGATTTCTCTTATTTTATACATAGCCAACATTTGGCTTGTTCCAAGATCTAGCCATTCTACTGAGAAATGCTTAAAAAATTGAATCTCTCCTCTTATTCCTATGCTTTAGTACAAGCATTTGTGTTATTTTATATTCTTTTTTTTTTTTTCCTGTTGGAGTTATTTTAAAGAGCTCCTGTGTTGGATAAAAGTATTTGTTTATATATATTTTTTCTGTCCCCAGTCCTGTCTTGGCTTCCTGTGGGTAGAATGTAACACCTTTTATCCTCCAGCCCAGAAGTTTCTACTCTTAAATCTAACATCTAATCTGTGTTCAGAAATGACTAGCTCCTAGTAATGACTAACTCACAATTTATTGAGGAATTTTAATCAAAAGAATTCACCTTTTACAGGGCAGAAATAAAGATGCAGATGTAGAGAATGGACTTGAGGACACGGGGAGGGGAATGGTAAGCTGGGACAAAGTGAGACAGTGGCATGGACTTATAAATACTACCAAATGTAAAATAGATAGCTAGTGGGCAGCAGCCGCATAGCACAGGGAGATCAGCTTGGTGTTTTGTGACCACCTAGAGGGGTGGGATAGGGAGGGTGGGAGGAAGGGAGACGCAAGAGGGAGGGGATATGGGGATATATGTATACGTATAGCTGATTCACTTCGTTGTACAGCAGAAACTAACACACCACTGTAAAGCAATTATACTCCAATAAAGATGTTAAAAAAAAAAAAGAATTCGTCTTTTAGAGCTTTACTCTGTAAAGCTTGCTTGAACCTTCCAAAGTTATGTTCTTTTAACTAATTTTACAATTAATCTTTTAAGAATTTAATATCGTAAATTGTCCACATTTGAATGTCTTCCTCACTGGTCTGTGACATCTTTGAGAACAACGACCTCTTGACTATTGAAAGAAGATTAATTTTTCGACTGTAAGTTGCTGAGGCTCAGACAATTGGGGTGGAATTGTAGCAGAGAAAAACAAATCTGCCTCCATATTGGATCTATTCCTTCAGCCCTACCTTTGTGCTCTGTTTTTTGTGTTTAGTCATGCTGGCTCTGCACCTTTGTAAAAGAATGTTGCCTATAGCCTGAAATATACGTGATAGCCCATTCTCAAGGCTCTGCCTCGCAGACTCCACCTTTAAAGGTATAACACGTTTCCATTCATACAGAGGTAAAAAACTACAGAACAGAAAATAACAATTGTCTTGTTGGAGGTGTATAGGAACATTGTGACCAGACCTACAGGGACAGCTGCAAGAACAAAGGATTCCGGCACCAAGAAGTTTGAAACAACCAGCCACACCCCCTCCCCTTGTAGTATGAAAGAAGCGTAAATTCTAACTCGGGTAAGAAAATTCTTTGGGACACGTCCACCATCTCAGCCTGCTGGCTCTCCGCATAAAGTAACTATTCCTTGCCCCAACACTGTCTCTCAATCTACTGGCCCGTCATGCATCAAGCAGTATGAGCTTGGACTCAGTAGCAGAAGGAAGAAGCTTCAAGAAGATGCTGGACTTCCTGCGATCACAGTGTGTGAATTTCAAGTATTTAATTATACAAGTATTTGATCTATGACTCTACTTGCACTCGAAAATGGTGGACTGTGTTATTACAATTGTAGTAGGAAATCAAACATATCTCTGGTCAGTTCTTACTGACCAGTAGATTGTTACTTCTGATCCATTGTGTATTTCAGAACTAAAATATATTCATTCTTGGAACAAGGGAACACAGATTGACAACTACTTTGTTTTTTCACCCCAGTCTAAGTTTAAATAACTACAATACAACATTAAGAAATATCTCATACAGATACACTGTTGGTCACATATATATTTATTTGTCAAAATAAATCTGTACATTAACATGAAATAGCAATGAGTGCTATATTCATGTTTTTTTCACGAATGCTTGTGCTTAAAGTAACACTAGCTGAAGTACTTGTGCCACGCTAATCTAGCAGCCATGTGAAGAATAATGACTTGGAATCTATAAGACTTTTCCAAAATCTCAACGGTTTTTCACTAACACCACAATACCTGATTTGAAAGGCTGTGGAGGATTATTTTAAATTCTTAAGGAATAGAATTGCCTGATGAAAAACGTATCTGTAGAATTTGTAGAAAGCACTTGTAGAACAGTCTATAAAGAATGATGTGAAGATAAGGAGATTCACAATTTTAAGCAAATTATTTACTACTGCTGGAGACCAGAGGAAACATGGTTAACTCCAAGGAGGGAAGAGAGAAGAGGGTCCTCCTGGAGCTTGTTCAAGGGAAGAATGGAGCAACTGGAGTCAGGTTGATAGAGGAAAACTGTAGAAGAGGACTTGCTGGTTGACAAAAGCAAGATAACTGCTTGAGAAAAAAAGAGTAAACTGAGAAATGGGAGACCTGGTTAAAAAGAGAGGTGAGATCAAATAATTCTGTTCTTTTTCTTGAGACCTTTTCAATTCTTTTCCTCTAGGTTTAAATCATAAACTTTAACATAGATGGTTCAGGCATAAACTGAAGCCATGCTTGGAAGACCAAGATGCTGTGCCCTGGAGTTTCGGAAGCTATACTCCAACTATACATTTGGTTTTTAGGCTTGCTAGTTTTAACGGTGCCATACTGCTGATGTGTATTTTTAACTGTTGTTGTTCCTATCAATCCTTGTCAATTCTAAAGAACTGCTCCATTTCCAGAGACTTTGCTGTGGTAAAAAAGCAACTGACAAGCACCTAGTACATTGCACCCTGTGGGTACTCCATAAACACTTGTTTCCTGCCTGGCTGAATGTGTCTTCAGGAATGTAGGCAATAAACCCAACTGCCTTAAAAATAACAGATGGTGGTATCTGGTAGGTGTTCCCCCTGAGGCTTTGTTAAGTATGTAACTTATGTCAGGAGGCAACTGAATCTTGCTGCCTGTTCAAAACAAGTAATACTTCATACGTGCATATGTGTGAAGGAATGAACTAAAGTCACATTGGTTCCTAATCACTTGAGACTTGTATGAGGATTAGGAAAAGCCAGCCACAATGAGGGAAACGGCTGACGTTTGCAAAATTGGTCAAGCCAAGGGGTCGAGATGTTGTGAGGTAACATTAAACTTGGATGGAGCTTGAATTAGTGTGTTAATGACTTGGTTGTTAGGAATGAAGGGGAAATGAGGAAAGTTGTGGGGAGGACAAGAGCAGGTACATATCAAAAATGTCGCTCATATTCCTGCCATGTTCTCTTCCTAAAGTTTAAAACCTTAAATTATGATACTTCTTTGCTTAAAGCCCCACAATTAATAAGAAAAGAAATGTGACATGAATATTAAGTTCTGGGGCGAGTGAGGCTTTCTAAATCATGAAAGAACAATAGATTTAACTACACAAATCTTTAAAATGTTCTACATAAAAATAAAGGTCAAATTAAAAAAATGAGGAACATATTTTCAGACATTCAGTGTTAAATTGTTAATATGTCAAGTACCCCTAGAAATAATACGAAAAATCACTAAACACCAACACAGAAATGAGATAGTTCTCAAAAGTGAAAATGCACATAACTAACCACCTTTCCTTTTTTAAAAAAAAGTTCAAAAAGATTTCTAATTGGAAGAATACAAATTAAAACAATTTTATCTATCAAGTTAGCAGAGATTTTAAAAAAAATAAGAGTGTAGAATATTAGTCATACTTTCTAATGGGAAAAAGAAGATGAGCAGGTTTCTTTAGAATCATAATAATAATGTTTTAAAAATTCAGTTTCCCACCTTTGCCTGTCAGTATGTCATATAAATTCCTCCCTGCCCATTGCTCCTGATTTTCTCACGTCTGTCTCCTTTCCAAGTTGTTGTCCAGACAAATTGGAATTTGCAGTTCTCCAAATGTGCCATGTTTTTTCACATGTTCAGGGCACCCAGCCTGGAATGTGTTCTACCTTTGTTCACCTGGCAAATTCCTATTCACTCCATATGACCCACTCTCGACATCCCTATTAAATCTTCCCAGCAGCTTTCCCATTATCCTCTTCTCCCCACCACCTCAATAAAGAAACTCTCTCTTCTGCATCTTAACTATATTTCTATTTTTCCGTATTTTCTACCACATTTTATTAATTTAGTTACATACATATCTTCTTTATTAATTAAATTATAGATTGCTTGAAGAACAGATATGGTGTTTTAATCATTTCTGTATCTCAAGTTTCTGCCACTGAATTTGATAAAAGAAATTGTTTGCTGATATGAGGTGAATTAAAACTTTTAAACCTCTGTTGGCTGCTTCAGTGTCACACTGGCATATATGCAGCAAAAGTATACCCTTAAACTAGATCATTGCACACACACACACACACACACACACACAAATATCTTCTCTATGAGTGCCTAGTTTAGAGCTTTTGTTAAACTGTAGATTTTATATATGCAATTTCCATCAAAGTATTTTAAAACGTAAAAACTATATTATTTGCTGAGTATTCACAAAACTATACCCTCGACGCTTAAGAAACCCATTCCTTTCACTCTGGAACTACCATCAGAGAAGAATATTACAAACAGACTTAATGGCTAACTAAATAGAGCTGTAATAAGAACTCAGTACTTAATGCTTCAGTTTGCTTCCCTAGGCCCCATGACTTGCTAAAATGTCAGAGAGGCATACCCAGTTATTTTCACCCACAATTTTTTATTTACCCCAGAAAACACTTCTTCTTATTGCCATAAAAACAAATGCCAAAAGTAATTTTGGATAACAGATTTTATTTCATGTAGGTCACCAAGGGATTCTTGTCAGTCTTAATAGTGTTAGATTTTCAGACAGATTATTCCATGGTAACCTTGATGATATGCATTTTGAGATGCGATTGAAAAGAAGATGTGGTACATCAGTATCTTACTTATCACGGATTCTTGGTGGATGAGTTTATATTAATTCATATTCCATTAGTGAAATGTAGTCCTACAGTCACCTGGCTTTTAACATTTTAAATATTTTAGAAGGAAAAAACTTCCTAAAATATACTTTATGCTTTTTTGGATCCATAAAGAGGAAATCAATTAATTGGAATTTTGTTGATGATTAAGGGTCATCAGTATGAACACATACTGTTGTTTCGTGGTCTCATCCCTTAAAGTCAGCCCTTAGGCATAAACCTGTCCATAGGCATTTTAGGATTTGGCCCTACACTAAGGGATTCCAGATTATCATGCTTTTAGGCTTTTCTTTGTTTTCAGCTGAAACTTAATTTTTGGCTGTTACTAAATCAGTCTCTAGCTCTCACCATGCCAAGTCAAGCTTGTTAAATTGCAATCGTGTTTTACCATATTTCTAACTCAGTCAACTTTGGGAAGACTGAGGGGCTTAATCCTCTCTGGATACAAGTGTCTCTGAGTTTACTTAACAAGATTTCCAGGGTCCCCTGGGCTGGCTGAAGCAGATCAATGCGTGGTTAACTGGGTCCTTCAGGAAGTTGACTGAAGTAAGGTTAGGAGTACAAGAGGTTTATTGGGGACTAAATCTTGAGAAAGGAGAGGAAAGAAGGAAGCAGGCTGGTCAAAAAGGGCCTCAGAATGCAATGCAGATCTAAATAATCCTTGGCCGACCCAACAGGCAGCTCTGAAGCAAACAACATCCATTAGGAAAGTCCCAGGTTGCACAGAAACAGTTGGACCCTAGTCTCCCAGTCAATAATGTTGGGGACTTCCTGGGAAGATGAGGTCTTGGCTAGAAGGCTTAGGTGGAGTCTGAAGAAAGGGATGGCAAGAGGCTATCAGCTTACTGCACTCCTTGCAGCTGAAGGGCAAGTTCTTTCTTAAAGAGAGATCCCAACAGGTGCACCTTCCTGGCTGCACAAGGACATATACCACCTGAAAATATGTCGGAAAAGAGATGCAAGTTCACAGGAAGGTAGGAAAAAGTCATTTTCTGAAACTTTATGAGTTTACGGTTAATGTGAGTGGGTAAAGAAGGCAGAGGAACTGATGGGAAACAATTAGTGAATCTGAGGACTGGAAACGGTAGTGGTCAGGGAAGCACGGGGTTCTGGCTAATTGGGATAAAAGTTAAATAACAACCCCAAGTTAAATAACAAACTGATCAAAATCTTTTTTTTGAATTTTATTTTGTTTTCTTAAACACCTTTATTGGGGTATAATTGCTTTACAATGGTGTGTTAGTTTCTGCTTTATAACAAAGTGAAACAACTACACATATACATATATCCTCATATCCCCTCCCTCTTGCGTCTCCCTCCCACCCTCCCTATCCCACCCCTCTAGGTGGTGAAAAAGCACCGAGCTGACCTCCCTGTGCTATGTGGCTGCTTCCCACTAGCTATCTATTTTACGTTTGGTAGTGTATATATGTCCATGCCACTCTCTCACTGTGTCCCAGCTTACCCTTCCCACTCCTCGTGTCCTCAAGTCCATTCTCTACGTTTGAGTCTTTATTCCTGTCCTGCCCCTAGGTTCATCAGAACCATTTTTTTTTGATTCTATATATATATGTTAGCATACGGTATTTGTTTTTCTCTTTCTGACTTACTTCACTCTGTATGACAGACTCTAGGTCCATCCACCTCACTACAAATGACCCAATTTTGTTCCTTTTTATGGCTGAGTAATATTCCATTGTATATATGTACCACATCTTCTTTATCAATTCATCTGTTGATGGGTGTTTAGGTTGCTTCCATGTCCTGGCTATTGTAAATAATGCTGCAATGAACATTTTGGTACATGACTCTTTTTGAATTATGGTTTTCTCAGGGTATATGCCCAGTAGTGGGATTTCTGGGTCATATGGTAATTCTATTTTCAGTTTTTTAAGGAACCTCCATACTGTTCTCCATAGTGGCTGTATCAATTTATGTTCCCACCAACAGTGCAAGAGTGTTCCCTTTTCTCCACACCCTCTCCAGCATTTATTGTTTGTAGATTTTTTTGATGTTGGCCATTCTGACTGGTGTGAGGTGGTACCTCATTGTAGTTTTGATTTGCATTTCTCTAATGATTAGTGAAAGTCTTACTTTTCTTAGCAGCAAATTCACTTTCCTCGGAAGGACCCAATTTGAAAAGATGTATAGACAGACAAGATATCTGGGGTGGAAGGTAAGACTACCCAGAGTATTAAAGAGTAAGCTTCCTATATTTGTTTTACTTTCTAATTCTGCAATCATGCATTTTAATTCTTTTGAGTGTTTTATTTTTCTTGTTTTTAATTTTTATATAAAATTTAGAATCATCTTGTCTATTTTAGGAAATTGTGTTTTTTTGTACTCACATTAAATATATGAATTAACTTAGGAAGAACTGACATCTTTATAATGTTGAATCTTAGCTGGGAACATGATCAGTTTGTTTGCTTGGTACAATTCTTGTGTATTTTAGAAATGCTTTGAATACTTTCTCATACAGGTTTTATGTATTTCTTATCAGGTTAATTACCAGACATTTTTTGCTAGTGTCATGTATGTAATTTTTGGATTCATTATATGTTGTATTTGGTGGCTTTTATATGTACAAAAGCTATAAATTTGTGAATATTAATTTTAACATCCCTTAACTTACTGAATTTTTTGGTTAATTATCTTGGATTTGCAGTTACTTATTTTTTCTTAAAATAGTAATAATTTCATCTCCTCCTCCTTTCTAACTTCTATAGTTCTAATATCTTTTTCTTGTCCAACTGCATTGACTTATACCTCTAGTATAATGTTAACAGTACTGTAATATTAGTTACAGTAATTAGTATAGCTAATATCCTTGTGTTTTCCTAACTTTGTCAGGAATTTCTCCATTAAATATCATCTCAGCATCTGCAAAGATAATCATAGAATACACTAATACATTTCATTGATGGACTTCTTAATATTGAAATATCCTTGTTTCTCTAGAATGAACTCCTCTTGTTCCAGTTGTGTTACATTTTTTTGTGAGCTCCTTAATTCTATTTTTGATATTTTATTTTGACTTGTTTTTATTGATATACATAAGAAATATTTGTCTGTAGTTTTATGTTTTCCCAGCTTTACTGTCAATATTACATTCACTTCATTAAAAAAGTATTAGAAAGTTTTCTACATTTTCTATGCCCTGGAAAAAAATTCAATATAAATGGAATTAACTACTTCAATATTACTGAATTCCAATAATATTAGAATTAAAAGTTGCTAGAATTCTGCAATGAAACTGTCTGGATGTGATGCTTTTGGAAGACTACCTCTTTGACAACTGTATTTATGGAAATGTGTTTATTGTTTCTATCTCTTCTGAACCAGTTGCAAATGATGTTTTCTTAGAGAATTATCCTTTTTATCTAAGTTCACACGTTATTTGTATAGTTTTTTAAACTCATAGTTTACTTTATTAATTTATGTGATTACTACTTATTTCTTACTCTTTATATTTGTGCATTATTATTTTGTGATTATACTAGTTTGTTTACTATTTAAATTTTTAATGAATTAGGTTGTTTATGTATTCTTTCTTAACTAATTCATTAAAATTTGTTTTTATATTTATTAGTTCATTTTTTCTGTTTTCATTCTTTCTTTCACTTCTATTTTCTAAATTTTGAAGTTTGAGACTTAGTTTGTATCCCCAAATTTTTATTTTTACTGATAAAATTTTCAGCTCTAAGCTTCACTTTGATTAGGGCTTTCACTGTGTCTTATCGTTCTTGTTTTTACCTTGTATTTCCCTTTGGACCAAGAGTTGTTAAAATAGACATTTTACATGTCAAGGAGGGAGAGCCTATTATTTTCTGATTTTGTAAAGATTTCTTGTTTTATTCCATGATGCTCAAATAATTTTGTCTGTAATATTTCTAATTTTTTGGAATTTATTGAGGTCTTATTTTTTGAGGCCAAAAATACTTATAATTTTTTGAATGTACCGTAGACACGTGCAAACAAATGTTCTCTGTTATTAGGGGACTGAGTCTGATATCTGTTCATCAGCTTTACCTTCTTGGTTATGTCATTTAGGCCGGGTGTCAGACCTGTGTCTCTGAGGTGGGACAGCCGAGTTCAGGACACTGGTCCACCAGAGACCTTCCAGCTCCATGTAATATCAAACGGCGAAAGCTCTCCCAGAGATCTCCAACTCAACGCTAAGACGCAGCTCCACTCAAACACCAGCAAGCTATAGTGGCAGATACCCTATGCCAAACAACTAGTAAAACAGGAACACAGCCCCAGCCATCAACAGAGAGGCTGCCTAATATCATAATAAGCGCACAGACACCCCAAAACACACCACAAGACGGGGACCTGCCCACCAGAAAGACAAGATCCAGCCTCATCCACCAGAATGCAGGCACCAGTCCCCTCCACCAGGAAGCCTACACAACCCACTGAACCAAGCTTACCAACTGGAGGCAGACACTAAAAACAATGGGAAGTACGAACCAGCAGCCTATGAAAAGGAGACCTCAAACACAGTAAGTTAAGCAAAATGAGACAACAGAGAAACATACAGCAGATGAGGGAGCAAGGTAAAAACCCACCAGGCCAGACAAATGAAGAGGAAATAGGCAGTCTACATGGAAAAGAATTCAGAGTAATGATAGTAAAGATGATCCAAAATCTTGGAAATAGAATGGAGAAAATACAAGAAACGTTTAACAAGGACCTAGAAGAACTAAAGAGCAAAAAAACAATGATGAATAATACAATAACTGAAATTAAAAATTCTCTAGAAGGAATTAATAGCAGAATAACTGAGGCAGAAGAATGGATAAGTGACCTGGAAGATAAAATAGTGGAAATAACTACCACAGAGAAGAATAAAGAAAAAAGAATGAAAAGAATTGAGGACAGTTTCAGAGACCTCTGGGACAACATTAAATGCACCAACGTTCGAACTATAGGGGTCCCAGAAGAAAAAGAGAAAAACAAAGGACTGAGAAAATATTTGAAGAGAGGTTAACAGCTGACCTATCAGCAGAAACTCTGCAAGCCAGAAGGGAGTGGATATCTCTTTGGGATAGTGATTTTATTTCCTTCAAATATATACACAGAAGTAGAACTGCTGGATCATATGATAGTTCTGTTTTTAATTTTTTGAGGAATCTCCATAGAGTTTTCTTTAGTGGCTGCACCAATTTACTTTCCAACCAATAGTGCACAAGTGTTTGCCTTTCTCCATATCCTCACCAGCGGTTGTTATCTCTTGTCTCTTTGATGATACCAATTCTGACAGGTGTAAGATGGTATCTTACTGTGGTATTGACTTGCATTTCCCTAATGATTAGTGATATTGAACAACTTTTCTCACTGTTGTGGCCTCCCTCGCTGCGGAGCACAGGCTCCGGACGCGCAGGCTCAGCGGCCGTGGCTCACGGGCCCAGCCGCTCTGCGGCATGTGGGATCTTCCCGGACCGGGGCACGAACCCGTGTCCCCTGCATCGGCAGGCGAACTCTCAACCACTGCACCACCAGGGAAGCCCCACTTGCCCATTTCTTAATTGGATTATTTGGGTTTTGCTATTTAGTTGTATGAGTTATATATTTTGAATATTTACCCCTTATCAGATGTATGGTTTGCAAATATTTTCTCCCATTTTTTAGGTTGCCTTTTCTTTTCTTTCTGTTGATCATTTCTTTTGCTGTGCAGAAGTTTTTAGCTTGATACAATTTCACGTGCTTACTTTTGCTTTTGTTGCTTTCACTTTTGGTGTCAAATCCAAAAAAACCTTTCCAAGGCCCATGTCAGGGAGATTTTTCCCTATGTTTTCTTCTAGGAGTTCTGAAAATATATATTTAAAAAACTTTTTTAATTTTTATTTTTTTGTGGTACACGGGCCTCTCCCGTTGTGGAGCACAGGCTCTGGACGCGCAGGCTCAGCGGCCATGGCTCACGGGCCCAGCCGCTCCGCGGCATGTGGGATCTTCCCAGACTGGGGCACGAACCGTGTCCCCTGCATCGGCAGGCGGACTCTCAACCACTGCGCCACCAGGGAAGCCCTGAAAATATTTTTATAGATAAGTTAATTCCATTTATTGTTACAGATGGACTAGATATGTGTGTATTTTCTTAATTCTCAAGAGCAATGTTTTCTTCAGTTGTATCCATTGTTATAATTTCTTTAATGCTCCTCATCTTGTTAGTGTTTAAATTTTATTACTGTGACAGTTTGTCATGTCAACTATGATAACAGTTTTTAATCATGTCAAATATTTTAATGTCAGGATTGCATCTGTGATTTTGATTAATGTTGAAATTAAAATCTATGATTCAGATCATCTTTCTAGTTATGTAACTAAGGAAAAATATTTCAAAATTGACTTTAATTTATAATTAAATTCTCTTTGATTCTGTCAACATTGAATGACTGTGATATTTTGTTTCATCTTTTAAGGAAAGTCAGCTATTGCTGCTGTAAGAGCCTCATTTTTGCAAAATACAGACTTCAAACTATAAATTTGAACATGGGGTATTCCTGTTCAAAATATGTATCATCCACTACTAAGAGAAATATTATATAAACAGAAAGCCTACTCTACAAATTTTATGAAAAACAAGTTGATATTTGAATTCAGTATCTCTAATGTCTTTTTACTTTTCTCTCTACTTCTAAAAACACCAATCTCCTCTTCTGACCACACTCTTCCCAGTCATTATGCTGATCCCAGTCTGCCCACAATGCCCCACCTTGATGATCCATTTGACTTTTTATTAAAATCTGCCATTCCACTATTCCAGTCCTAGCCCTCCCACTAATGTAAAACTGGGTGTTTGGGAATCAGCATCTTACTTCTAGCAAATAATACATTTGCCTTTTATAACAGATTTTATAGGACTGAATTAACCTAGAGAACTCATTTCCTTGGAATGATTTTTTTTTTTGGTTTTGATTTTTCTTTTAATATAATGTATGCACCTGTAAAAGCTTCAGGAAGTACTGAACACTATAAAAGAAAAGCAAGAGAAAGATGACAGAAATTTCAGGCAGGCATGTTAGGAGAGATGTAGAAATAAACAGGATTTTTGGCATCCCTAGTCACTTTATACCAATAAAATGGAATTTAGATTAAATTGAAACTCTATCAATATATTCATTCATCCAGAAATGTTTACTGAGCCTCTACTTGATGTTATGTATTGTGATAAATATGGACAATATAATGGCATATGGCACAATCCCCATCTAGCACAGAATACAGCAGATGCCTATCATACAGGTTGGTACATTCTAAGAGTCAAGGGGGCACAGGGCATTACTGTAAAACTACATGGTGGGGACACTGAAACTGCAAATTCAACTGTGAGAAAGCAGAAGTGTGTAAATAATGAATACACAGCCACAGTGTGGAATGGAAATGGAAATTTTAAGAGAGCTGAGGTTGGAAAAGTGAAAGAAGGTATAACTTGTATGTCCTGCCAAGGAATTTGATTTTTATGCTTAAGACAGTGGAGGACTATTGATGCATTGTAAGCAGGTCAGTGACATGCTTTTCTATGAATACAGCAAAGCAGGGAAGAAGAATTGATGGATGACACTTAACTGCCTTATTCTACTTCAAGTCTGTTATACAAACTTCAAGATCCATTCTTACTTAAAAATGGTTAACTCTTAACGGTTAGTTCAAAAGGTAATAGCATTTTCAGAATACGAAATTCTTCACAAATGGTCCTTTAACCTTGTCCTTAGCAGAAGGTAATATCACTTCAGCCCAGAAACTCTCCTTATCAGACATCTTTTACTCTAACTCTGGAGGTTTTTTCCACTTCCTCTTGTCCAAACCATTTTTATTATCTTAAGATGAAGTTTCTAACATAAACATTTTTGTTGCCTCCACAATAATTGTCTTTTATTTGCTATCTACTGGCACCTTGAGTATTTGTAGTGTATAAGAGTAGTTGTCAATTACTCAGTCTTTTATATCAGGTTTTCTTTTGACCCTCCAAGCTTGGTTCACAAGAATAGAAACAAAACAAAATAAACAAACAAACAAAAACAGAAGTCAGTGGAGTATTGTTCAGTCAGAAGCAGTATTGTTCTCTTTCAAACACTGAGACTTTATCAAGTCCCTTGGCCTTTATGGATCTTAGTTATCTTAGTTCCTTCATACACAAAACGAGGGGGTTGGTCTCTATCAGTTCCAGCTCTGTAACTTGGAGCTTTAGGACTCCCAGGGATGCCTCAAGTGTCTCTTAAAAAGATGTGATCAGGAAAGCAGATCTCTCTTTTCACCTTTTACTTCAAACTGAGCAGCTATTCTTATATCTGTCTTACATATTAGATATTTATATAGGATGTCTTTTGAAAAACAGGGCAATCAACTGAAAAGAATTTGAAAATAACTGATCTACATAATTCCCTAAGGTCCATTTCAGCTCTCACATTTTATCCTATTTCTTCTTGTTTTTTTATCTCCAGTTTCTATATGTTGGCAGTATATATCAGAACGTTGTGTCAGAGATATAGCAAATGATTCAGTAAATGCCTTTTAAGAAAAGAATGGACAAATGCATTAATTGGTTTGTTAATCCAGTCACTAATATTTACAGGTAACAATTAAGTCCCAGCCACTCTTCAGGATAATGGAGACAGAATGTTCAAAACTCAGACAAATACTTGCCTTCTTGGAATGAACAGTCAGCTGAATCAATGCATTAAGCAACAATTGTTGGACACCTAATATATTGCAGGTATTTTGTTAAATCCTAGTTATGTCAAGATTTGTAGGACCCCGGTTTTTTCTTGAAGATTTTATAGCCTGCTAAGAGGAAAAGAGTCAATAGATTATTGCCATAAAAAGTTGGTAAGTATATTATAGAATTATGATGCAAGTACCTTGAGTATTCAGGAAAAAAAGGAGTTTCTGACTGGCTGAAGTAGTAAAACAGATTTCACAAAGACACGTATAAACTGAGTTCTAAAGAATGAAAGAAACTGTGCTGCATGGAGCAAATCTAAACATGATGGCTGTAGGAAAGTACATACAGGAGGCACAGAAAGAAGACAAACTTGGGAGCGCTAGGTAACCGAGGAGTTTGGTGTGGCTGAACCGCTCAGTACTTTGGTGACTGGACATCAAGAAAGAAAGGCTGCAGAGTCATTTTCCTTCAGATTAGAAATGTTCTTTTATGTTATTGTAAAGCTTTATTGCTTCACAATTTAGGGAATGGAGACGCCACAGAGATTTTTAAGGGGCAATTTGACAGGATAGATTTGTCTCCTAAAAAAAAAGACAACATGGGGCTTCCCTGGTGGCGCAGTGGTTGAGAGTCCGCCTGCCGATGCAGGGGACGCGGGTTTGTGCCCCGGTCCGGGAAGATCCCACATGCCACGGAGTGGCTGGGCCCGTGAGCCATGGCCGCTGAGCCTGCGCGTCCGGAGCCTGTGCTCCGCAACGGGAGAGGCCACAACAGTGAGAGGCCTGCGTACTGCAAAAAAAACCAAAAGACAACATGGATGTGGCATATGAAAGATGGGCTGGAATAAGGAGGATGCAATGAGGAGAGGAACAAGAAAGAGGATGCTGCCATAGGTCAGAGAGAAGGTGAAGAGAGCCTGAGGGATGAAGACAGTGATCAGATTGGAGAGAATACCTCAAGTTGAGTCAAAAGGATCTGTTGACTGGAAATAATGTAGAAAGCTAGCATAGGAAAATGTGAGAGATTATTCTCTTTCTATTCCATTAAAGATGAAAAAGCATTCTTTAAAAACTCTTATTTCTCACAAAACATGACTAGCAACTGTTATCTCTCTCAGGTAAATATATAGTCAGCCCATTTGTGAAGGCTAATGGATAGCTTAATTAAGGCCGGACAAGATTCTCTAGGATAAGAGATAAAGGGCAATTCCCATTTAACAGTCCCCCTTAGATGGGATGACACAGGCATTATTAATAATTTCTCCAGGCATTCCCCATCCTAATGAAGAATTAACACAGGAGCTCACCTTATCACTTGGAACATCTTGCCCGATAGTACAATCTGGAGTCTATTTTTGCTTAGTCAAAAAGCCTGACAGTTAGCTGTGGCAGGCTATTAATCTTTGTGTTGACTTAGAGTACAATATCAGAGTTGTAATTTGGCTGGGGGTTTGTCAGGATGGATTGTTTTCTGAGATAGCAGATGGTTTGGAAATCATCTGCCAGGACAGGCCAAACTGACTAGAATTTCAATTGTCTGTTCCAGGAGTGATGATGAGAAAGGCACATGCAGCAAATTAACTCTGGTTTAACTGAAAATGACAACGTATCTCATGGTCAGAGCACAAACAGGTTACAAGAAGGAAGGAAAAATGAAAGGCAAGTGGGAAGTTCCTAATTAACTCCAATCTACTTCAAGTAAATTTCCCTAACTCAATGTTATTACACAGATGAGGAAAGTTGATGTATGCATTTCAAGGCTTGATTTTATAATTTTGCTCTTGAAGAATGAGATAATCAAACAACAGAAGGAGTATATTAACTAGGGACCTGGATTACAGTGATTCAGAGCGAGGTATCAGGTAATTGAATCTAGTCAGTTTATTCAGAGTAGGATGCAAATAGGTAATTTGGACATCTTTAATGAGCTCTGCCGAGTTAAAAGCCTCATGAAATTTTTGTAAATATGCCGTGTGCTTTAATACAGTCTGAGAGTAGAAGGTAGTTTACAATGATTTCAGACTTCTATTTGGCCATTATTATTATTATAGCTTTTAAAATGTTTCCCCTGACATCCTTCCTGTGTAAATGAATATGTCCCAGGGGCACTCCAGTAAATGAGATGAACTAATGTAAAATAATAAATAATTCATGTCCTTGGAAGCCACTGAGACTTTGCTCATGTTTTTATAGAAACCAAACCACCTTGTGTTGCAGAAAAAAAAAAGGTATCCACATATGAAAATATCTCAAGTATTATCTTTTAAGTCTAAATGTGTGCTCAATCAGGAAAAAAAATGAAAGGGAACATATTAAACGAATATAACAAGAACGACTTTATAACTGTAAAGATAACTAATAGGATTTTGATTTGATACTGTTCGTTTTGTTTCATTTGGAGCTCATTTCATTGCCTTTGCCATCATTTCTATGGTTCTGAATTAGACTGGAGTGAGATTAAAAGATGAGGAGGTCAAGTGAGATGTGGAGGGGAGACTGGAACAAAAGAGGTGACACAGGAGTAGAAGGCAGTATGAAATGAATAAGGGCCTGGGATATTTATGTTCCAAGTTCTGCCCCTGTCAAAGTCTGATTGTAGGCTTGTTATATAAAATTCTCAAGGTCACTCTTTTCTCATCTGTAAAATGTAATAATAATATAAGCCTTGGGCTTCCCCGGTGGCGCAGTTGTTGAGAGTCCACCTGCCGATGCAGGGGACGCAGGTTCGTGCCCCGGTCCGGGAGGATCCCACATGCCGCAGAGAGGCTGGGCCCGTGAGCCATGGCCGCTGGGCCTGCGCGTCCGGAGCCTGTGCTCCGCAACAGGAGAGGCCACAACAGTGAGAGGCCTGCGTACCGCAAAAAAATAAATAAATAATAATATAAGCCTTACGGGACTATTATAAAAATTAAATCAGATAATATTAATAAGCAGATTAAAGTGCCTGGTACAGAGAAGGCGCACAAAATTTTGAACCTACCTGACCATTCTGTTCTGGGAAAGGACCTCATACTGCTAGCTTTCTCTAAAAGGGAATTTCTAGATGTCCCCTCAATAATAACAGGGAGACAGTAAACTGGGGTTATGAGTTAATTTGGAAGACCAAGTTCTCTGTTTTTTTTTAGTTTATTTATTTTTGGCTGCGTTGGGTCTTCGTTGCTGTACGTGGGCTTTCTCTAGTTGCAGCGAGCAGGGACTACGCTGCGTTGCCGTGTGCAGGCTTCTCATTGCGGTGTCTTGTTGCAGAGCATGGGCCATAGGCATGCGGGCTTCAGTAGTTGTGGAGTGTGGGCTCAGTAGTTGTGGCCTGCAGGCTCTAGAATGCAGGCTCAGTAGTTGTGGCACACGAGCTTAGCTGCTCCGTGGAATGTGGGATCTTCCCGGACCAGGGCTCGAACCCGTGTCCCCTACATTGGCAGGTGGTTTCTTAACCACTGTGCCACCAGGGAAGCCCCAAGTTCTTGGTCTTAAATTCCAACTCCACCACTTACTGGTAATGTGTTAACTAGTTATTTAGACTTAGTTTCCTCATCTATATAATAAGGATAATATTAGTATTCAACTTATTGAAGGTTTGCAAGAATTAGATGAAATAATCTGCATTAAGTACAGGTCTAAACATGTGGCAAAGACTCTCAAAATGTTACCTCTGAGTACCTGTTGATTAGCTCCACATAACTATAGCCATGAAAATTTTATCTATGATAAGGGACAAACATAATGATTTTCCTCTCTTGCATAGCACCATGCTATGAAAATGTAATAAAACTAGAATTTTCAACATAAATGTTGCTTAAACATGGTTTGTTCCAAGGAACTCTTGCCTTTTAAGCAAATAATTCTGAGCCATTTCAGTCATTCTTTCAGAAAAAAAGACTTAAAGATATTAGTACTTCTACTTCCAATATTTGGAAACATTGGAGATTAAAAGTGATCAAGGATAATCAACTCTTTAAATAAGGAAACTGTACCAGGTGAGTTTGCATTTGTGCAGCTTCTCTCCTATGGGCCCAACCCCAGTCCACACTGTGTGGGATGGCTGAAACGCAAACACAGACCATAGTCTCAGCGGCTTGATGAATCATAGAATAGAATCTGGAACTGCCAGAGTGGCTAGAAAATAAGAGAGGAAGTGAAGAAGGGCCCACAATACTGCAAGAATTCTGCCCCAGTTCTGGGCTGAACCATGAACTTTGAATGCACAAGGGAGATATCAAGGAGCCTGACTGAAGGCTGAGGGAAGTGAACCAATGTTTCAACCATTATATTACAGCAGGGGTTGCAAATTCAGAGTTTGGTTGCAGCCAAAGTTAACTACTTGCTAAACTAAAAATCATTCTTCTTCAGAGGAAGAGATCAGAATACAAAGTATCCATGATGCATCATATACAATACTCATAATATAATTAAAAATCACTAGTTATGGTTTAAAAAAAATGTGGCCCATAGTCATGAAAAAAAGTAGTCCGTGAAAACGGACGCTGACATGTTGGAATACTAGATGAGGAGTTTAAGTAGCTAATATAGATATGCTAGAGGATCGACTTAAAGAAGAAATGGTCAAAATGAATGAAAAATGGGAAATCTCAGCAGATAAATGAAAACTATTTAAAATGAATAAATGGAAATTCTAGAACTAAAATGTACAATATCTGAAATGAAAATGTCAGTTAACTTGAAGACATATCAAAAGAATTAGCCAAGCTGAAGCACAGAGATAAGAAATTAAGAACAAAACCTCACTATGTGGGAAAATAAGCTGATACACATCAGTAACTGAAGTTGCACAAGGAAAAGAAGAGAGACAAAAGGGCAGAAAAATATTTAAAGAAATAACAATCAAAATTGTCCCCAATCTGATGATAAAAAAAACTTATAGATCCAAAAGTTTTAGTAAACCCCAAGCAAATTAAAACCAAAACAGGAATTATCCATGTAATGATTAATTTTCTGTCAACTTGACTGTATCATAGGGTGCCCAGATGAAACATTACTTGTGGGTGTGTCTGTGAGGGCGTTTCTAGAGAAGATTAGCATTTGAATTGGTAGGCTAAGAAAGTCCATTGCCCTCCTCAAAGTGGCTGGGTATCATCTAACCCACTGAGGTCCCAAACAGAACAAAAAGCAGAGGAAGGAGGAACTCAGATTGTTTCACTGTGAATTCCATAGTACATTTCAAAAACAATGCCAATCTTACTAGAATTCCTTCAAGAAAGAGAAGAGGAGAGAACACTTCCAACTTCTTTAAGTAGGCCAGGAAACCCTGACACAAAATTGACAAAGACATTACCAAGACCTAAAATGAATGACCAATATCATGTAACATAGGTGAAAAAATTGTAAAAAGGTATTAGCAAGTTTAATCCGGCAATATATAAAAAGGTTATTTACTAAACGGTTTCTATATGAGGAAAGTAAACATTAGTCAAACATTCCAATCAATCAATCAATATAGTAATTCGCTATATTAACTAAATTTTAAAAAGTAAAGCATAGTTAATTCACATAGATGTAGAAAGATATAGAAGAAGCATTTGGCAAAATTCAACAGCCATCTATTTTAAAAACTCTTATTGAACTATGAATAAGAAGCAACTTCTTCAATCCAGTATAAAACATTTATAAAAACCAAAACAAAACAAACAAAACAAAGATCCTATATACCACATGGTCAAAGGCTAAAAACTTCCCTTCTAAGATCAGGAAAAAGAAAAAGATATCTGCTCTCGCCGCTTCAATTCAAAATTTTACTAGTGGATGTAACCACAATGGCAAGGCAATTAAAAGGCATGAAAACTGAAAAGGAAGAAGTAAAACTTGTTTATTTGTAGATGTCATAATTGTTTGCATTCAAAATCTTAAAGAATCCACAAAACAATGACTAGAACTAAAAAGTGAATTTAGCAAGGTCACAGAATACGAAATTGAGACAAAATTCAATTATATTTCTACATTCTAATAGAAACAATGGGAAGAGGAAAATTAAAGCTATATATATTCTGTTATAATAAATAAAACCCCACATTTCATCAAAAACTAAAATGAGAAAAAAACTTAATAAAATATTATAAGATCTCTACATTAAAAACCAAAAAGTAATGCCGAGAGAAATTAAAGAAAACCTAAATAAATAGAGATAAGCTATGTGCTGAAAGTAGAAGCCTCAATACTGTTGTCAGTTTTCCTAAACAGCAGCAGCTTTCAAACTTGTTTGTTTCAGAACTCTGAAACAGCCTTAAATTATTGAGGATATCTAAGAACTTTATTTTTTGTAAGTTATATCCACTAACATATACAGTATCATAAACCAAAACTGAGAAACATTAGAATTCTAATTTAATAATCTATTTTAAAATAGCAATCCATTACGTCATATAAGCATGTTTATTAAAAAAATAGCTACATTCTCCAAAACAGAAAAAAAAATTTAGAAGAGTGACACTATTTTACATTCCTTGCAAATCTATCTGACTTAATAAAAGCAGCTCCTGGTACATCTAAGACAGCAGCTTTTACATTTAGGTGAGTGTGACATGTTATTTTGCTTAAAGTATATGAAGAAATGCTGGCCTCACACAAATATGTAGTTGGATAAAGGGGGAGTATTTACATACCGTTTTCAGACAACTGTGGATAGTCTTCTTTGGTACTATATCAAAATTTGCCAAGACAATTGAAGAAGCAATTACAGTACATTCTGACAGTGGCTATGGTTAACGGAAATGCACAGTCCTCTATGGCACATAGAGAGAGCCACTAATTAGGGCTTGGATATCAGAGAAGACATTCTGCAAGAAATGATGGCTAAGCTGAGGGTTACAGAAATGCGAGTTAATGAGGTTTAAAGAAAGTGTGTTCTGGGAAGGGTAAATAGTCAAGAAAGGACATGGTAAGTTCACAGAATCAAAGAAGACTCATTAAGACCTCAGCTTAGTGGCTACATTGAGTGTTGAGAGGGACAGAAGAATGTTGAGGGCCAAAGACAAAATGAAGAGGTAATCAAGATCTTGAATATGAAGGCTGTTTCTAAGTCAGGCCAGTAACTTTGGACGTTTCTACAGAGATAATGAGAATTTACTGAGGGATTTAAGCAGAAGAGTGACAGCTCATGAAAGCCAAAAGTTTAAAGACAGATTGACTGGTCAGCTGCGTGAGACACAGTAAAGAGGTCCAATAATAAAAAAGTCTTGAATGCATACATTGATTTTGGACATAACAATATTATTTGGGACTTAACTGAGGAAGAAAATGGAAGATGAGGGTACATTGCAGTGAGCTTAGGAATGAATGGGAAGTGAAGATGGCGAGGGTAGGCTCAGCTTTCAATAAGCTTATCTGGGAGCAAAAAGGTCAGTCATTAGAGGTGACAAAAGCAGGAAGAGACTGAGGGTAAGAAGCCAGTATACTGAGAAACATCAAAGCTAAGGATCTGGAAAAGAACATAAGATGTACCTTGCTTGCAGAGGTATGTCAGACCTGCTCTGATAAAGGTAAAGCTTAATTGCTATTTATGCATTAATTATTTTCAAAATCATTTTCCCTACTATTTTTTAAACAGCTCTAAAATGGGTCGTCATAATTCCCTCATTTTGTTTTGTCAACTTTTACCTCCCAGAACATGAAAAAGTAGATCATGGTTCAAATACTAAATAAATCATTTAAAAGTACAAATCAGTGGTGTCTGAAATCATGAGCTTATATTTTATGTCAAAATTGGGGAGCATTAATAACTATCAATTTATTTGAAGGATGAAATCTAACCCTCAGGCATGATATATATCACCTATTTGTTTACATCTGCTAAGGGGTCTTGGGCTTCTTGTACCTGTGGACTTGTAATATATAAACTCAGTTGGTTACAAGCTCCAGAGTAGTGGATTTTAGTATAGTTTAAATGGATAAAAACACTTGGAATCAGTTTATCACATAGAATCAAGAGATCTTTAATACCATTACCCTGCCTGAAACTGATGTGAAATTTGGTCTATGATCTGTTTCACAATTTGGGGCTACTGAAAAGATTTTTTGTCACTGACAAATCTTCCTGCTAGAACAGTTAGGTGAGGAATTCAAGCTTACTGGCTGAATGGTCCTCGATAACCAAATACAGTTGATGAAATCCACTTGGGTTTATCTGTTGGTAACTCAGGGGCCTTAGGATGACTATAGTTTAAACAGTCATTTCTCTTCTGCACTTGTCTGGTATGAACAGATAGATTTATTTCAGAAATCTTGAAGCTATAATAACTGAAGGAATTGCCACAGAAACAAGGTAGGACCATCAGTACATCAGGGGTGAGATAAATATTTCAAGACGTGTACGTACTGGTGAAAACTGCCCAAAGCTCATAAAAATTCTGTATGTTTTGATCCAGGTGTATGTGTTAGTATACGATAAAATATTTAAATAGATTCTGCATTGGGGTCATTTGTTCTTAGCAAGAAGTGATTGTATCAATATGAGCTGTTACTGAATGTACCTCAAAAAATGAATACCAGCATATAAAAAAAAAACAGCAGGAAATGAGTTTTCAAGATTTGATGAAAGGGATCATGTTATGCATGGGTCAATGGTGGTAGCACAACTGTATTTGGTAGGTATCTAATTTGGGTGCTCTTTACATTGGTAATTATATATTTCAGACTATTTGTTTTTAAAAGTCTGATTTCCTGATGAACTCATCACTCACTGCCGTGAGATGCTTCCCCACTTACCCATAACCAGAAAGGGGAGAGAAGATCATCATGTAATTACTCTAATAACTATAGAATTCTAAATATTAGTTCTGTATCTAAAATGCTCAAATAACAATGATGGAAATATTGTGCATGTGACCCTGAAAAGATTTACTTCCCAAGCTTCCATGTTGTAGGAGATAACCGTTACATTCTAATCTCTGTTTCTTTCATGTAATGTTATTCTTATGTTGAATAGTACAAAGGACCTTAAGCCCTTTGTGCAGATGTATATTTTCTTGGCTCAAGCCCTCACCCAGACTCTGGAAACTTCAATTTAGTGGACAATATATGTCTCCCCAATGGTAAGCACCCTGTTTCCAAAGAAACAATAAGATTTTCATAACGGCAATCAGGCAATATTATAGTCTAAATATGACCAGACCCGACTGCACAACCTCACAGCAACTTTGGAGCATAACTCAATATTTCACTTCATTCTTGAAACAAAAAATGTTTTTCAAAATGTATTAGTAAGAATTAGAAAGTTTACTTTCTGAAAAGGGAGATAGAGGTTTTATATCACGTATTAAATAAAATCACCCAACAAAATCCCACCTAGACATCTTTATTTCTCTTTTATTCCATCACCCATGCACCACTGTGTCTTCTCTTTTTGCCTTCATTGATCCTCTCCTTCTCCCAGCCTCTACTTACCCCCACCCACCATCATCTAAAACTGCATTGATTTATAGGATAACTACTAACTGTACATGGACATTTAAATTTGTTGTATTAAATTAAATGAAGAATTCAGATTCTCCAGTACACTAGCCACATTTTAAGTGCTCAGTAGAGTTGTGCGGCCAGTGGCTACCATACTGGACAGCACAGATAAAGAACATTCCCTTTATTACAGAAATTTTTATTGGCCAGCAATTAAACTCAGCAATTAAACTCAGATCCAAGCTTAATACGTCATTTTTCGGAAAAAAAAAAAAATAGAAGAAGAATGAAGAGTCGTCCATGTTGCTCACTTACCTTTTACTCTTGGTAGGAAGAGCTT
>NW_020837961.1:17739073-17944563 GCF_003676395.1 Aethalodelphis obliquidens
GTCGTCCATGTTGCTCACTTACCTTTTACTCTTGGTAGGAAGAGCTTCTTTATCCAGCAGGAACTTGATAGCAACATAGTCTCAAATATACTTTCTTCTCTTCTAGGAAAGAAAAAAGAGACAGAAAGAGGGTAAGGAGGAAAAGTTACAAGCTGTATCTTCATTCAAACCAGGGGAGAGAACATTTGAAAATTCCAAATTGTATGTACCAGCAAAAGCAAATAAAACCAGCAAAATTTGCATGGAAAACTACAGCAGCCTGATAGGTAAAGAAGAGAGGATAAAGGAGGACTAGCAAGGGCAGATCTCAGAAATGACCAGCAAATGTTAACTTCTAGAAAGAAAAACCCCCTATTAAATAGAAACTGCTGTGATAAGGCAGATTTCTAACGGGGCACAATTACTGTGGCTGCTGTGACATAAGGTAGTGAAAGTCCCCTGGGAGCCTGTCAGTGGCAGATCTAAGAAAGCACCATCTTTCAAAAGAGAAGAGGACGCTTTGGAAGGCAGAGCCTGTGCTCTTGGTAGCAGTGTTTAGTGAAGGAACCATGGTCTCAGGCTAGGTCTGAGAGGCAGAGCAGGCATGGCTACACAGAGGGGTCATATTTAATCAAACACTCCATCTCTTTAGCCCCACACTCCTGGAAAACTCCTACTTCCACTCCAACTGAAGTGTCCTGCTAATACCTTGCATGGAAAATTCAGTTTGTTCAAATCTGAGCAAAAACAACAGCAACAAAATAACCCAGCATACTGCTAGAAGTTGAATTGTGTCTCCCAAAAAGATATGTTGTAATGCTAACCCCCCAGTACCTCCGAATATGACCTTATTTGGAAATAAGGTCATTGCAGATGTAATTAAGATATCAAGATGAGGTCATATTGGAGTAGGGTGTACTCTTAATGCAATATGACTTGTGTCCTTATAAGAAAAGAAGAGACACAGAGACACAAGAGGAGAATGCCTTGTGACGATGGAGGCAGAGATTGAAGTGCTGCAGCTGTAAGTCAAGGAAGGTTAAAGATTGCCAGCAAACCATTAAAAGCTAAGGATTCTTGCCTACAGTTTTCAGAGGGAGCATCGCCAATCAGACATTTTGATTTTGGACTTCTAGTCTCCAGAACTATGAGACAATAAACTTCTATTATTTTAAGCCATCACTTTGTGGTACTTTTTTATGACAACCCTAGGAAATTGATACAAGCTTTTCAAAGATATATCTTTGAAAGATATATATCTTTGAAAGATATATATCAAAGATATATCTTTTCAAAGATATAAAAACAGGGAATGCTTTATTTTGAAAGAAAATGCCCAGAAAAAAATGTCTCAAAAAGATAAAGTGACAATACAACCTTTCACCACAATTAAAGAAAGAATTACAGCCATGAAGGAAATACAAGGGCTCAGGAAGATATGACTGGATAAGAGAAGCTGGATATCTAGACATACGGTGATAAAGTGAAAACTGATAAAATTTGGAAAACAAGGGAAGAAAAAGAAGTATTTTAGAAACTAAACTGTAGGATCATAAGTGATAGTATCACCAAAGAAAGCACAATAAGAGTTGTGTATGAGAAAATAAAATGAAATTAAAATGAACAGAAATAAAAATATGAAAAGGACTGAAGAGAATATGATACATAAAAGACAGAAAAATGTATATAATCTTCACAGAATTGGAACCCCAAAGAAAACCAAAACAATGGAAGAGAATGGATATTTTATTTTAGTATTATTTATTTATTTACTTTTGGCTATGTTGGGTCTTTGTTGCTGTGTGCAGGCTTTCCCTAGTTGTGGCGAGCGGGGGCTACTCTTCGTTGTGGTGCGCAGGCTTCTCATTGCGGTGGCTTCTCTTGTTGTGGAGCATGGACTCCAGGCACGCGGGCCTCAGTAGTTGTGGCACGTGGGCTCAGTAGTTGTGGCTCACGGGCTCTAGAGCACAGGCTCAGTAGTTGTGGCCCACAGGCTTAGTTGCTCTGTGGCATGTGGGATCTTCCCAGACCAGGGATCGAACCCGTGTTCCCTGCATTGGCAGGCGGATTCTTGACCACTGCACCACCAAGGAAGTCAGAATATTTTAAATATAATTCAAGAAAACTTTCTTAAATAAAAGAAGACTTTGATCCACCTCTTGAAGAAGAAACTATAACCCAAAAAAGGGAAATACTATAACACAGAATGGTCAATATTGAAACAGAACCTAAAAAAAAATTATTAAAAAATTTTAAAGATAAAGAATCTTTGGGCAGCAGGAAGAAGGTCATTTTAAGTGAAAGAAAATCAAGCTGATACCAGACTTCCCTTAGTAATTTTCTACCTGAAGACAGAGAAGAAACACTTGCAAGGAAAGAGACTATGAGCCAAGCTTTTTATACCTAACCAGACTGTCCTTTAAGTATAAAACTATAGACAAACATTATTTTTTCAGACATATCTGCATGAATTCAAGGAGCATCAGTCACACAAGCCTCTCTTAAGAATACTATTAAGAGAAAAGATCCAACTAACTAAAATATGATAGGAAAATAGAAAAAGGACAGGTGGTAACATTTTAATATATTTAAGACACATTTAAGATAAAAACAGAGTTACAACTGATACAATAAAAAGAATGAAATATAGCATAATTTGAAAAAGTATAAATAGTATTAAAAAAATAAAAGAGAGAGAAAAGGTGTAAGTAAACTAAGCTCACCATTGCTTTTCTAAAAAGCTAAAAATTAAATTATATTATTTACAATCGGCAAACCACATAAATCTTAAGCATTTGCCTCTAATTGTCTATCCAGATAAACTCTATTGGTTCCATGGGATGATGGAGTGACTTTCAGATTGTTATGCAGGGCTTGATCTGTAGATAACTACTGAACAAAACAAGTCATAAAATGGGGACAGCTTACATATCAGAAATGGCACAAAATGTCATTTACTGAATCTAATTTAAGCCTTATTGATACTGCAATAACTGGCTTCCTAATCTTAGTTCTTCCCCTATGCTCTCCTTTTCTATCTCTTTTCTTCTGGCCATCCTCTTCCCACCCTCCTTCCCTCTTCTTTCTTTCCCTCTTAATGTCTCTCTCTCTTTCTCTCCTCTGTCTTTCACTCTCTCTCTTTTCTACACAAACCACAGAAGATTGACACTGCGTACGTCAGCCTGAGGTCAGAATATTTCAAGTAAAATTGCGCTTTGGTTGTATAAGTGGTTGTCTAGGAAGATAATGCAATCTAAGTAACCACAACAAAAATTGGCAAATAGAAAGGGAATGTATTAGAATAGCTCAGAGAATCAGAACGAAAGTAAAGAACCAGGCTATGGAAGGACAAAAATCAGCTCTAGGTAGCAGGAACTGATGAATAGCCTTTTCATATGCTACCCTTGAGGAGAATGAGTTCTAACTTTATGAAGCATTTTTGATGCTCTGACTAAAAGTAAAATTCCAAGAAACTATATGGATCACATGTTTTAACATTTGATTATATCCAATGGGAAAATATAGTAGGCCCACATGGAAGAAAATTCACCAGGAAAAAGTAGAATAAATTCTGAGTGACCATAGCAGTGAATGTCCACTAGAAATGTCATGATCATTGTGTCTCCACTGGTAGGTTGGAAGAAAGGGTCCAGAACAATTCATTCAAACCTCAGAGATGTTAGAGAAGCTAAGAAGCAGAGAAGAGCTGAAGAAGACTCAAGAATTGGAAGCAATTTATGGGACCTCTTACTGCTTATCTCCTCCTCCCATTCACCATCGCTTTCCCAAACTCCTTCATCCCACAGAACTTATTCTGTAACTCTTGCTTGTTCATATCTTTCTCCCTCTGGCATGGCCTGGCTCCTGTCAAAGACATAAAAGTTTTCCAGTTGTTTCCACCTCTCTGGAATTCCGACACAGCCTCTCTAAGAGAATGTGCCTGAAGTATCCCATCTTCTCCATGGCACTAATTGAATCAGAAGTAGATACCTATCAAAATCATCTCTGTACCCCTCTACGGTACCTGTGCCCACTTGAAGGCGGGCTTGGAACTTTCAGACTTTCAGCTCAAAGGGCTGCTCTAAGCTTTCTGAAAATGTATTTGATCTCCTTAAGTCAGGTCTTTTCTGAAGAACCACTGGTGGTTGGAAAGATACTGCCAAACCCAGAAACAGTTTGTCCAAGGCCAATAAGTTGGCAGCAGTTTTCTGGTAAGTTTTGCAATTCTGTACAAAGGTTTATTTTCTGATTTGATATTGTAAAGATTCCATCTGCCTCCACTTTGGGGCAGTTTGGAATGCGCTGGAAAAAATGTAGGGAGTAATCAAATCTTTCTTAGGTGGATTTTTATTTTTGTTATGGCGCCATCTGGAATTAAAAACAAAACAAAACAACAACAAAAAATGAGAGTCGCTACATAAGCCATCTGCTACTGAAGGCCTTTGGCTCTTTATTTCCATACCTACTGCCAAGGGAGGTCCCTAAGACATTATGATTCCAAGTTTAGGATTCCAAATCCCAGCCTTTTAAATAGCAGCAAAACAGTAGCAGTGGAAACACAATAGCAGATACTTGTCATTTCTGTACATTTTGAATATTTTTATGTTCATAAGAAGTTCATTTTGAGATAAACACGAATATGAAAGAGCAGAATGGCATTTTAATCACTCTTAAGCAGGAAAAGATAACTATTTTTTGGCATGGAAACTTTCTACTTTTAGTAAGAGAAGAGTGAGAGCAGGCAGAGAACACTGTCAGTTCCACCAGGTTTAATTCATTGTTGAAACCAAACAAAAATAGCCTCTCACAGCTTCCATTGTTCTCCAGCTGTTGACTTCAAAATGCTTGCTGTCTCCTTCCTTGTGACTAATCATCATGGTTGCCTGGTTTCCTTTCTTGATTTCCTACCAGAAGCTGCGATGTGTCATAGGAAGAGAGGGCAACCCTCCCAGCGTTTCTTTCCAGGCCTTTTGAACACATCGTCCTGGAGCACTTGTCGTTTTCTTCAAATCCCTGAATTTCTTGACCTGCCTGGACTCAGAGGCTGTGTTTGTGAGCATGTATGCTTTAGCCATTTGATAACGGAGCATAAGCAGCTTCCTGTTTTAAAGAAGTCAAAAGATGTGAGTCTGGGATGTGTGCACAAGTCTTAGGCCTAATGTTTTTCCCTTTTGAAGAATCTCACTCTACCACTTGCTGCTTTATTGAAAAGAGCCCCAGATTACTAAAAGTATAGTCTGCTTTCTGAGTTTAGCAGTTACTAAAAGGGTCACATCATGTGTATTAACAGAATCCCTTTTTTTAAAAGTTGAATGTCAAACTTCTAGCAACTTAACACTTCAGAGCATAGAAATGAACTTCAAAGTTAAAGGAAAAGGCCACTAAAATAGTTGCAAAACCTCCATGCACTAAGACCCAAACACTCTGCACACAGAAAAGTTTTAAAACTTAAAACACTGCCTGGTGTATATTAAATAATACATAGGCGTTTGTGTTTATTATCAGAACTTATTAGCTGGTTTTACATATAAATCTGGCAAAATGAGTTATAGTTATCAGGAAATAAGAAAAAAAGATTACCAAAAAGCATTTTTGAATGATGGTTAAGGGTAACAACAAAATGAAAATGTTGTGAAAATCTATACCTGACATCTATCTATAATAATGAGACAGAAAATTTAAAAACACAATTACAGTAGTTGGCCCATTTAAACTGCCAAAGGCTCTGAAATACGTCAGATTACCGTTAGAGATACCGCCCTAATGATCACAGTGAGTCCCTAAGGTCATCGAGGGAAATCCAATTAGGTTTTTTCTAATATAAGAATGCAATGCAAGGTAATATAAAAAATAATTAAGTAGGGGCTTCCCTGGTGGCGCAGTGGTTGAGAGTCCGCCTGCCAACGCAGGGGACGCGGGTTCGTGCCCCGGTCCAGGAGGATCCCACATGCCGCGGAGCGGCTGGGCCCGTGAGCCATGGCCACTGAGCCTGTGCGTCCGGAGCCTGTGCTCCGCAGTGGGAGAGGCCACAACAGTGAGAGGCCCGCGTACCGCAAGGAAAGAAAAAATAATAATAATTAAGTAAATAAAGTTCAAAAGGGGTGGACTGAAGCACTACATAGGATTTTCATCAACTATCTTGAAAAATCTACTTAAATAGGGCAGCTCATGCATCAACAATCTCAGTTCTCAATGAGGCCTTGCTAAATATACGGATGCTGTTCAATTTGAAGAAATTCCATCACATGGTCTAATGCCATCTATGGGCATGGGTTAAAGACTGAGGTGAACTCCACAGTCCCCTCCCCATGCGGGACCACGTCTGGCTCCCTTTAGAAAAGAGCTGTATGATGGTTAGGAAGCCTCCAGCTTGCCTTTCAGAAGAATGCAACTTTTTTGCTCAGAATGCGTCATCATGATCTATTTGCAACCCCCTAATTGGTGTGTATACTGGCATTGGTTCTCCACAGTCCGCTGAGGCAGCCTTGTTCAAACTTATGATTCACAGTATCCTTCAGTTACATCTCTTGCCCATCTGTGTTTGCTACAGGCTCCCTCCAGGTCACCACACATATTTTCCTCCTCCATCATCATCAAAACCACTCGCTGCCACGTTGCACCTCACACGTCCGTCCAGTTCGTTTATTTGCATGCCTTTGTTCCCAGTGTGGCCTCTCCCTGAAGGTGTCTCTCACTCTCTACTCTTCCCAGCCAGTTACCAGCACATTTGCCCCTAGCTCAGTAGTTCTCCACTTGGGCCAATTTTCTCCCCTAGAAAATATTTGGCAATGGCTCAAGATTTTTCTAATTATAACCTGGAGAAAGGAACTACCAGCAGGTAGTGGGTGGGCCAGCGTGCTGCTAAACACCTTGCAATGCACATGCCAGTCCCCCTCCACAAAAGGTCACCCGGTCCAAAACGCCAGCAGGGTCAAGGTTGGGAGACCCTGCAATCTCTTCAAGATTCTTGTCTTCAAGTTTCAGTTCAAATCTCACCTCTGAAAACTTGCCCGCCCTGTATTCCTCGTTGGATGAGTGAGGTTAGCTCTCCCTACTCTTTTCTCTTTTAGTCCTTGATTCGGTGTCCTTTCTTTGAGGTTTCCATACTATATAGCAAAAGTGCCTTTGCGTAAGCCCTTTTCCCCAACCGACTGGAAGCTGCTGCTGAGCAGGGGGAGCCCTTTTCATCCAAGTATGACCAACACTCAGACTCGTGTCTGGCCTGTTGTAAGTTTTTTTTTTTTTTTCCCCAATATTTGAACGATTGAATAAAAAGGGAATAATCTTATTTTACGTTTTATGCCTTTGTTTTTCTGCTAATTTGGCAGCATTAGAGACATCTTGCTGATCCTCTTGAGGATCTTTCAATATAGAGTAAGTGGTCCTCATCTTCTTACATTTCATTATGTCTGTGTTCTAGACTGTCTCAGCATCTTTGATGATAATCTTCTGACGGTGATAACAGTACATTTATTGCTAACAGCGAGCCCATCTTTCACTGCTAATAATCTGTGTTGGAATTATTTTCTATTTAAGAGGAGAGTCACTGAAGTCACATTGCCTGTGTTCAAATCTGGGGTCCGCCACCTACCATCTGTGTGACCTTGAACAAATTACTTAAAATCTCTGTGCCTAAATTTTCTGTCTGAAGAATCAGGGATGATCTTAGTACAAAACTGATTGATTTGTTATGATGATTAACTGAGTTAATGTTTGTAAAATGCTTAGGACAGCACCTGGCACCTAACAAATGCTATACAAGTGGTTGTTAAACAGGAAAGGAAGGACAGTCTGGTATCAACCTACCATTGCCTGCCATGAATGCATCAAGCCAGGTAAATACATCTCATTCTAACATGTTACTCTGTTCTAATACATTCCTGAAGAGAAATGGATGGAACCATGCTAAAAGATAAGAACATTCATGATATGCCCACTATATGTCCTGGTCAGACCAAAATAACCCTCCAGAGCTCATCAAGCTTTTTTGTGGGCAGGTGATGGAATGTCTTACCATCTTGGCACAGATACAAAAACCACTGATCATCTATGGTTGCCACTGCTGTTGCATTCTAATTTTTCTGCTTCAAACAGTGGCATTTTAATCATTCTGCCCATAGCAACTAATGTCCTTTAAATTAACATTAAAAATTCATTCTTTTGGTTTATCCTTCCTGAGTCAACCTAATTAACTATCAGCTGAGAGCCCTTTAAATTGTAATCTGAATATGCTACATTTTCTAATTTATAATGCCTCATTTAGGCAAATTGAAAACTCAAAAAGGGAGTGAATTGATTAACGTTAATTAAAGACTACAGCATGGAACAAAGATGCCAGGTCAATATTTGGAGTGTGTGTGGAAAGCCACTGTTGGGACTAAGCTGACCCTTTGCAGCATATAGCTTCAGAGAAAACGCTTTGCTATGGTGGCTTTGTAAAGAATGGGAAACAGAAGCCAGAGATAAGACTAGAAGCACTGAAGACAGCATATACCTGTATATTACATATATTATATATGTAATATTACATATTCTCTGTAATAAGAAACCAAATAAACAAATCAACCTTGGATGTTTTTTACAACATTTTTCTAAACTTCTCCTTTTATATCTTTAATCAGCGAATATTTTCTGAATACCTCTGACATATAAGGTTTCATTAGCCACAAGGGAAATGCCAAGATAAGAGGGTCATCATCCGAAGAACTTACAGTGTAGAGCAGCACTGTCCAGTTTCTGTGATGATGAAAATGTTCTCTATCTGCTCCATCCAATACAGTTGCTACGGGTACACATTCAACACTGGAAATGTGGCTTGTGTGACTGAGGAATTAACTGGTTAATCTAGTTTAATTTTAATATAAAAATCCACATGTGGCTACCACATTGCATATCTCAGGTCTAGAAGGTGAGAGGTACTGAATGCTGTTTATTTCTGTTAGTTAAAGATTTCCAAAGTCTGTTAGTCAATCTTTCTCTCATGTCATGATATTGAACTCTTGCATCTATCTCTCTATTTCTCTTTCTCTCACATACAGGCACCCCCCCCCCCCACACACACACGCATGCACACACCTCTTTGTTTTCTGTTCCATGTATTATTCATCAACGTAAACTCATTTTCCTCAGGGTTGTGATGATCAACTTGGAGACACAAAGAGTTTCTGGAGTGAGGAAGAGAAAACAGTTTTATAATAAACATTATAGTTCTATAAGAAAATGAAAAATACTTATATCTAAACTGTAGGAAAGTAAATTGGAGGGCGAGTTTGGGGGATACAAATGATTCTCAACTGAAACTTGAACCTGTTCCCAAGGAGGAGTATCAGAATCTAGGAAGGAGGAGGAGAGAGGCTATGAGATTTTTATGTTGAACTAATTGGTGTGTGGGCTTACTAACTTTAAGAAATACTACCTAGGGCTTCCCTGGTGGCGCAGTGGTTGAGAGTCCACCTGCCGATGCAGGGGTCGTGGGTTCGTGCCCCGGTCCGGGAAGATCCCACATGGCGCGGAGCGGCTGGGCCTGTGAGCCATGGCCGCTGGGCCTGCGCGTCCGGAGCCTGTGCTCCGCAACGGGAGAGGCCACAACAGTGAGAGGCCCGCGTACCGAAAAAAAAAAAAAGAAATACTACCTTAACTTTAAAACAGTTAAAACAGATTGTTACTAAAGTGCTGAGGGCTCTTTTCACCCCATAAGCCAGCGTGCACATAACCATTATCTCAAGGGACATCAGAAATTCACTGAATGTTCTAGGGACCAACTGCTGGGTGGTTCCAGCGTTCTCCACAGAGTTGCTGACACAATTACAAGTTGTATATAATGGACAATATAATTTGGATTTTACGTTAATATTCTTAAATGAAAACAAAGGTGCTAGTAATATAGTTATGAAAAACTGGTTTTATTCATAGTTTAACAAACCACTATGAGTAAACAAAATACATTCAAAGTATGATAACAGCGGAACTCATTATTCAAGCCAAATATTTAAGAGGGTGTTTTTTTTCCCAAATTCAAATCTATAATCTAATAGGAGTATTTTACATGTAAGAGCCAATTTCATGAGGTTTGCTGAATTGAATTATTTTTTCAAGTTATTTTATGTTCATCAAAAATGGATTTCAGATTTGATCATCTTCTCTGTTGAGCCATTAAATTATGTCCCTTTATTCACCCCATCTTTTTGTGCTTGACTTGAACTATACCAATATTGCCACCTATAGGTCAAAATGATTTCTTTTTTTTCTTTCTTTTTTTTTTTTGGTGTGTTTCTCAAGACCAAGAACTAAAAACCCTTGGAGATTAGATCATCCTGGATAGTTGAGTTTGACAGCTTCTTAGGATCCAGGCTTTCACCCACGTTTTTTCTTTTTTAAAAAAATTAACTTTGGACAGAAAACTTTTTTGAAGATATTAAGTTCCTGATTTCTCAGCTGCTGAACTGAAAATAATTAACATCTTTTTGATGACTAAGAAGGGTACTCATCAGTATGAATTATTCTACTTGCTTATTTGGCCCTAAGCAAACTCATCCCAGATTGCTGCATTCTTTCCGTATTTCACTCAGTAGAATATCCAGTCACTTGTCTGGACCACCCATTCACTTTTCACTGCCATCAATATATACTCCTCTTTGGCAATTTCCACTCTTTCATATGTCGCTCCCAGTTTCTGTAATTAGAAGCCAAACAACTACCCTAGTTAGTGTTGTCCGCAAAATAAGGGTAATTTAGAAATGAGTTTGTAACTAAAGAATTCATAAACGTTATTTTAGGGATTTTGTGACTCTGATTTTCTCTTCAGATATATTTTTGTAACTTGCTTTTCGATGCACAACGTATTCCTAAGAGGTGAAATTACTGAACAGGCATTCTGGATAGGTGACTCATTCACTCTAATTATTTCTAAGACATTATTTCTAATACTGCTCCCATTATTTAACTTTATTTTTAAATGTGATAATTCTTTATATTTGAAATAAAGTGTCAATTTTTAATAAAATATTTTTATGATGTTAAAAATATTTGAAAACCTGTTATCTTCCCTAAGACTTCCAATTCCAGTTTCAGTATGCCATGTAACAGTTACTAAAAATGTTATATTTTTCTCCAAATTAGCAGAATGGATTATTCTGAGCAAAAGTTAATGAACTTTAATCAACCACGTAGCATACAGAACATTATTTATTAATTTTTAACTCATTGCCCTCATAGATAAGTCATACCTGGCGGGCTTTTAAAAACTAAATCACTCCCAAACTTTTAACTTAGAAGCACCATATTCAGGTGATTCGGGTAAAGCCTCGGACGATACTTCAGCACTTCAGAGACATCTGAAGCAGACTTTATAGTCTATCTTCTACTATAGATTTTAACATTCATCAATAGCATTCTAATTTACAACTTTTCAGGGGGAAAAGAAGAGATCCAGTTAGCCATCCACGATCTTTATTTGGAGAAGTTGCTTATTACATTTCTATATCAAATATTTGATTTTTATTATTTTTAAAACAAATATCAGATAAGCAATCCATAAATAAAGAGAAATTAGTTAAATTGGAGAGATGCTCAGAAAGTATACCATCTAGTCCCTCTTGAAAAGGCCGCTAGACAAACAGTGTTTCTCCAGATACCCTATGAAGAAGAAAATCCCAGAGTATTTGGGATTTCAGTGAACTTGGGAAACACCTCGTATTATAACCCCTTCTTAGATATTCAAAATCACTTTAGAGTGTTAAATACTAACAATCACACAATGAAGAAATATATGCCAATTTTACCCAAATTTCCCCAATTCATTGGACCTTGGAATCCACTATATCTGGGTACATATTCTGGTCGCCACTGGGCTGCTCACAGATATTTTCTTCTCCCCTCATTTGAGGCCATGATAGATTTACACTTCTTTACTTCTTTTAAAGTTTGAAATCACAAAGTCATCTGTATTTGTCCAGGGAAGTGCCGCAATCATAACCTGTGGCATTTCGTGGCTGAGCTTTACGGGCCACTGTGCAATTTGCCACATTTCCCTTTCCCTGCAAGCATGAGTCAAAGTAGAACCTGGGTCAGGGAATGCCTATAAGCCCCCTGCTACCTACAGGAGGTGAAGAGTGAGCAAGAAATACCTTCTGTTGGACTTTAAGCCTCAAATCTGAGGGATCTGAGGGCTATTTGTTATGGCTGCATAACTTAGCTCATTCTGAATGATACGCTGGACTGTGCAGCCAAAAACTTTACAGTATCAAATGATTCATAAGATTCCCAAGATGAACCATAGCTCCAGATGCAAATTTTAATGAAGTTCTATAGTAGCTCTGCTTTCTTTAAAATTCTTAGATATTTCAATACAGGAAAGTGGATGCATTAAAAATGTCTGGTAAAATCGTGATCAACCCAGAGGACCTCAGTTCATGGTTGGACTGCAATCTCTGAAACTCTGGCAGGCACACAACAGAATTTAGTAAGCATCTATTCTATTGGCTCACCTCCCCAGTAGCATTTCTTTCCGCATGCTATTTCCGCCAAAGCAACCTCATATTGTTCTTGCTATCCTCATAGGATTAAAAATTCCTACAGTATAAGTCAACCTATGAACTTGATGAAGAAGCTGACTCAATGTTAGTGTTTTTCCTGAATAGCTCTCCCCATTTGCTTTCTGGACATTAAAAAAAAAGACTAAATTTTTAAAAAAATTTGTTGCTCCAGTCCCAAATGGTGTTCAGATTTCTCTATTGAATAAACTAGAAATAAAAGAACTTTTTAAAGTGTAGACTGAAGGAGGGACAATTGATGTTATGTGTGAGGATATAAAACAGCTGCTTTTTCCTGCCAGGAATCAGGTTTCTAAATAAAGAGAACTTCACAACATCAGTTTACACTTATGTTTGGTACTGACCTTTTCTAAAACCATTATAAGAGAAAACTCAACATGAAATAATCTCTCAGTTGTGAGAAACACATTTCTGTGGACTTTCCAACCACCCTAGTCTTTATCCCCATACTTTTTTCCCCCCTCAGAACCCTGGAAAAACTGAACCACTGACATAGTTTAGATCTAACTAAAAAGAATAAGAGCTTATTTTCTGCTAAAGTAGTGAAGTATTCCCTTGATTTACTCAGCTTCTCAGTAGAAACATTAATTTCTTAATCTTCCAGAATTTGCTTATTTCTTCATTTAATAATCACTGAGTAATGAGTGTCCACTATGGACTAGTTATTGGACGTCACAAAGAAAGCAGTCAACTCATCTTCTCTGCCTTTAAAACAATCCAAAATCTTGAACTGTACTTTCCAATACACTAACCACTAACTATGCATCACTATTTAAATTAAATTAAGTAAAATAAAAATTTAATCAGTCACATTAAACCTATTTTAAGTGTTCAGTAACCACAAGTAGTTAGTGGTTACCACATTAGACATTACAGATGTAAAACATTTCCATCATCACTCAAGGTTCTATGGAACAGTGTAGATATAGAACATTAACATCATCAGAGAAAGTTTTATTAGATAGCATAGGCTCTAAATAATAAAACTGACATGTCTGTAAGATAATACAGTGATGACAGTCTTAAGTAAGGAGCACATAATGTCAGTGATATATAACTTTGCTTGGGGATATTAGAGGAATACAAACAAGATTAAGTAGAAGATGGCCAGGAGGAAAAGGAAGGTCACTGGAGACAGAAATGTTGACATGTTTCAAGGCTCAGGTGCCTGACATAATGTGTATTTTGGAACTAGGAGGAAACTTAATATGGCTAGAATGGAACATGGATATAGGGGGACAGTATGAGATGAACATGTAAACTTTACCCAGGGTCAGACCTTGAAGGGTTTGTGTGCCATATTAAAAGTTATTAACGGCCGGGTGGGAGGGCGGGTGGCAAAAAAAAAAAAAAAAAAAAAAAAAAAGTTATTAACGTGAATCTCTAGGAAAGTCAAAACATATTTTAAGCAGAAGTGTAGCATGGTCATATATTTTTTTAGAAATATAATTCAAAATCTGCCAAAGATGGATTAGTAAACTGAGGCAAACTTCTAAATCAAATATGTGGAAATGACAGAAAAGAGAAGACTAAATAAAACCAAACCAAAATGCTGGAATTTTAAAAAATATACAGTTTTGTGAATTCAAATAGAAAAAATAAAACAGGAAAAAAATAGAGAGCATGGCTGAAGCCATTGGTCTATAAGGCTTCATATTCATAAGTGCTCCAAGTCAGGAGGACCAGCCCTAGATTTACTGCCTGAAGCTCAGACCAGTAAAAAAAAATCAAGCCATTTCTTGCATACATGAGTAGATTTGAAATACTCCTAAAATCATGCAGGAACTAAATAGCCAGAACAAATGGAATAATACGTTTGCATTTCTAAAGGAAAATAACTATCAAATTAGAAATATAAACGCAGTTATACTATCATTTAAAAATCAAGGCAATACAATTCAGCAGTTGATCACTCAGTTCATGGGCAGATGAAGAAGACAACTAGCTTCAAGAATTAATGTAAATTACAGGACACACTGATCACCAACACTTTGAACACACTTGCAGCCCTGGGTTCTTCCCAAAGCTACACCAAAAAAAAATCCAGGAAAATAAACATAGTGTTAGCTATTAAAATAAGTCAGGAGATTTTAACACCCACAGTCCCTTCTTAAAAAATTAATTAAGGGATGCACTTGAGCAAAAAAAAAAAAAAAAACAAGTCAAACCCAGAGGGAAATCAAGAGACACAAGAAAGAATGCTGCCCACAGAAATTTAAAAAGAGGTTACTTAGATTAATTAACTATTAACTGGAAAAAATAAACTGTAAAAAACACTGTAAAACTTATTTTATTAACTTTAAAAATACAGTATCCAATATTTCATGTTAAAAATAAAGCTAAAGATTTCCAGTTTGTGGTCTGGCATATAAAGAGCTTGGAAGTCATCACACCATCCTAACAATAATCAAAAAGCTGAACAAACTGAAAATCAACAAGTTTTCTTAGATACGTTGGAAAACTGAGGTCACAGGGAAAACCACTGCACCAAACCAATGGAGAGACAGATAAGCATATACAAAGAATCATAACTTATTGTTGCAGAAACCCATGAGCATCAACCCACATCAGAACCAGTGCTGTGGTGGAAAAACCTAAACTGCAAATTGGGGAATTCTACCAAACATTTAAGGAAGAAACTATACCTATTTTCTACAATCTCTTCCAGAACACAGAAGCAGAGGGAATGTTTTCTAACTCATTCTATGAGGCCAGAATTACTCTAATACCAAAACCAATAAAGACATTGTGAGAGAAGAAAACTACAGATCAATAACTCTCACGTACATGGATTCAAAAATCCTCAATAAAATATTATTAAATATAATCCAACTATGTATAAAAAGAATCATACACAATGACTAAATAGGATTTATTCCAAGTATGCAACATTTGGAACATGGTTCAACATTTGAAAATCAGTTTATATAATCCATGACATCATCAAGCTAAAGAAGAAAATCCCATGATCATTTCAATTTATGCAGAAAAAGCATTTAACAAAATCTAACACCCATTAATGATTTTAAAAAAAAATCTCAGCAAAGTAGAAATAGAGAGGAACTTCCTTAATTTGATTAAGAAAATCTAAAAAATACCCTATAGTTAACATCATACTTAATGCTGAGAAACTAGAAGCTTTCCCCTAAGATCAGGTACAAGGTACAGATGTCCCCTCTCACCACTCCTTCTTAATATCATATTGGAAGTCCTAGCTAATGCAATAAGACAAGGAAAGGAAATTAAAAGTATACAGAATGAAAAGAAAAAAAAAACTATCTTTGTTCATAAATGACATGATTATCTATGTAGAAAATCCTAAAGAATGAACAACAAAAAAATTTCCTGGAAAGAATAAGTGATTATAACAAGGTTGCAGGTTATAAAGTTAATATACAAAAATTAATCACTTTCCCATATGCCAGCAATTTGAAATTAAAAACACAACAGCACTTATATTAGCACTCAAAAGTTGAAATACTTAGGTATAAGTCTAATAAAATATGCACAAGCTCTATATGAGGAAAACTACAAAACTCTGATAAAAGAAATTAAAGAGCTAAATAAGTGAACAGATATCCCTGTTCATGGATAAGAAGACTTAATGACAAGATGCAAGTTTTCCCCAACTTAATTATAAATGCAACGCAATTCCAATCAAAATCCCAGAAAGTTATTTTATGGATATCGACAAACTGATTCTCAAATTTACATGGAGAGTCAAAATACCCATAATAACCAACATAACATTAAAGGAGAAGACTGAAGTTGGAGGACTAACACTTCGCAACTTCAAGGCTTACGATAAAGCTATAGTAGTCAAGAGAGTGTGGTATCGGTGAAAGAATAGACAAATAGATCAATGGAACAGAATAGAGAATCCAGAATTAGAGCCATATAAATTTGGTCAACTGATCATTGACAAAGGAGAAGAGGCAATACAATGGAGAAAATCTAGACTTTTCAACAAATGCTGGTGAAACAACTGGATGTCCACATGCAAAAAGAAAATGAGTATAGACACAGACCTTACACCTTTCACAAAAATTAACTCACAGACCTAAGTGTAAAATACAAAACTATGAAACTCCTAGAAGATAACATAAAAGATCTAGATAACATTAGGTTTGGCAATGACTTTTTAGAAACAACACGAAAGGCACAATTTCTGAAAGAAATAACTGATAAGCTGAATTTCATTAAAATATACATGTATATGTATAATGGAATCATTTTGCTGTACATTTGAAATTAACACAACATTGTTAATCAACTATACGTCAACATAAAATAAAAATTTTTTTAAAAAAACTTATGTTCTGTGAAAGATACTGTAAAGAGAATGAAAAGACAAGCCACAGACTTGGAGGAAATATTTGCAAAAGACATATCTGATAACGAATTTGTAACCAAAATATAAAAAGAAATCATACATCTCAACAATAAGAAAACAAACATCCTGACTAAAGAATGGGTCAAAGACACCAAAAAAGATAAAGATGGCAAATAACTTGAAAAGATGCTCAACCTCATATGTTGTTAAGGAATTGCAAATTAAAACAATAATGAGATAACACTACATATCTATTAGAATGGTCAAAATCCAAAGCACTAGAAACACCAAAAGCTGACAAGGATGTGAACAGTAGGAGCTCTTATGCCTTGCTGGTGTGCATGTGAAATGGCAAAACCACTAGAAATTCTCAAGACTGTATTACTTATGACAGTGTGATCTTGGTATAGTGATAGACAAGGAAAACTGATGAAATACCATAGAAAACCCAGGAATAAGTCCACATGAATAAGAAAATCTGACATATGTTCAAGAAGGCATTAAACTAATAAGGAATGCGTAGGCTATTTAACAAGTGGTGCTAGGACAACTGATGGTCCACATGAAAAAGCAAATCAAATAAAATCAGATCATTGCACAATATACTAAATCTAATTCTACTTGTCCTTGTAAATTTACAGTAAGACAACAAGTAAATTTCTTAAGACACAAAAGTGCAAATCCCAGAATTAAAGATTAATAAAGTTAATCACATTAAAATGATAAACACATAAAAGAGATGCTTTCATAAACAAAGTTAAAAGACAAAACAGACTGAGAAAAGATACTTGCAATGCATGTAACTGGCAAAAGATGAGAATTCCTACAAATCCTACGAAGAAAAGAAATCTTACAAATCTCACTAATCTGGTGCGAAAAAATGGCAAAAGATGTAAATAGTCTCTTTACAGAAGATAAAGCCCGAATTTCTAATAAATATGTGCAATAATTCTCAATTGAACCTCAATAGTAATCAAAGAGATGCAAATATAACCTTGGCAAAAGTTTTCAAGTAAAACCATGCAGAGATACTGAGATATCTGAAGAAATAAATTTGTTCAGCCACATTGAAGAATAAATTTTCACTAAATTTGTTGCAAATGTGCTTACCTGCAGTCCAGCAATAACACTTCCAAGTATGTATCCTTAAGAAACTCTTATACACGTACACAAGGATATATACACAACAATGTCCATTATGAGATCATCTATAATAGCAAATGTCTTAAAACAATTTAAATATGGATCATGGTGGATAAATATATTATGGTATATTCATAAAATGATATGCAAGGGAACTCTATATGTCCAATCAGCAGAGTGAATGTTAAGAGTCATAAAGAATATGTAAAACTCTCCCTTGGCAGCTAAAACTGAGACTACAAATAACAAGATATCAATAGTAAGTCAGTCAAGCCCTCACATTTGCTGATCACATCTGCCCTTGTGGTATCTGAAATGTGCTCTTCCAAGGGCACCTGTGAACATGTCAGAAAGAATAAAGTAAATGTCAGGTCAGCACTTCAGAATCTTTGATATAAATGCTCCAGGTTAAGGCATGATTTTGCTAATTAAAGGGTTTAGTTCTTGCATTGCCTTCTTTAAACCTTGACTTTATTGTTTTTTAAAGTTCCAACTCATTATGTCCCTTACGCCACCAAATGTCTTCTTTCTTAATACAATTAAGCATAGACAATATATCTCCTATTTACTGAATTATTGCCCTGTAAGACTCTGCTAGCCCTATGGTTGATTCTAATACTAGAATAAGGAAATGCACTCATGAAGGAATATAAAAGACTTTGTTCCACTTATAGCCATTTCTTTGCCTGGGGGAGGACTTACTTCACACAACTGACTTGCATTCATTCCTAAGTTTAGACACAGATAATCTTTTATTTTGGGGGACTAAAAGAAAATAGCTTGTTTTCTTTCCATTGGGAATAAGTCATCTTAAAACTATACCCAAGAACAGTAACTACAAATTATAACACTTATTCCCTTTCTTGCTCTCTCTCTACCTCTCTGTCTCTGTCTCTCTCTCCTTAGTACTGCCGACCTTCTGTTATGACGTTGTTAACTCTTGTTGACTAGAGCACAGAGTGCCACATGGTGACCCGGGGTTCAACAACAAACTACAAGAGAAATTAAAATAACTGAAGCAGAGGAGTTCGTTAATCACAGGTCCTGGAGGGGGTACACTGAACGCCACACAGGAGGTCAAGGCAGAGTGCAGACAAAGAGAGGCAGGCCCTGGAGCACAAGCCTATATTAGGGTCCATGGGTGGAGCGCTTTGGGGTTCCCAGGCTGGGGCGGATTGCTCAATTTAAATCAAAAGAATGGGGTTTTATCTAAGGAGCCTATAAGGCACATAGACACTGGGAGGCAGTGGAGACTGTCGATCACAAGGGCTGTTGGGGGAGTCATATTATCTGCTCGTGACTCTGTGAGCTGTCATCTAGGGCATGTACTTGCATGAAGGGCTAGCGTCAGTTTAAGGTCCTTGCAGGCCAGAACCCAGTCATATATCCCCAACCTAACTACAATGGAGGCTGTGCAATATGGCCTTTTTATGAGTCCAAGAAGAGGAAGAAGGATTGGTGAGCACCTAAGAAGACTCTGGCAGACTATATTCTGATGAGACCAATAAGGAATACTCTGCTCACTGGTACATGCAGTAAAAGTTCCTGATGAATTGTCCAGCAGTCTTCTCATTGTTTCTACCCAGCAAAAACCTGGAGGCTCAGCTGGGTTAAGTCTAAGGCTGCCTATGTCTAGAAGTTGCCTGAAGGTTCAGCACACCCAGAATTCTGAGATCAATCTTGGTTCCTCTCGAGTTAACTTTAGGGATCCAGGTCACTAAGTTATCATCAGGAAGTTAAGTGTTCTCTTACTACAGCTGTGATCTTGTGCCTGTTTCAAATGGTGGGCCCAGGAGACAGACTGCCTGGATGGCCTTCTGTATTGCTACCTATGTACTCTGGCCAAGTTACCTCACTTTCCTTCTCTGTAAAACTGGAATGATATATATACTGAACTCCCTAGAAGTCTGTGAGAAATAAATTTGAAAACCTGTGAAAAGCACTTAGCACAGCATCTAGCTCCTCAGCCATTATTATTATCATTATCATCAATATTTACCTATGTAAATTATACAATAATTGGGTCCTTGTCCTATTTCCCCAGAATCTGAATGACTCTCAATCTTTGGATACATCCAGGGAAAGGCAGTCTGTAGCTTTGGGAGTGGGAACAGGTCAGGCAGATAGTTCAGAGAGTGAGATCATGAGATAAATTGTGAGTGAGTAGGGCCCTGAAAATGAGAAATCTCGAACTCCCTAAGCCAGAAGCCCATGAACAACAGTGAGTTAAAAGAAGATAGTCCAGCAGCAAGGCCACTATTCTGTTAGATTCCAGTATCCAAAGAATCACCACTGAGCTTAGGTGGGTCAGGATTGAACGGAATCAAGAGAAGGGCGATCTGTGGCCAAGTTGGGTCAGACAGCCAAAGATGTACAGGCACCACGACCCTGTTCCAGTAGTTTGAGTGGGTAGAACCAAAAAAGGGGGAAGAGTGGCTGCTAGAAGTGACAACAATAGAAATAAAACACTTGTACAAATTAGAAACAATTTTGCTGAGGCTGTCTTTTTTTGTTTGTTGTTGTTTTTTTGCGGTACGCGGGCCTCTCACTGTTGTGGCCTCTCCCGTTGCGGAGCACAGGCTCCGGACGCGCAGGCTCAGTGGCCATGGCTTGCGGGCCCAGCTGCTCCGTGGCACGTGGGATCTGCCCGGACTGGGGCACGAACCCGTGTCCCCTGCATCAGCAGGCAGATTCTCAACCACTATGCCACCAGGGAAGCCCGAGGCTGTCTTTTATTCATAGTTGACGTGCTGCACTTTTCTTCTGAAAATCTTTGCCCTAGTCTGTCATTTCACTTCTCCAAGGGCCTGCCTAGTTCTGTTCAGTAATCTTACCTCTCCTCCTCAGTCTCTGAGATTATCTCCCTCTAAGACTGCCACATCTCCCTGGTGTATATTATACCTGGACCTCAATCTGTTCACATTCTAGATCTATCACCTCTGGTTCCAATAATCCACTGGTTTACCTATTTGATTATGTACCAAAATTTAGTTTTAACACCTACTTTCTGGCCCTTGAAAATTCTATTGATTTATCAGATCCTAAACTTTCAGAGTTTAGCTAGTCGTACTACATTTCAAGTCCTGACCCTGCCTCTTCTCATGTTTGGCAAATCCTCTCCGTAAGGAAGACTAAATTCAAGTTAGTCTTTAAAGAATTACACTCAGGACTTCCCTGGCGGTCCAGTGGTTAAGACTTCTCCTTCCAATGCCAGGGGTGTGGGTTCTATCCCTGGTTGGGGAGCTAAGATCCCACATGCCTCATGGCCAAAAAACATAAACAACAGAAGCAATGTTGTAACAAATTCAATAAACACTTTAAAAATGGTCCACATCAAAAAAAATCTTTAAAAAAATTAAAAAATAAAGACATCACATTATATTAAAGTTACATCAAGAACTCAATCCATCAATAGGAAAACTTTTCTCTTTTTGAAGTTTACTAGATTTGTTTTAAATTTGGGTTGAAGTTTCTTTTAAATTCTCTGGCATCTCCAAAAATAAATACTGGCATTTCCTCATTAAAGAAGTCTTCACGTTAAACACTTGTTTTCATATTTCGAATCAGTGGGTTTCAAACTAGTTCTGGGTTCCCTGTGTAACCATTTCCCATGTTCATTGCTTACATCCCAAGCAAAAACTGTTTTCTCTCCCCAGGCAGCCTGGTGATGTGCCATTTGAAAGGAAATAATGCTATTTGAAGCATTATGAGCAACTGTGATTGGTTTTAAAGAGCTCCTTCTACCCATTTCCAGCATGACTCAGAGAGAGAATAATATGTTTGCTCCTTGTGTCCAGGTTAAAACAAGACTTCCTTCCTTCAGAGTTTTGGGACAAGGAGGGGGCCTATGCTCAGCAAGTTCCTTCTTTGACTAATACTTTCTTAATCAAGATTTCTCCTATTTCCTTTTGGAAACAGTTTACTGAACATTTTAATCTACCTAATTATAGACCAGACAAACTGCTTTGGTAAAAGGTACCTATGCCTTTGCACATGACATATCTTGTCTTTTTCCACCACTTCGCTGCTTATAAGATTTGAATCTCCCCTCTTGCTATAGTTTAACAGCCTCTAACATTAAAGTGCATTTTCAGGATAATGAATAGAGATGAGGCCAAATATGTATTCCCAGTTGAATTTAGATTACACTGAAATCTAAAATTCTCCATAAAGAAGAGTGAAATGCAGGAGAAACTTTGAGATTTTAGATTTCTTTATAAATGAATATAATTAATAACAAGACAAATTAATTTTCCTTGGCTCAGATTTTTGATGCTATGATGTTACTGTTGGAACACAATGTGTTTATTTTGGAATCATAATTTTTTATTTAGGAGTCGAAGATATAGAATTCTTAAATTTGACAATAAATTAACATTTATTTTAGGCTTCAGGATAGAGTTGTTATTCTCTAAAAGCAAAGAATAAGCTATATTAATCTTATATTAAAGCTAAGTCTCCAACTTACTCCCCGAACAGAGAAAAGCACCATGTGTTCATTTCAATTTAAATTAGTATCTTTTCCTTTAAGTAAATTAAATATAATTTTACTTATGCATACACTTTTGGTGATAGAAGTATAAAATAGTATTACCTCCAAAGAGAACAATTTGGCATTATATATCAAGATTAAAAATTCCCACATCCTTTGAGCCTGAAGTTTCATTTTTAGGAATTTTCCCTAAAGATACACTGGTTCATGGATTAATTAATGTATGTACTAGAATGGTTACGGTGGCAGAGCTTGTAATAGCAAAAGACTGGACACAACTTAAAGGTCTATCAAGAGAAGACTTGCTAAATAAATTTTAAGTACATGCAGTAGAATAAAATATAGCTATAAAAGCTAAAGTATGCACTCATTAAGCAAGTTTAAGTATTTATCCTGTGTCTACTAAGTTCCAAGCACTCTACTAGGCACTGGAGATGCATGCAGTAAATAAAATAGCTGAAAATACTTACTCTCATGTAGTTAATATTCCAGTTGGATGTCAGAAGCAGTAAACAAATAAATGATGATGATTAGTTTGTTTTTGGAAAGAAAGTAAGGAAGATAGGGAGTGTGGAGTGTTGAACTATATTTAAAATGAAATGATCTCTTTAGTACTAATATGGAATAATTTCTAATTTATATTATTAAGTGAAAGAAGTAAGGTACAAAACAGTATATAAAACACACACACATTTACACAACCAGAGAGTATTTGCTTTGTAAGATACCTCTAAAAGGTACTAAGAAACTGGCAACATTAGTTATCGCCACAGAGGAATACTGGGTGAACAAGGGCAAGAGGTAAAAATTTCATTTTGTACTTTAAAATTTTGTGCCAGGTAATGTATTTATTTTAAAAATTAAATAAAGGGTCGGTACAAAAAATAGGTTTGAATTTCCATTTACTCCTGAAGTCCTAATATCTGAAGAATCAATTTACATCCTTGGGAAGTATGAATGGTTTGCAGTTTTTGATAAAAGTATTTCTGACTGTAAATATCTTAATGATACAAAAAGAATTTCTCACACTTTTTCTGGAAGTCTGTTCTCAGAATGACTTCATCTGCTCATACCCTTGTTCCAAAAGGTAAAAGAATGAAATAAAAGGGCAAGGATGAGGACTTATATTTTCTCACAAGCTCTGTGCCTAACGCCGAAGGTAACTTGAGTCAGCACTGTCATTGACACTTTAAAGATAGATTCAAAATTTTAATGGCTCTACCCCAATTGTATGATACACTTGAGAATTTGAATAATTTATGAGTAATATGAAAGTGATTCTTTAAGAGCCGCTGTAGGGCACAGGCCTCTCACGAACCAGAGCTCAGGGAATTTAAAATTCCCTAGACACTTCCGGAGTGATTACAGGCTGGGAAAAAATAAGACTCCTTAGGCTGTGTTTCCCCTAAAATTAAATAACATTTACATTTTGTTCTTTTTGTTTCCATTTCTTCTGAGACCAATTTTCTCCCCCTTTATTCTATCCCTGCCATTCTTAAATCTGAAGTCTTCCAAGGTCTTGCATCTGTGATAGACTCCTGGTGAGAATGAGGTTAAGTCATGAAATTCTGCTTTGCTTCACCAGTGACCTATGTGGTACCTTTTTTTCTTAGCCATTTAATACTCCACTTCTCTTCTCAATCCTTAATAAGCTCAGCAAGTGCCCCCTCAATGCCTTTCAGATGCAGGGAAGTATAACTCATTGTAAGTGATATTCGATTAAACTTTCCAGCTTATGAAGCTTCACGTATAGTTTTTCCTTCGGCTGTTCGGGACTGTGCAAACAAAATCACAGAAATAAAACTGGAGGGAAATTTATCACTCAGTACAAAGAAGCCAGAGGACTGAAACATATTTCCTATAGGGAATAAAAGGATAAGAATTCCATCCAACTTCTCCTTAGGAATGATGCAAGCAAGAAAAGAATGGAGTGAAATATTTAAAGTGTTGAGAGAAAAAAAACATCAACTTATAATTCTGTACCCTGTATCCTTCAAAAGTGATGGAGAAATAAAACTTTCTCGGACAAACAAAAATTGAGGGAATTTATTGCCACTGGACCTGGCTTGCAAGAAAAATTCTTTAGAGGGAAGGAAAATAATATAGGTCAGAGACTCTGGTCTACATAAAGTAAAGAACAGCATTAATGAAGAAATAAGTGAAGGTAAAATAAGAACTTTTATTTTTCTTATTCTTAATTGATCTAACAGACAACAGTTTGTTCAAAAGAATAGTACCAACAATGTATTCAATTACATATTGAATACATTGCTTGAGTACATATGTATATATGCACAGGTTTATGAATGCTTATACGTAACTGAAACAAATGACAGCAATGATACAAGGGACAGAAAAGAGGAATTAGGATTATTTTGTTATCATAATGTACTCACACTACCTGTCAAGTGGCATAGAATTATTTGAAAGTGAACCTGGATTAGCTGTAAATGTATACTGCAAACTCTAGGCCAACAATAAAAAAAGTAAAAAAAAGAAATATAACTTACTTCCTAAGAAAAGAGAGAAAATGGAATCATGTAAAATACTCAGTTGAAACCACAAAAGGCAGTGCAAGTTGAATACACTGAGGTCTAGAGAAGGAGCAAAATGGTTTGCTCAGGAATTCACAGGGAGATGCTGAGCGAGGGCTAGAACCAAATGTTGCCTCCAGTTCAGTGACTTTCAGATGTAAATAAATTCTCAGCCTTATTATATATCTCTCCCCAGCTCTACTGCATTCTTCTCAAAGGAAACGTAAATTACCTGGCTAGTTCTTTTGATCTTGGTTGTCTATGAATTACCTAATTTCATAAATTTGGTCATTTAAGTCTCTGTGGATTAATGCAGCCACTGATATATTGGGAAGTCTATCATCAAAGACAACTACTACCGTAACCTATGATTCTAGTTGGTGAAAAGTTGGCTTTATTTATGCTTTACCAGACATCAGCCACGATTTCTAGTCCTTGCTGGAAGGTAGGGAAGGAGTATCATCATTATTTTACCTTGAAGTTAGCGTGGCATCCAAAACTTAATAAACCTTCACATGCATGTGAAGTTTTTAACCTCAGTGATATCTGAATATTGATTTAGGTCAGCTGCCCCAGAAGATGACAACAGAGCAAGGTGTGACAGTGATTCAATACTGAAGGGTTCCCAAGTGAAACCTGGGAAGGAACAAGGGATGTACGGCAACAAGCAAGGGCACAACTTCAGACTGAGTCTCAGCCTCAGCCTCATCCTGTGGGGAGCTCTGGGATCTAAATTCTACCTTGGGGTTGTTCCCAACTTGAGGCAAGTTTGCTGAGCTTTCGCGACCAGTGCCAGACCATCTTTGGTAAGAGCCATCCTTGAGGACATGCCAACCCTATGGATGCTGGTAGGCACCCTGGTACTAGCAGCCCTAGGCCAGTCCTCCAGAGAGAGTCACAGGGGCCAGCCTCTAAGGCCAAGCGTGCTGAAAGCAGGGGACGGACACGCAGAAAGAGACAGAGGGATCTGAGGCGACCTGATGGGGTACCGCCAAGCTCTGCTTCACACATTACTACACGACTCTTCCTAAATAGAAAGGATAAAAATATGATTAATCCCTGACACCTATTATCCAAAGCCAAATCTCTCCTTGGGAACAAAGGTGTTGATGGTATTTGCTTTTTATTTAGGACAAAGGCTCAATACTGTCACCAGCAAAGCCCGTTAACAATTCCCAGGGGGAAAAAAAAATAGAATTTGGGTAATAAAATAAAGCCTAACCTTTTTTTTTTTCCTCTGTGCTTCGTCTAGTTTCATTTGCTCAGAGGGGGCCATGTGAAGAGACTTCGCACCCAGCACTTAAGACCAGAGCTCCTAGTGTGAAAGAGATGCGCTCGACACGGCAGCTCGGGGCCACAGGCAGAAGTGCCACTGTTGACGCTGCAATCCAAGATGGTGGCCGCGGGCTGTGTGCACAGACGCTGCACCCCTCCCTGCAATCTGGAGTGGGACAGCGCACAGCCTACCCCGCTAGAGCTCCACCCCGTTCCTTCTGAACTCTGCCCCCCCCCACACACACTCTTGAGACCCCTAAAAAGCAGTCCCGCCCATGACCTTTCCAGGAGAGCCTGTGCTCTAGAGCCCGAGCTCGCACCTTCCCATTTTTTGCTCAGAGAATAAAGCTTTCCTTTGCTTCTGAGCAGAAACACCCTTGTTGGAGTCTGACCCGAAAGGGTGGGTAACAATACCACCACATACAAATATTTTTTCTACAATGCATACATATATTTCTAGAATAAATATTATACATGTATTTTTTAAAAGGCATTTGCATAAGTAAAACATAACTCTTATTCACAATCATATTATTTCTTGTCCCCAAAATTTTCCCTGGAGATTCATTTCTCTCCCTTTCTATGTAGGCAACTCACTCAGGGTCCTGTTGACTTTATTAGAATTAGAGCATGCTGGGGCTCTGACTTTACATACCTTCCAATTTATGAAAAATAAATGGATAAGATGGTCAATTTTCTCCTTTATCAGGCAAAAAGCAAAAAGCCGTGTGAAAATCATACATTCACTTGGAGCACAGACACACAGATTAAATAAAAGGATGACTTTATTTTGCCTGAACTAAAAATCACATAAATCCAATGTAACAATACTCATCATATGCTCATCAGAAGCTGTGTTGGCAGTTACATCTGCTTGAAGATCAAAATATGCAAACAAATAGTTACTTAAGGAATTCAGTTATTTCGTTAGACCAATTATCTCAGAATATAAGCCCTATGAGTGAAAAACAATACAGGGGATTCTTTGTTGGTGGAAAAGACTGAGAACAGCTTTGCCCCTCTCCTACTCATCTCTTGGGTGGTTTAAGTATCTAAGACCAATTATTAATTTATCAGTAATACTGGTCTCTGGATAAAAATGTAAGCAAAATCTCCCGTGGGCTTATTCTGGTGCTAACCATTCAACATCTTAACATTCAGAGTTCCCACATTCTGTTGCAAAGTTTGTGTACTGCGCAACTACACGAGGCTGCAGGGCTGAGGCGGGTGCTGAAATCCACCCACGTCCAGGATCCAAGCTGTGGCGTTCAGGGCTGTACCTACACGGAGAGGGTGCCTTTTCTTAATTAGCAAACGGCACCACAGAGGCTAATGGCAGGCCTGTTCATCTTATTAAACATATCTGACCAGGTATTTTTCTCTTTGAATCTAGGAGTTTAGCCTTCAGCCTAGGAACACTCTCAACAACCTAGATATCCAATTATGAACAATTAGTTATGTAATTTCCAAAATAGTCCAAACTTGGTCTCAAGCTGTTGCCAGCTAAAGAACATCGCTCGCCATCTGGCTCTACAAGGATTGAGTCGTTAGCCACTGCAGTCGTTGACCTTTAACACCCCCTGAAAGGAGTTCAGGGAAGAGATCAGGAATGAGACCCTCAGTGCTCTGGGAAAACTGGCAAGACAGGCCTTCAAATAGTTAGATATTTTCAGAAGAGAATTTTTTATGAACCCAAACTCCCACACATAGAAAAGCACTAAAATCATTAACTAAGACACCTGTTCCTCGTGACTAGCAGCAACTTTCTGCTGAGATGTGTGCTTGAGTGCATATACTCCCGTCACCAAAATCACATATATAATGACTTCCCCCCACCTCTTCAGAGCGGTTCCTCAGAGCTACCCGAGAGGCTGTGTCTGGGGCTGTAGTCCTCAACAAGTCCCCAGATAAAAGTGAAACTCATAGATCTCACATTGTGCATTTTTATCTCAGTTGACATTCCTGAGGGAAAATTGTGTGGTTTCACACACACAGACACACACACAAAGATATGTCTATGTATAGGTGAAAATACACTTAGCCAGAAAACTGGTTCAGGTACAGGAAAAAATACATATTCTTCTTATACGGGTTAGGTAATTGATCTTAACAACCACATTCCATATTAAGACATTTTATTACATAAAATGGAAATACAGTAATCTCAGGATCAGAGAAAAGACAGCCTTTGCAGATTCTATGATTTCCTTAAATACCCTCTTAGTAGCATCACTAGGATCTAACATTTGGATTTTATGACCCAAACAAAATTATCCCTTTAAGTTCCAAAATTAACCTAACTCTTTTGCCAGATATTTATGACTAGTGTTGTGTATTCATTAAACCCAAATGTCACAATGTATTTTTAATAAATAGATATAAATAATCTAATCCTTAAAATATCCAGGCTCTTCTTCTGTGTCCTCAGGGAGCTTATACAACTTCTGTCGTTATAAAATGTGGACAAGACAAGGCTGTCAAGTATCTACTTTTTCATTTTCCATTCTCTAATTTCCTTCAATTGTTTCATTTACTCAATTCTGTTCCCAAAATCAAAAATATCACATTTAGTCAAAATGCCCCCGTTTGTTACCTAAAACCTAATTTTCCTTCTTTGATGGAAAAAAGAATTCCATTGATTGTTACTCCATCTACTTTTGGAGAATTATCAAAGGTTTAGCCCTTTCATTTCTGACCACCATCCTTACCATCATCCAAATAACAAGCATTCAGTCAATTTCTCTCTCTCTTCCCACACCCCTACCAAACACACAAAGACACACACACACACACACACACACACAGAGGTGCTAGAAAAGAAATCTACTCCTCTGTTTGCTCTTGCAAAGACAGGACTAAGGTAATAGAAGTGTTGGTTATTAGAGGAAGACTTAGGTAGAGAATAGGATGATGTGATGAAGAAATAATCTGGAATCATATGTGAATTTTGAAAAGAAAGTATGATAGGAAAATAAATAATAAGTAATTAGTATCACCTACCCTGTGCCTTACACTGGGCTATTTCCCATAGTAGATACAATAATAATATAGTCACATACCTAGATATCCTGCAGCTTGCTATCTACTAAGGGAAATAAGTAATAACACCTAAAATTATTAGAGAATGTTTTAGTGCTAACTAAAAGTCTGAACAGAATTCATAGATTCAGTGGTTTGCAGTGGATCAGGAAAGTTTTTATGAATGCAAAGGGGCTTGAATCTAGTCTTCAAAGAAGTAATATTTTGATGGGTAGAAGAATGGAGAAAGCCATTCCTGGCAAAGAATACATCATAAGCAAAGTCTGGGGACGAGGAGTGAAGAAAACATGCTGGGTAGGGAGAGGGAGATGGAAAGGAGGAGAATGAACCAACAGAAACAGAGAGCACATTCTAGAATATAAGGTTGTACGGTTCAGATAAGAGGATACTGCACCCCATAACTGCCTGCCTATCCATCTTAAATTGGAATTAGAGTATCTTTATTTAAAACTACAGATTGACATTTTATTTCCTAATTGTTCTTTGATCGAATGGCCAACCTCCAGGACAGTCTGAAATTGCCAATTGCTCACAGAGAAAGATAGAGAAAAAATATGTTAATTCAGTCCTCATTTCAAAATAGAATTTTTCAAAATGCAGAATCTATTTAAAACTACAAACATGAAGCAATCATTCTCACTTTACTCAAAGGACAATGGCCATCCTGTGTGAGAAAAGGCACAAGTATGCCAGCATAATAATTGTGAAGGTCACAAACACCACTACTTCTTCAGAGAGTTAAGAACCCACTCCTGTGCTGAACTGTATTCTATAGAGCACAAATCAAATTATAAGATTCACGTACAGCAAGCTGGATGCCTCTCACCCCTGGGGAAACCAGAGACAGACTCAATTGCATAATTCCAAAGGCCCGCCTATATGAACCTATTAAAAATAGAGCTCCATCCTTTGCCCTCTGACTACAAATTCAATTTCTGTCTCCACACTTCAGCATTAGTCTCTTTGCCCCCTCCAAAAGTGTGAAGCAAAGAAGTTATTCCCACTGTGCATACCTTTCTGGAGCTGATCCAGGGACAAGATGACAGTTGCTCTGTATTAGTCTCCAGGTTATTGACAACGACTTCTCTATCTTGTGTGAGCTTGAATAAAACCACCACACATGAAATACTGATGCTAATGATAACTATGGAGACACCTGGCCTTTACTCTCCAGTCCTTTGACATTCATGTTTCTACTTTGTTATTCTTGGTTCACACTCAAAGCCAGATTTTCTTCATGGCACCCTACCTGGCAGGAGAACCCTGTCTGACCTGTTAGGGTGACCCTGTGTTCTGAAGAAACATTTGCAGGGAGTTGAATCAAAGTAAGAGATAAAATATGATCCTTGAAAAACCTGCCTCCATTGGAGCCAGGGTTGTTCCCTGCAGGAACCTTCAGTAGAAGGGATCCCACTCAGATGGGTTCTGTGCTACATGGTGTTTATGTGTGCCACCTCCTGGAATGCACAAAATGCATGATCTGAGATTTAACATGACATCATCCCAGTTCCAAAAAACACGTGAAATCTGACAAACTTGTAATACGATCAGAATAAACAGTACCCACCTTTGTTCCTTTTACAACTATTTAAATTTCAAAGATGTCTTTTTTTTTTTCCCCTTAGAAGGGGTATGATTTTTTTTAACGTGTTGGTTCTATAAAGTTTTGGAGAAATAGTGCCTGTATTATGACCAGGGTAGAATTAAAATATATGTAAAAAACCATGGTTTTGTGAACTAAATCAGAGAGAAAAGGACTTCACTAGTGAGCTAAATAACAGAAGGAACTAAATGTAGTAATGATACCAAGACAAACATCAAAAATATACAGTAGAATTATCACTTCATGAATACTTTTTTCTTATTGATATGCTTTTCAAGGAATGCTGCAGTCAGTAATAAATGATTGGAGAAAACATTTCACTGAAATTTATTTAAATTGCAAGCAAAGAGAAGTAGATGATAATAATTTTTTTTAATATCAGAATTTGTGCAGTTTAGTTTGTCTCCCTCCCCCACTATAAGCAGCCTTTTCCATCTCTCTCTGTCCTGGTTTTGCCCTGGGGGGCTAGCCTCTGGGGAATGCATCACCAGGCTTCTTGCTTCTGGTGGGGTTCATCCTTTGAGGAGCACGGTGCTAGAAGGCTAGAGGAGAGAACAGTCAGGATATTTCTTCCCTGACTCCTCTCTGTTTTGAGGCTGCACCTCTGGCAGTAGTTGCATCCTTCATACACATCAGTTATAGCCCCTACCTGGCGGCCTGGCCTCCAGAGTCCCAGCACTCCTCAGTCTCTGGCAAATATGTTTTTACCTCTTCCCTTCAAACTTCGGGTTGGTAGAAGTTTCCCACTATTGCTAGTGCCTGGGTACCTCATACCATTTGCTTGCTCAAACTCTGAAAGTAGTCCTCTCACTGCAGTCTCTTTATGTGAACCATCTGGGGCAAATTCTGTACCCTGCCTGAAACTTGACTAATAAGCCATCAGGGAAGGTCAGAGCTTGAAGACATTCTGGGAAGGGAATCCAATGTCTTCAATTTAAGAACTAGGGACCCTAGGTTCTGTGAAGTAAAATGGCCCAAGTTCTCACAACTAGCAACTAATCAAGCTGAATGAACTAGACCTACACTTGAGGTCTCTGGATGAAAGGTCCACCTCACAGCTCCTTCCAGAGTTCCAGATCAGTCTCAGTGTTATTAGCTTATAAAAGGGAGAGGAAAGTAAAGTATGTAAATTAGATTTTAATGCAAATTTTATGTGTAAATTAATTTTGTATTTATCAATATGTACCAGGAAGGACTTTGATATATATATGAAATCAGAAAGAAGGTTACTCATAACACAGAGCAAAGAGTTTCCTTTTTGCCTTCATACCTTTTGTGGTAATGTTATACTTCAACATTCTAATTTTTCTACTGCAAGTATAACACATTTTTAAATGACTTCAATACCTAAACTACCACAGATACTAATTTACTGATATGTCTAGTAAAATGTTTGGAAATGTAGTGATAGGCCTTGTGAATATAACTGAAGGGAATGGGGAGGAAGAATTTTTCTCAAATGGACTCAAGAGGGAACTGAGGCAAAGCAATCTACTGATTCAGTGCAATCCCTATCAAATTACCCATGGCATTTTTCACAGAATTAGAACAAAAAATTTTACAATTTGTATGGAAACATAAAAGACCCCAAATAGCCAAGGCAATCTTGAGAAACCAAAATAGAGGTGGAGGAATCAGGCTCCTTGAATTCAGACTATACTGCAAAGCTACCGTAATCAAGATGTATGGTACTGGCACAAAAAAAGAAATATAAATCAATGGAAAAGAATAGAAAGCCCAGAGATAAACCGACACACCGGTGGTCACCTAATCTATGACAAAGGAGGCGAGAATATACAATAGAGAAAAGACAGTCTCTTTGATAAGTGGTGCTGGGAACACTCGACAGCCACATGTAAAAGAATGAACTTAGAACACTCCCTAACACCATACAAAAAAATAATCTCAAAATGGATTAAAGACCTAAATGTAAGACTGGACACTACAAAACCCTCAGAGGAAAACATAGGAAGAACACTGTTTGACATAAATCGCAGCAAGATCTTTTTTGACCCACCTGCAAGAGTAATGGAAATAAAAACAACGATAAACAAATGAGACCTCGTGAAACTTAAAAGCTTTTGCACAGCAAAGAAAACCATAAACGAGATGAAAAGACAACCCTCAGAATGGGAGAAAATATTTGCAAACAAAGCAACTGACAAGAGATTAACCTCCAAATTATACAAACAGCTCATGCAACTCAATATCAAAAAACAAACAACCCAATCCAAAAATGGGTGGAAGACCTAAATAGACATTTCTCCAAAGAAGACATACAGAGGGCCAACAAACACATAAAAATATGCTCAACATCACTAATTATTAGAGAAATGCAGACCAAAATCACAATGAGGTATCACCTCACACCGGTCAGAATGGCCATCACAAAAAATCTACAAACAATAAATGCTAGAGAGGGTGTGGGGAAAAGGGAACCCTCTTGCACTGTTGGTGGGAATGTAAATTGATCCAGCCACTATGGAGAGCAGTATGGAGGTTCCTTAGAAAACTAAAAATAGAACTACCATATGACCCAGCAAACCCACTACTGGGCATATACCCTGAGAAAACCATAATTCAAAAAAACACATGCACCACAATGTTCATTGCAGCACTGTTTACAATAGCCAGGATATGGAAGCAACCTAACTGTCCAGTGAGAGATGAATGGATAAAGAAGATGTGGTATATACATACAACGGAATATTACTCAGCCATAAAAAGGAAGAGGGAAGACCTTCAAGATGGTGGAGGAGACTTATTTGTAGTGAGGTGGATGGACCTAGAGGCTGTCATACAGAAGGAAGTAAGCCAGAAATAGAAAAACAAATACCGTATGCTAATACATATATATGGAATCTTAAAAAAAAAAAAAAAAGGTTCTGAAGAACTAAGGGGCAGGACAGGAATAAAGACTCAGACGTAGAAAAAGGACTTGAGGACACAGGGAGGTGGAAGGGTAAGTTGGGACGAAGTGAGAGAGTGGCATGGACATATATAAACTACCAAGTGTAAAACAAATAGCCAGTGGGAAGCAGCCACACACCACAGGGAGATCAGCTCAGTGATTTATGACCACCTAGAGGGCTGGGATAGGGAGGGTGGGAAGGAAATGCAAGAGGGAGGAGAAATGGGGATATATGTATATGTAGAGCTGATTCACTTTGTTATAAAGCAGAAACTAACACACCATTGTAAAGCAATTATACTCCAATAAAGATGTTAAAAAAAAAAGATGGCGGAGGAATAAGACATGGAGATCACCTTCCTCCCCACAAATACATCAAAAACACATCTACATGTGGACACCTCCTACAGAACACCTACTGAAAAGTGGCAGAAGACCTCAGACTTCCCAAAAGGCAAGAAACCCTTCACGTACCTGGCCGTGTGGCTGACAGGGTTTGGTGCTCTGACCGGGTGTCAGGCCTGAGCCTCTGAGGTGGGAGAGCCGAGTTCAGGACATTGGACCACCAGAGAACTCCCGGCCCCACATAATATAAATAGGCAAGAGATCTCCCAGAGGTCTCTGTCTCAATGCTAAGACCCAGCTCCACTAAACAACCAGCAAGCTCCATTGCCGGACACCACATGATAAAAAACTAGCAAAAGAGGGACACCCCCGCCCATTAGCTGAGAGGCTGCGTAAAGTCACACTAAGTTCACAGACACCCCAAAACACACAACCGGATGTGGTCCAGCCCAGCAGAAAGACAAGATCCAGCCTCATCCACCAGAACCCAGGCACCAGCCCCTCCACCAGGAAGACTACACAACCCACTGAACCAAGCTTACCAACTGGGGGCAGACAACAAAAACAACAGGAGCTACGAACCTACAGTCTGCAAAAAGGAGACCCAAAACACAGTAAGTTAAGCAAAATGAGAAGACAGAGAAACATGCAGCAGATGAAGGAGAAAGGTAAGGTAAAACCCACCAGAACAAACAATTGAAGAGGAAATAGACAGTCTACCGAAAAAATAATTCAGAGTAATGATAGTAAAGATCATCCAAAATCTTGGAAATAGAAAGTAGAAAATAAAAGAAAGGTTTAACAAGGACGTAGAAGAACTAAAGAGCAAACAAACAATGATGAACAACACAATAAATGAAATTAAAAATTCTCTAGAAGGAATCAATAGCAAAATAACTTAGGCAGAAGAACGGATAAGTGACCCGGAATATAAAATAGTGGAAATAACTACCACAGAGAAGAACAAAGAAAAAAGAATGAAAAGAATTGAGGACAATCTCAGAGACCTCTGGGACAACATTAAACGCACCAACATTCGAATTATAGGGGTCCCAGAAGAAGATAAAAAGAAAGGGACTGAGAAAATATTTGAAGAGATTATAGTTGAAAACTTTCCTAATATGGGAAAGGAAATAGTCAAGTCCAGGAAGCACAGAGAGTCCCATACAAGATAAATTCAAGGAGAAATATTCCAAGACACATATTAATCAAACTATCAGAAATTAAAACAAGGAAAAAATATTAAAAGCAGCAAGGGAAAAGCAACAAATAACATACAAGGGAATCCCAATAAGATTAACAGCTGACCTTTCAGCAGAAACTCTGCAAGCCAGAAAGGAGTGGCATGACATATTTAAAGTGATGAAAGGGAAAAACCTACAAACAAGATTACTCTACCCAGCAAGGATCTCATTCAGATTCAACGGAGAAATTAAAACCTTTACAGACAAGCATACTCTAAGAGAATTCATCACCACCAAACCAACTTCACAACAAATGCTAAAGGAACTTCTCTAGGCAGGAAACACAGAGAAGGAAAAGATCTACAATAACAAAGCAAAAAATTTTAAGAAAATGGTAATAGGAAACTACATATCAATAATTACATCAAATGTAAATGGTTTAAATGCTCCAACCAAAAAACATAGACTGGCTGAATGGATACAAAAACAAGACGCACATATATGCTGTCTACAAGAGACCCACTTCAGACCTAGGGACACATACAGAATGAAAGTGACGGGATGGAAAAACATATTCCATGAAAATAGAAATCAAAAGAAATCTGAAGTAGCAATTCTCCTATCAGACAAAATAGACTTTAAAATAAAGACTATTACAAGAGACAAAGAAGGACACTACATTGATCAAGGGATCAATCCAAGAAGAAGATATAACAATTGTAAATATTTATGCACCCAACATAGGAGCACCTCAATACATAAGGCAAATGCTAACAACCATAAAAGGGGAAATCGACAGCAACATAGTTATAGTAGGGGACTTTAACACCCTACTTTCACCAAATGGACAGATCATCCAAAATGAAAATAAATGAGGAAACACAAGATTTAAATGATACATTAAGCAAGATGGACTTAATTGATATTTATAGGACACTTCATCCAAAAACAACGGAATACACATTCTTCTCAAGAGCTCATGGAACATTCTCCAGGATAGATCATATCTTGGGTCACAAATCAAGCCTTAGTAAACTTAAGAAAATTGAAATCATATCAGGTATCTTTTCTGACCACAACATTATGAGACTAGGTCAACTACAGGAAAAAATCTGTAAAAAATACAAACACATGGAGGCTAAACAATACACTACTAAATAACCAAGAGATCACTGAGGAAATCAAAGAGGAAACCAAAACAATACCTAGAAACAAATGACAATGAAAACAGGATGGCCCAAAACCTATGGGATGCAGCAAAAGCAGTTCTAAGAGGGAAGTTTATAGCAATACAAGCCTACCTCAAGAAATATGAAAAATCTCATATAAACAACCTAACCTTACACCTAAAGCAAATAGAGAAAGAAGAACAAAGAAAACCCCAAAGTTAGCAGAAGGAAAGAAATCATAAAGATCAGACCAGAAATAAATGAAAAAGAAATGAAGGAAACGGGAGCAAAGATCAATAAAACTAAAAGCTGATTCTTTGAGAAGAATCAGCTTTGAGAAGACAAAACTGATAAACCATTAGCCAGACTCATCAAGAAAAAAAGGGAGAAGACTCAAATCAATAGAATTAGAAATGAAAAAGAAGTAACAGCTGACGCTGCAGAAATACAAAGGATCATGAGATTACTACAAGCAACTCTATGCCAATAAAGTGGACAACCTGGAAGAAATGGACAAATTCTTAGAAAAGCATAACTTTCTGAGACTGAACCAGGAAGAAATAGAAAATATAAGCAGAGCAATCACAAGCACTGAAATTGAAACTGTGATTAAAAATCTTCCAACAAACAAAAGCCCAGGACCAGATGGATTCCCAGGTGAATTCTATCAAACATTTAGAGAAGAGCCAACACTATCCATCTCAAATTCTTCCAAAATATAGCAGAGGGAGGAACACTCCCAAACTCATTCTGAGAGGCCACCACCATAACCCTGATACCAAAACCAGACAAAGTTCTTACAAAAAAGGAAAACTACAGGCCAATATCCCTGATGAACACAGATGCAAAAATCCTCAACAAAATACTAGCAAACAGAATCCAAAAGCACATTAAAAGAATCATACTCCATGGTCAAGTGGGGTTTATCCAAGGAATGCAAGGATTCTTCAATATCCGCAAATCAACAAATTTGATACACCATATTAACAAATGGAAGGATAAAAACCATATGATTATCCCAATAGTTGCAGAAAAAGCTTTCAACAAAATTCAACACCCATTTATGATAAAAACTCTCCAGAAAGTAGGCATAGAGGGAACTTACATCAACATAATAAAGCCATATATTACAACCCCACAGCCAACATCATTCTGAATGGTGAAAAACTGAAACCATATCCACTAAGATCAGGAAGGAGACAAGGTTGCCCACTCTCATCACTATTATTCAACATAGTTTTGGAAGTTTTAGCCACAGCAATCAGAGAAAAAAAGAAATTAAAAGAATCCAAATCGGAAAGAAAAAGTAAAAGTGTCACTGAAGAAGATATGATAGCATACATAGAGAATACTAAAGATGCTACCAGGAAACTAATAGAGCTAATCAATGAATTTGGTAAAGTAGCAGGATACAAAATTAATGCACAGATATCTCTTGCATTCCTATACACTAATGATGAAAAATCTGAAAGAGAAATTAAGGAAACACTCCCATTTACCATTGCAACAAAAAGAATAAAATACCTAGGAATAAACCTACCTAAGGAGACAAAACACCTGTATGCAGAAAACGATAAGACGCTGATGAAAGAAATTAAAGATGATACAAACAGATGTAGAGTTATACCATGTTCTTGGATTGGAGGAATCAATATTGTGAAAATGACTATACTACACAAAGCAATCTACAGATTCAATGCAGTCCCTATCAAACTACCAATGGCATTTTTCACAGAACTAGAACAAAAAATTTCACAATTTGTATGGAAACACAAAAGACCCCAAAGAGCCAAAGCAATATTGAGAAAGAAAAACAGAGCTGGAGGAATCAGGCTCCCAGACTTCAGACTATACTACAGAGCTACAGTAATCAAAACAGTATGGGGCTGGCACAAAAACAGAAATACAGATCAATGGAACAGGATAGAAAGCCCAGAGATAAACCCATGCACATATGGTCACCTTATTTTTGATAAAGGAGGCAAGAATATACAATGGAGAAAAGACAGCCTCTTCAATAAGTGGTGCTGGGAAAACTGGACAGCTACATGTAAAAGGAGGAAATTAGAACACTCCCTAACACCATACACAAAAATAAACTCAAAATGGATTAAAGACTTAAATGTAAGGCCAGACACTATTAAACTCTTAGAGGAAAACATAGGCAGAACACTCTGTGACATAAATCACAGCAAGATCCTTTTTGACCCACCTCCTAGAGAAATGGAAATAAAAACAAACAAACAAAAAAAATGGGACCTAATGAAACTTAAAAGCTTTTGCATAGCAAAGGAAACCATAAACAAGATGAAAAGACAACCCTCAGAATGGGAGAAAATATTTGCAAACAAAGCATCTGACAAGAGATTAATCTCCAAAATACACATGCAACTCATGCAGTTCAATATCAAAAAATCAAACAACCAAATCCAAAAATGGGTGGAACACCATTGTAAAGCCATTATACTCCAGTAAAGATGTTTAAAAAAACAAATGGGTGGAAGACCTAAATAGACATTTCTCCAAAGAAGATATATAGATTGCCAACAAACACATGAAAGGATACTCAACATCACTAATCATTAGAGGAAATGCAAATCAAAACTACAATGAGGTATCACCTCACACCTGTTAGAATGGGTATCATCAGAAAATCTACAAACAACACATGCTGAAGAGGGTGTGGAGAAAAGGGAACCCTCTTGCACTGTTGGTGGGAATGTAAATTGATACAGCCACTATGGAGAACAGTATGGAGGTTCCTTAGAAAAGTAAAAATAAAACTCAATATGACCCAACAATCCTACTCCTGGGCATATACCCTGAGAAAACCATAATTCAAAAAATTCATGTACCACAATGTTCATTGCAGCACTATTTACAATAGCCAGGACATGGAAGCAACCTAAGTGTCCATCAACAGATGAATGGATAAAAAAGATGTGGCACATATATACAATGGAATAGTACTCAGCCATAAAAAGAAACGAAATTGAGTTATCTGTAGTGAGGTGGATGGACCTAGAGTCTGTCATACAGAGTGAAGTAAGTCAGAAAGAGAAAAATATTGTATATTAATGCATATATATGGAATCTAGAAAAATGGTACAAATGAATCTATTTGCAGGGCAGGAATAGAGATGCAGACCCTGGAGAATGGTTGTGTGGACATGGTGGTGTGATAGAGAGGTGGGATGAATTGAGAGATTGGGATTGACATATATACATTACCATGTGTTAAATAGATAGCTAGTGGGAACCTGCTGTATAGCACAGGGAGCTCAGTGCTCTGTGGTGACCTGGACAGGTGCGATGGGGGGTGGGGGTGGGAGGGAGGTCCAAGACGAGGGGATATATATATACATATAGCTGGTTCACTTCATTGTACAATAGAAACTAACACAACATTGTAAAGCAACTAGACCCCAATTAAAAAAAAAAAAAGACAAGAAGGAGAGTCAGACCATACAGTTCTTAGCTGCTAATAGACTGCAATTGGTCATAAATGATACTTAGGCTCAAAGATGGCTTTGGATTGGACATTATCTGTTTTGACCTTAAAAAATTCTTGGATAAGAGTGACATGAAGTAAACCAAGTTTCTTCCTATAGATTGTGGAGCAAACACAAAGTTGCTAACACTTATCAGAAAAATAAAGTGATCTTTGTTTTATATACATTGCCTATTAAAGAAAAATAAAAGAGTGACTCGGGGCAGTCTTCAGGCCTGAGGTCTAGCCTCAGCCCCATCACTGGCTCCATAGCTTCTTTCTCTGGGTATTAGTTTATACATCTCCAAACAAGGGAAGGGCTCAGATGATTTATATTCTCTTTCATCTCCACTATTCAATAATTCTACAAAAGAGAAAATTAAATCAAGAATGCCTCCTCCAGTTCCGTCATTAATAAAATACAGAGAAAATTTTTCAAATAATTTTGACTTGCCTTTTATATTTTTATTTTTTTAATTTTACAAATACAAATGAAAGGATAAAATGTAATTACTATTTCCTCACTAATGCTGGATTTCCTGGGAAATAAAATATTGAAAATGTAGTTCTTTTGTCTCCTAAGTAGTCTAATAAGAATATAATTGTAGAGAAATTTTTCTTAATGATTTTAGGTAATCAACTACTTTCAGGATCTTCTAAGCATTGTCTACCATTTCAAGGTTCTACAAATTAAGGCATCCGTGTACTTCTGTTAAAAATTCCTTTTTTCAACATGCAAATAATTATACATTTTATGATCAAATTTCCATTTCTAATCTTTCACCAATAGTCTTTTATAAGTGTTAAATAATTGTTGATAATTGTGTGAAAATAGTGGTTAAATCCTAGTTTTATTACTGCCTACCTGAGTGAGCTTGATAAGTTACTTCATTCCTTGTGTCTTGGTTTCCTCATGTTTAAAACAGAATGGGGGGCCTTCCCTGGTGGTGCAGTGGTTGAGAGTCCGCCTGCCGAGGCAGGGGACACGGGTTCGTGCCCCGGTCCAGGAGGATCCTACATGCCGCGGAGCGGCTGGGCCCGTGAGCCATGGCCACTGAGCCTGCGCATCTGGAGCCTGTGCTCCGCAACGGGAGAGGCCACAACAGTGAGAGGCCCGCATACCGCAAAAAAAAAACCAAAAAAAAACCAGAATGGGGAATTCCCCAGCGGTCCAGTGATTAAGACTCTGAGCTGCCAATGCCAATGCCAGGGGCCAGGGTTCGATCCCTGGTTAGGGAACTAGGATCCTTCAAGCTGTATAGTGAAGCCAAAAAAAAAAGCAGAATGAACATTTTGCTATTATGAAGAAAAATTAGATAATATAAGGAAAACTGCTCTAAATACAGTAAAGGGTTTATCTAAGGTAGTTACTGTTTTTTTTGTTTTGTTTTGTTTTTTGCGGTACGCGGGCCTCTCACGTTGTGGAGCACAGGCTCCAGACACGCAGGCTCAGCGGCCATGGCTCACGAGCCCAGCCGCTCCGCGGCATGTGGGATCTTCCCGGACCGGGGCACGAACCCGTGTCCCCTGCATCGGCAGGCGGACTCTCAACCACTGAGCCATCAGGGAAGCCCTTTTGTTTTGTTTTTTAAGCACCTAACACAGTGCCTGACCAAGTTAGGTAGTCAATAAATATTTGACAATGAATAGATGGTTGAATGAATAAATGATAGCCATTGCCCTTCAGATTCTCTGTTGAGATTTAGATTGGTGCTACAAGAGCCCAAATTTATCAATCTAGATCTTCCACTTGGAGGTTGTTCATTATCTTAGTTACCTATGTGTTGACGACCATTATGTTAAAGATGCTAATAGATGTGTAGTACTACAAATCAGTATTTTAAATACCGAAGTAGTTATAGCTTGAATTTTGGGGGCTAATAATCAATAATAATTTAATGTGTCATTATGAAAACACCTAGCAGAGACACACAATAACCTCTCAGTAAAAGCACTTTCCCTTCTTCTTTCTTTTCTTCTCTTCCCTAAAGAAGTCCACATTTTAGTAAATGCACCAGTCAGTATAGTCTAACCTATACTGTGGTTGAAAAAAAAATCTCCAAAATTTCAGTGTGTTTAAACAACGAAGCTTCATTTCTTACTCATGATACGTGTCTGTTATTGGTCTCTAGGAGCTCTGCTCCTTGCGGTCATTCATGGGCCCAGGCTGATAGCACAGGTATCATCTCAAACATGTCCAGTTGCTGTACCAGAGGGATACCGTTCTGGAGGGTCTCATATTGGCCACTAGATGCACAAGCCTAGAAGTGACATACCTCTCATCTGCTCACAACTCATTGGCCAGAACTAGTTATGTGGCCCTACCCAATGACAAGGGCCTAGAAAGCACCATCCTACCACATCCCCAGAATGCAGAGAACCAGAAATACTTGGGAAGCTGCACTAATGACTTCCATAGAGACATAACGATTGTTTGGAACAACATAACCTACCCTTAATTCATTTAATCACTCAAAAATCCTGCTTCAAGCCAAGCAAAAACTTCCCCATGTTTATTCTAAGGAGAAAGAAGCAAGAGACTGGGGAGAGAGATGATAAGGAAAAATGGGGAAAGAGAAAGATAAAAAACGTCAGGAAGAAAGCAGGGAGGTAGAAAAAGAGCAAATCAAAGAAATAACTATTCCAGAATATTCATCATCAGTGAAAGGTTATGTGTGGCTCTAGCATTTTTAGAGACTCCAACTTCTCTTGAAATTTCCAGAATTACTAAATAGTTTAGATTTTCTATTTATAGTTTCCTAATCAAAGAGCAAAAATTAATATTTGAACATATGACCATTTTCAGAGTGATTTCAGCAAAATCATACTGTAGGATAGTTATTATTATCCCTATTGATAAATACCAAACCTGAGGCTCTAAGAGCTTTAATGAGAAGCTACTCCACTAGTGAATAATTTAGTGATGAGGTGGGTCATGGAGTGGCGGAGTGCAGAAGGGTAAAGGGGAAGGAAGTAGAGTGAAAAGAAATAATAAAGGAGACAATATGGTCCCCCAAAAAATGATCCAAGAAAGAGAAAGCCCTGACTCATAAGTTGGTATCATAAAGCAGCAGAGAGGTTTCAGTTTGTGAGTTCTCTGGCCTTTTTTAGGAATGGCCTTTTACACTTTGTATGACATTCTAGATGGTTTCAAAGCCATAACAGCAATCAGAGCAAGTGGTTAAAGATGGTGAAGCAGGAATCGAATTTTCCCAGAATTTGCTCAGAATCCAGGGCACAGGAAAGGAAGCTGTGGTGAAGCCACCTGTGCCAGCGCCCTGCCCGGGGAGACCCGGGAGCCAGGATGTTGAAGAAGGACTTCAACCTGCAACCTTGATCACTTCCAAGGAGCAGCAAATGGCAGCTGCCTGACATGGATGCCCATTAGCCTGGGACATCTACGCACAAAGAACAGCCCAGCAGTGTTCATTACTACTCCCTAGATTCAGCTAATCTGGGCAACCCCAGGAAGCCCCCAAATGAAGAAAAACAGTATTACATCAGGTTCAGTACAGTTTGCCCAGTGCTTAGAAGGTTCTTTATCCCCCGATATATGTTTTCTAAATCTGTATTTTATTTTTGTATCTTTACTTTTCCTGAAAAGATTTCTTTACAATCCTTAAATATTTAAGTACTTGAAGAAAAATATTATTTTGGAGGTGAGAGTTCCATTTATTTTGCTGGAAGAAAACTTATTCCTGGGAAGAAGTTTTTGGCTGCTGGTCCCTTGACAAATATCTGAAGAGCCAATGACTGCATGCAATTTTAAAAGTTGAAAAACGAATGATGATTTGATGGGTTCATTAACCTCATAGCATTGTCAGTTCGTTCTCACAGAACTCTAGGAGCAGGTGGAGAGCAGGAAAAGAGTTTCCTGGGAGTCTCCTCCAGGGAACGTCTCTGAATGTTTTCCCTCGGACTGCGTTACTAATTCAACCCTGGGCAGAGCACCAAAATGCTGGCAGAGCCCAGGGAAAGGGGTTCCTCCTGCGTCTCTCCTCCTGACTCCAACCCCCCAACCCCCCGCTGTTGCTTCTGCTGAGGGCCCTGCTCAGGATGGCAAAGCCTGCGCGTGGTTGTCAGAGAATCACACTTCTCCCACCCACCTAGGACACTGCTCACAGGCCTGCCATATGCTGCTGGATCCAGGAAAGGTTCTCTGCCTAGAGTTTTGAAATAAAAATTCTCTGAAAATTCCATTGTCAAATGTTCATGGAGCAAATCACCTTGAGGGTGAGGTTTTCAAAATGTTCTGCTCACTCCCCAGCACAGTGTACAAGAAAAGGAGTGGATGGGTGGACATTTGAAATATCATTGCTGTATTCTAGCCAGTTTCCTCATAACCATGAGATACTAAAGAGCAGAAGAGAATGTTCTCTCCACCACAATACTATGCAATAATTATTTATTGGCCTGGAACCTGAAGTCGAAGCACATATTTAAATTGGTGCTAGATAATTTTTTTTAGAGGATAAAATTTACTAGGACATGCTACTCAAAATGTGATTCCAGAACCAGAAGCAGGGGCATGTGGAAGCGTGTTAGAAATGCAGGATTTGAAGCCCTAATCCAGGTTTTCTGAACCACAATCTATATTTTAGCAACAACCCTAGGTGATTTATATACATACAAATGTTTGAGAAGTAATGCTCTGAGACATTTATACCCTTTGGAATACATGGGACAACTGAAAGGACAAAGGATTTGAAATAAAAAGATGGGATCAAGTACTTGGTGAGGGTGACAGTATAAATATACTCACAGATAAGTTCCCAGGTGAAGGAGAGAAAGGAAATCAAAACAGAGGGAGCAGAAATGGGGTCTCAGACAAATCACCCATTCATTCTCACAGCCCGGTCCTCTCACGTCGAGAGCAACTAAATGTTCTCAAAACTTACTACTGCGATACCAATTTAAGTTCATTTAATTTATTTTACAAATACTTTGATAGCACTTACTTATGTGCCAGGGGCAGTTCTAAGCAATTTACAAATATTAACTCATGTAATCTTTATAACAAGCCCATGACGCAGGTACTAGCGTTATCCTCATTTTACCAAGAGTGGGACTGAGACCCACAGAGGTTAAATAATTTGCCCAAAGTCCCAGTTAGGAAATAGCAAAACTAGGATTCAAACCATAGAAATCTGGTTAAGTCTGGGCCTTAGACAATAACCTCAATTATTTCTCAAATGGCAGAGAGAAGTGAAGCTTGAATCCAGGACTTCCAAGTTGACAATTTTTTAAATTCCTATGTTATATAGCATGTAAAAATGTGTGCCACTTTTGCTTTCTGCTCCATCATATATGCATGCTTGTTTTAACATAAAAATTATTCTTTCATTTACCTTCCGTTGGATAAAACTGATATTTCTAACATGTAGCTTCACATACTAGTCGGGTAACCACACTTGAGAAGCACAGACTTAAAACTTCCTGAGGACCATCCATAGCTAACTACATGGCCAAGTCCTCCTCCAATATTGCTACACCCAGAAGGTTCTCCTAGACTGAGGAAAAGGTTGCCAAACCACAACTTCCACTTGAAAGCACAGGTATTTAAGGTGGAATCTAGCTAAGATTAATTGCAGTCTGTGGAGCTGATTCTAACTTGGAGAAGCTTGAAAGAGAAATTCTTGGTTGACTAATCATTTCTATTGTTCATATTGTTCATAAAATGAACTGTTAATTCATATCTCCAGTATTCTTGCAAATCTTGCTTACCACTGTACGTTTTCAAAACAAAAAATACGTTTACACATATGATGCCACCCATTTGGTTAAAATTTTAATTATCATCCATCTAGTTTTTACCAAATATTCAAATATTTGATTTAAACCTCAGATATAGGTGAGTCAATTAATGGCTATTATCAAAGATCTCAGAAGACCTCTTAATGGGTAATTTATCTTCCTCAATAGAAAAATGTACACATATTTTCTTATAAATACAGATATAATTAAACAGTTTGCTTTGCTAATAGTGTATACTCCACTTTAAGTACTAAACACAGCTAAGTATATAAAAATTTCTTATGAACTTATTTACAGAACAGACACGGACTCACAGACTTAGAGAACGAACTTATGGTTACCAGCGGGGAAGGAATAGTTAGGGAGTTTGGGATTGGTATGTACACACCGCTATATTTAAAATGGGTAACCAACAAGGACCTACTGCATAGCACAGGGAACTCTGCTCAATATTATGTAACAACCTAAATGGGAAAAGAATTTGAAAAAGAATAGATACATGTATTTGTGTAACTGAACCACTTTGCTATACACCTGAAACTATCATGACATTGTTAATCAACCATATTCCAATATAAAATAAAAAGTTTTGGGACTTCCCTAGTGGTGCAGTCATTAAGAATCCAACTGCCAATGAAGGGCACATGGGTTCGATCCCTGGCCCAGGAAGATCCCACATGCCGCGGAGCAACTAAGCCCGTGCACCACAACTACTGAGCCCGTGCACCACAACTACTGAAGCCCGTGTGCCTAGAGCCTGCATGCCGCAACAAGAGAAACCACAATGAGAAGCCTACACACCACAACGAAGAGTAGCCCCTGCTCGCCACAACTAGAGAAAGCCTGCACACAGCAATGAGGAACCAACACAGCCAAAAAGATAAAAAATTTTAAATAAAGTTTTAAAAAAAATTTTTTAATAAATAAAAATAAATTTCTTAGTCAATATTAGAAAAAGATGAAGATTAGGAAGGCACTACAGAAAGAGTAAGACTGATGGGTAAATGTATTTCTATAAGTTTGAATCCTTTGGCCTTACAAACATTAGAGAAAACTCAAAATCCCACCTATATGTGAAGTACAGCCTACACCAAGGAGAAGGTGCTGGATGCGTAAAATTGAGAACAAAAGCAAAAGGAAAATCACCTTCTTTTACCCAGACATCCTGGAACAACCTCAGCCTGCTGGTTAAGAGCATGGACTCAGGTCCAACCCACCGGGCTGGGTGAGTCATTTTCCCACATAATAGTTAGTTGTGACTTCATAGGGTTGTTTGAAGATTAAACAAAAAAGCTTACAAAACATTAAACACAACCCTGCCCCCAGGGTAGGGGCTCAGTAATTGTTACTTATATGGATGTGTAGTTTTTTCTGGACTTACAAAATAGTGCTCCCCATTTCCCAGACACTCAAACATACAAGCCCTTAATAAAAGATTTATTGGGGGCTTCCCTGGTGGCGCAGTGGTTGAGAGTCCGCCTGCCGATGCAGGGGACACGGGTTCGTGCCCCGGTCCGGGAGGATCCCACATGCCACGGAGCGGCTGGGCCCGTGAGCGCTGGCCGCTGAGCCTGCGCATCCGGAGCCTGTGCTCCGGAACGGGAGAGGCCACAACAGTGAGGGTCCCGCGTACCGCAAAAAAAAAAGTAACATTCTCATTACTTTTACGTTTCTGCATTCTCATCACATGCAGAAATATGGTCAAGAAGGTTTCTTTCCCCTAACTTATGTGGCACCCAAACAGCAAAGCTATTAATATAACCAAGCTGGTGCAAATGATTTTCAGCACTCGATTTGGATATTTTGAGTATGTCGGCTATCTCTCACGTGGTATAATGTTGATTGTTCTCAATTAATATCTCGATTTGATCGCTATCAACTTCAACCGGTCTACCCAACCATGGAGCACCGTCCAGAGAGAAATCTCCAGCACAAAACTTCGCAAACCACTTTTGACACGTTCAATCAGTCCCAGCACCTTCTCCATACACTGCACAAATCTTTTTTTCCGTTTCAGTTGCATTTGTACCTTTCTGGAAATAATAAAGCATAATATGCTGAAAATGTGCTTTTTTCTTCCATCTTCATTAAAACGGCTACACAAAAATTCACCAATTTTGATGTCTTTTCTTAAATGCACTCTGATGTGACAGCTGTCACATACAATCTAACAAAACTGTTTCAAATGAAGTTAAAGACAACTAAGTGCTACTAGAGCCATCTTACAGAAAAAAACGAGCAAACCTTTCGGCTAACCCAATATTGGTGTCTTCCTTAATTAACCAATGGGAAGATAAATAATAATACTGTGGCTCTGGATTTGTTGTGATGTTTAAATGAATTAATACATGTAAAGCCCTTAGGACAGTACTTAGAGCAAACACTCAAATATTGACTATTGTTATTAATAATAACATTATTATTAAGTTTCATGGCATGGTCTTTTGTAGGACTTTAAAATTTGGAATAAGATGGGAGTTTGGTAGAGTAAGGATACCAGGTAGAAGAATTTATCAGAAATGTGAAAATATAAGACATGAGAAAATTTTTAAATGTTAAATTATAAGCAGGTGACTTTGCTAGATACACTGAAAGAAATGCTAAATTTAAAAACTGGTTTTACATGTGTCCACTGAGCAATATTTCTCAGGGAACTATCTGCTTCCTTTCCTACCTTCTTTTAACCGTTATGATCAACATTACTAAGCACCTATTACTTGCCAGGCCTTAATCCACATGATAAGCATCTTAGATCAGGTCCCGCCAGAAGTAGACCCCTAGATAAAAGGTATGAGTGTAAATAGTTTGAGTTCATTGAGTGATTCCAGAAAGTATCAGTAAGGGGAGTGGGAAAGTGAGATAAGAAGGAAAGGAAGCTAATAAAACGGGTTATGCTGCAGGTTACTACTCAGGGTAATGGGGCTCAATCCCCCAAGAACTCTGGGAGCCAGTATAGTACATGTCTCAGAGTCGCTTCAACCCAGGGGCAAGTTGTTTCTCCTGAGAGGTATTACCTCCTGGGCACTTCCAGCCTGTCTAGCACATAGACCAGTGGACTCCTGTCACAAGAGGAAGACAAACGCCAAGAGTCAATAGGCTAAGAATTGGGAGCGCTCTGGTGGGCATGCAGAGAAGATATAGACAAGACAATGACAGCATGGGCTACAATGAAGATTCAAAGATGGTTTGTCTCATCAAAACACTCCTAGCTCTATAGAGAAGTTAAAAAGAAAAAAAATTCAATAAAGTCTCTAATTGCTTGTGACATGTTATTCTGCAGAGTATTTAATAAATTGCCTAGACATTTTTATAGGCTTACAATTAAAAAGTGAACCATGAAAAATAGCTCCTTAGACAGTTTACTGAGAGTCCGCGTCTAGGATTATATAAAATTTGTTAAGATGAAGCTGATTTTATTGCAAATTCTTAACCATTGCAGATATTAGCTATCTCTTATGGTTACTTTGGTGATAAAGTTAAAGAAAGTAAAGAGGATACAAAATAACTCAAGACAATGCCTAAGCTCCATATATATCCATAATTCATGTAATAAAATAGTAAAAATAAGATAATACTTGCAAGCCACATATGGTAAATTCTAACATTATTCAAAAATATTTGCTGACCCTCCCTAATAGGAGGATTATACTTCAGGCTTGAGCACATGGTTATTTTAGTCAATGACATGCAAGTGGAATTAACATGAAACACATTCAGAATAAGGTTTCAGGCATCATTTGGTCTATGATTGCTCTTTTCTCTCTACTGCAAGATGACCACATAACATATAGAAGCTACTCTTTCATCCTTGGTTTCAGAATGAAGACAAAATAAGGCATCGAGCTGACCCATGAACTAATAACACGAGCAAGAAATAATCCTGTTATCGAAAGCCATTAAGATTTAGGGGCTGTGAAAGAAAAAAGATCAGGTCAGAAATAAATGAAAAAGAAATGAAGGAAACTATAGCAAAGATCAATAAAACTAAAAGCTGGTTCTTTGAGAAGATAAACAAAATTGATAAACCATTAGTCAGACTCATGAAGGAAAAAAGGGAGAAGACTCAAATCAATAGAATTAGAAATGAAACGAGAAGTAACAACTGACACTGCAGAAATACAAAGGATCATGAGAGATTACTACAAGCAACTCTATGCCAATAAAATGGATAACCTGGAAGAAATGGACAAATTCTTAGAAATGCACAACCTTCCGAGACTGAACCAGGAAGAAATAGAAAATATGAACAGACCAATCACAAGCACTGAAATTGAAACTGTGATTAAAAATCTTCCAACAAACAAAAGCCCAGGACAGGACAGCTTCACAGGCGAATTCTACCAAACATTTAGAGAAGAGATAACACCTATCATTCTCAAATTCTTCTAAAATATAGCAGAGGAAGGAACACTTCCAAACTCATTCTAAGAGGCCACCATCACCCTGATACCAAAACCAGACAAAGATGTCACAAAGAAAGAAAACTATAGGCCAATATCATTGATGAACATAGATGCAAAAATCCTCAACAAAATACTGGCAAACAGAATCCAACAGCACATTAAAAGGACCATACACCATGATCAAGTGGGGTTTATCCAAGGAATGCAAGGATTCTTCAGTATCCGTAAATCAATCAATGTGATACACCATATTAACAAACTGAAGGAGAAAAACCATATGATCATTACAATAGATGCAGAGAAAGCTTTTGACAAAATTCAACACCCATTTATGATAAAAACCCTCCAGAAAGCAGGCGTCGAGGGAACTTACCACAACATAATAAAGGCCATATAAAACAAACCCACAGCCAACATCGTCCTCAATGGTGAAAAACTGAAACCATTTCCACTAAGATCAGGAACAAGACAAGGTTGCCCACTCTCACCACTATTATTCAACACAGTTTTGGAAGTTTTAGCCACAGCAATCAGAGAGGAAAAAGAAATAAAAGGAATCCAAATCGGAAAAGAAGGAGTAAAGCTGTCACTGTTTGCAGATGACATGATACTATACATAGAGAGTCCTAAAGAAGCTACCAGGAAACCACTAGAGCTAATCAATGAATTTGGTAAAGTAGCAGGATACAAAATTAATGCACAGAAATCTCTTGCATTCCTATACACTAATGATGAAGAATCTGAAAGTGAAATTAATAAAACACTCCCATTTACCACAACAACAACAAAAAGAATAAAATATCTAGTAATAAACCTACCTAGGGAGACAGAAGACCTGTATGCAGAAAATTATAAGACAATGATGAAAGAAATTAAAGATGATACAAATAGATGGAAAGATATGGCATATTCTTGGACTGGAAGAATCAACATTGTGAAAATGACTATACTACCCAAAGCAATCTACAGATTCAATGCAATCCCTATCAAACTACCACTGGCATTTTTCACAAAACTAGAAAAAAAAATCTCACAATTTGTATGGAAACACAAAAGACCTCTAATAGCCAAAGCAATCTTGAGAAAGAAAAATGGAGCTGGAGGAAACAGGCTCCCTGACTTCAGACTATACTACAAAGCTATAGTAATCAAGACAGTATGGTACTGGCACAAAAACAGAAATATAGATCAATGGAACAGGATAGAAAGCCCAGAGGTAAACCCATGCACATATGGTCACCATATCTTTGATAAAGGAGGCAAGAATATACAGTGGAGAAAAGACAGCCTCTTCAATAACTGGTGCTGGGAAAACTGGATAGCTACATGTAAAAGAATGAAATTAGAACACTCCCTAACACCATACACAAAAATAAACTCAAAATGGATTAAAGACCTAAATGTTAGGCCAGATACTATTAAACTCTTAAAGGAAAACATAGGCAGAACACTCCATGACATAAATCACAGCAAGATGCTTTTTGACCCACCTCCTAGACAAATGGAAATAAAAACAAAAATAAACAAATTGGACCTAATGAAAGTTAAAAGCTTTTGCACAGCAAAGGAAACCATAAACAAGACCAAAAGACAACCCTCAGAATGGGAGAAAATATTTGCAAAGGAAGCAACTGACAAAGGATTAATCTCCAAAATTCACAGGCAGCTCATGTAGCTCAATATCAAAAAAACAAGCAACCCCATCCAAAAATGGGCAGAAGACCTAAACAGACATTTCTCCAAAGAAGATAAACAGATTGCCAACAAACACATGAAAGAATGCTCAACATCATTAATCATTAGAGAAATGCAAATCAAAACTACAATGAGGTATCATCTCACACCAGTCAGAATGGCCATCATTAAAAAATCTACAAACAAGAAATGCTGGAGAAAAGAGAAACCTCTTGCACTGTTGGTGGGAATGTAATTGATACAGCCACTATGGAGAACAGTATGGAGGTTCCTTAAAAAACTAAAAATAGAACTATCATACAATCCAGCGATCCCACTACTGGGTATATACCCTGAGAAAACCATAATTCAAAAAGAGTCATGTACCACAATGTTCATTGCAGCTCAATGTACAATAGCCAGGACATGTAAGCAACCTAAGTGTCCATCAACAGATGAATGGATAAAGAAGATGTGGCACACATATACAATGGAATATTACTCAGCCATAAAAAGAAACGAAATTGAGTTATCTGTAGTGAGGTGGATGGACCTAGAGTCTGTCATACAGAGTGAAATAAGTCAGAAAGAGAAAAACAAATACCGTATGCTGACACACATATATGGAATCTAAGGGGGAAAAAAATGGTCATGAAGAAACTAGGGGCAGGATGGGAATAAAGATGCAGACCTACTAGAGAATGCACTTGAGGATATGGCGGGGGGAAGGGTAAACTGGGATGAAGTGAGACAATGGCATGGACATATATACATTACCAAATATAAAATACATAGCTGGTGGGAGGCAGCTGCATAGCAAAGGGAGATCAGCTCGGTGCTTTGTGACCACCTAGAGGGGTGGGATAGGGAGGGTGGGAGGGAGGGAGATGCAAGAGGGAAGAGATATGGGGTTATGTGTATATGTATAACTGTTTCACTTTGTTATAAAGCAGAAACTAACACACCACTGTAAAGCAATTATACTCCAATAAAGATGTTAAAAAAAAAAAAAGATTTAGGGGCGTTTATTACTGCAGAATAACTCAGCCTAAACTGACTGATAGAACATGAATGAAAAAAAACCACATCCATGCCTATAATGCATATTCTAAATTCTCTGAATGCAAAGGGAAGTTAGAGGCCATTTAGTCAATCTAGAAATTTCTAATATCCCTGGAGAAGAAAAAAAAAAAGTATTTAAGTAGCTGTAGGTATAAGGTTTAAAGCAGTGGCTCCCAAAACTATCTGTCCAAATGTTCTGTATTTTAAAAAATCAGTTCTTTAATACGTTAAATTGAAATTCATATGTTATGACCAAATAACCACATAACTTTTTTTTTATACAGCAGGTTCTTATTAGTTATCCATTTTATACATATTAGTGTATATATGTCAATCCCAGTCTCCCAATTCATCCCACCACCACCCCCCTGCCACCTTCCCCCCTTGGTGTCCATACGTTTGCTCTCTGCATCTGTGTCTCAATTTCTGCCCTGCAAACCGGTTCATCTGTACCATTTTTGTAGGTTCCACATAAATGCATTAATATACGATATTTGTTTTCCTCTTTCTCACTTACTTCACTCTGTATGACAGTCTCTACATCCATCCACGTCTCTACAGATGACCCAGTTTCGTTCCCTTTTATGGCTGAGAAATATTCCATTGTATATATGTACCACATCTTCTTTATCCATTCATCTGTCGATGGGCATTTAGGTTGCTTCCATGACCTGGCTATTGTAGACAGTGCTGCAATGCACATTGGGGTGCATGTGTCTTTCTGAATTATGGTTTCACTGGGTATATGCCCAGTAGTGGGATTGCTGGATCATATGGTAATTCTATTTTTAGTTTTTTAAGGAACCTCCATACTGTTCTTCATGGTGGCTGTATCAATTTACATTCCCACCAACAGTGCAAGAGGGTTCCCTTTTCTCCACACCCTCTCCAGCATTTATTGTTTGTAGATTTTCTGATGTTGTCCATTCTAACTGGTGTGAGGTGATACCTCATTGTAGTTTTGATTTGCATTTCTCTAATGATTAGTGATGTTGAGCACCCTTTCATGTGTTTGTTGGCAATCTATCTTCTTTGGTGAAATGTCTATTTAGGTCTTCCACCCATTTTATTTTTTTAACATCTTTATTGGAGTATAATTGCTTTACAATGGTGTTCCTCCCATTTTTGGATTGGGTTGTTTGTATTTTTGATATTGAGCTGCATGAGCTGCTTGTATATTTTGGAGATTAATCCTTTGTCAGTTGCTTCATTTCCAAGTATTTTCTCCCATTCTGAGGGTTGTCTTTCTGTCTTCTTTATAGTTTCCTTTGCTGTGCAAAAGCTTTGAAGTTTCATTAGGTCCCATTTGTTTATTTTTGTTTTTATTTCCATTACTCTAAGAGGTGGATCAAAAAAGATTTTGCTGTGATTTATGTCAAAAAGTGTTCTTCCTATGTTTTCCTCTAAGAGTTTTATAGTGTCCAATCTTACATTTAGGTCTTTAATCCATTTTGAGTTTATTTTTGTGTATGGTGTTAGGGAGTGTTCTAATTTCATTCTTTTACATGTAGCTTTGTAGTATAGTCTGAAGTCAGGGAGTCTGATTACTCCAGCTCTTCTTTTTCCCCTCAAGACTGCTTTGACTATTTGGGGTCTTTTGTGTCTCCATACAAATTTTAAGATTTTTTTTGTTCTTGTTCTGTAAAAACTGCCATTGGTAATTTGATAGGGATTGCACTGAATCTGCAGATTGCTTTGGGTATAGTCATTTTCACAATATTGATTCCTCCAATCCAAGAACATGGTATATCTCTCCGTCTGTTTGTATCATCTTTAATTTCTTTCCTCAGTGTCTTATAGTTTTCTGCATATAGGTCTTTTGTCTCCCTAGGTAGGTTTATTCCTAGGTATTTTATTCTTTTTATTGCAGTGGTAGATGGGAGTGTTTCCTTAATTTCTGTTTCAGATTTTTCATCATTAGTGTATAAGAATGGACGAGATTTCTGTGCATTAATTTTGTATCCTGCAAGTTTACCAAATTCATTGATTAGCTCTAGTAGTTTTCTGGTGGCATCTTTAGGATTCTCTATGTCCAGTATCATGTCATCTGCAAACAGTGACAGTTTTACTTTTTCTTTTCCAGTTTGTATTCCTTTTATTCCTTTTTCTTCTCTGATTGCCATGGTTAAGACTTCCAAAACTATGTTGAATAATAGTGGCAAGAGTGGACATCCTTGTCTTGCTCCTGATCTTAGAGGAAATGCTTTCATTTCTTCACCATTGAGAATGATGTTTGCTGTGGGTTTCTCATATATGGCCTTTATTATGTTGAGGTAGGGTCCCTCTATGCCCACTTTCTGGAAAGTTTTTATCATAAATGGTGTTGAATTTTGTCAAAAGCTTTTTCTGCATCTATTGAGATGATCATATGGCTTTTGTTCTTCTGTTTGTTAATATGGTGTATCACATTGATTTGTGTATATTGAAGAATCCTTGCATCCCTGGGATAAATCCCACTTGATCATGGTGTATGATCCTTTTAATGTGTTGTTGGATTCTGTTTCCTAGTATTTTGTTGAGGATTTTTGCATCTATATTCATCAGTTATATTGCTCTGTAATTTTCTTTTTTTTTTTTTTATTTTTTTTATTTTTTTTTATTTTTCAGTACGCGGGCCTCTCACTGCTGTGGCCTCTCCCGTGGCAGAGCACAGGCTCCGGACGCGCAGGCCCAGCGGCCATGGCTCACGGGCCCAGCCGCTCCGCAGCATGTGGGATCCTTCCGGACCGGGGCACGAACCCGCGTCCCCTGCATCGGCAGGCGGACTCTCAACCACTGCGCCACCAGGAAAGCCCCTGTAATTTTCTTTTTTGTAGTATCTTTGTTTCAGTATCAGGGTGATGGTGGCCTCATAGAATGAGTTTGGGAGTGTTCCTTCCTCTGCAATTTTTTGGAAGAGTTTGAGAAGGATGGGTGTTAGCTCTTCTCTAAATGTTTGATAGAATTCACCTGTGAAGCCATCTGGTCCTGGACTTTTGTTTGCTGGAAGATTTTTAATCACAGTTTTAATTTCATTACTTGTGATTGGTCTGTTCATATTTTCTATTTCTTCCTGGTTCAGTCTTGGAAGGTTATACCTTTCTAAGAATTTTTCCATTTCTTCCAGGTTGTCCATTTTATTGGCATAGAGTTGCTTGTAGTAGTCTCTTAGGATGGTTTGTATTTCTGCAGTGTCTGTTGTAAGTTCTCCTTTTTCATTTCTACTTTTATTGATTTGAGTCCTCTCCCTCTTTTTCTTGATGAGTCTGGCTAATGGTTTATCAATTTTGTTTATCTTCTCAAAGAACCAGCTTTTAGTTTTATTGATCTTTGCTATTGTTTTCTTTGATTCTATTTCATTTATTTGTGCTCTTTATGATTCTGATCTTTATGATTATATGATTATATTCTGATCTTTATGATTTCTTTCCTTCTACTAACTTTAGGTTTTGTTTATTCTTTTCTCTAGTTCTTTAGGTGTAAGGTTAGATTGTTTATTTGAGATTTTTCTTGTTTCTTGAGGTAAGCTTCTATTGCTATAAACTTCCCTCTTGGAACTGCTTTTGCTGCCTCCCATAGGTTTTGGATCGTTGTGTTTTTGTTGTCATTTGTCTCTAGGTATTTTTTGATTTCCTCTTTGATCTCTTCAGTGATCTCTTGGTTATGTAGTAATGTATTGTTTAGCCTCCATGTTTTTGTGTTCTTTATGTTGTTTTCCCCTGTAATTGATTTCTAATCTCATAGTGTTGTGGTCAGAAAAGCTTCTTGATATGATTTCAGTTTTCTTAAATTTACTGAGGTTTGATTTGTGACCCAAGATGTGATCTATCTTGTAGAATGTTCTGTGTGCACTTGAGAAGAAAGTGCAATCTGCTGTTTTTGGAGGGAATGTCCTAAAAATATCAATTAAATCTATCTGGTCTATTGTGCCATTTAAAGCTTGTGTTTCCTTATTAATTTTCTGTTTGGATGATCTGTCCATTGGTGTAAGTGAGGTGTTACAGTCTCCCACTATTATTGTGTTACTGTCGATTTCCTCTCTTATAGCTGTTAGCAGGTGCCTTATGTATTGAGGTGCTCCTATGTTGGGTGCATATATATTTATAATTGCTATATCTTCTTCTTGGATTGATCCCTTGATCATTATGTAGTGTCCTCCCTTGTCTATTGTAACATTCTTTATTTAAAGTCTATTTTATCTGATATGAGTATTGCTACTCCAGCTTTCTTTTGATTTCCATTTGCATGGAATACCTTTTCCATCCCCTCACTCAGTCTGTATTTGTTTCTAGGTCTGAAGTGGGTCTCTTGTAGACAGTATATGTGGGTCTTGTTTCTGCATCTATTCAGCGAGCCTGTGTCTTTTGTTTGGAGCATTTAATACATTCAGTTTTAAGGTAATTATCGATATGTATGCTCCTATTACCAGATTTTTAATTGTTATGGGTTTGTTTTTGTAGGTTCTTTTCTTCTCTTGTGTTTCCCACTTAGAGAAGTTCCTTTAACATTGTTGTAGAGCTAATAGCCACGTAACTTTTAAACAATTCTAAACAATATGTTAAATATTATAAAAAGGAGATAAAAGGAAAGTAATTTACAAGGTAATATATATTTCAATGTTATTATAATAACATGTATTTCAATATGTAATTGTACGTACTTGAAGACATCTACATAATTCAAAAGAAGTACAAGAAAATGAAAGTTCAGAGATCCCAGAGGCTACTGGAATAAAAATAAGTGATAAGACATATAATAACAGAGCAGACTTGTTAACATGATAAAGAGAAAAATAACCTTAACTAAGGTAGTGATAACATAAGATAAATTGCAGACTGTCCATAAAAGAAAAAATAGAAATACGATATTTTTCACAAATAAACTGGACCTTACTTATAACTCTTATGTCAGAATAATTCACTTTTTATAACATGTTATTGAGAGTAAAAAGAAATTATCACAGAAAACATATTTCTTTTTGAAATCTCACATACATATCAATGCATAAATATATCTCTTGTATATGACAAGACCTTGGGCATGCAATGGAGAACTGCTAACAATGAAAAGGGACAAACTATTGACACATGCAAAAATTCAGTTGAATCTTAAAGGCATTATCCTGAGTAAAAGATAAAAGTTATATTGACCTTGTTGGAAAACAGATTACTCATTGTCAGGGGTTCAGAGTGGGGAGAGGGCATGACTCCACAGTAGCAGCCTCAGGGAGTTTTTAGGAGTAATGTATCTATTCTGTTTCCTGATGTGGTGGTGTTCACATTGAATCTATCCATGTGCTGAAGTCATACTGCTATACATCAAAGAAAAAAGCAACTTTACTGCATGTTAATTTCTTTTCAAATCATTGCTCAGGGTTCTAGAGAAACAGAAACAATAAGATGTGTTGTGTGTGTGTGTGTATATATATTATAAGGACTGGCTCACTTGATTATGGAGGATGACAAGTCCAAAGCTGCAGTGTGAGCTGACAATCCGGAGACCAATGAGGGTCAATTGTCCAGGTGAAATATGAAGACAGTCTGCTGAAGAATTTCCTTTTGTTCAGGGAGGCTGGTCTTTTTGTTCTATTCAGACCTTCAACTGATTAGATGTGGCCCACTCACATTATGAAGGGCAATCTGTCTTACCCCAAATTCACAAATTTAAACAGTAATCTCATTTGAAATCACCCTCCAAGTTGACTCATAAAATTAACCATCACAATCATGGAAGCCATATCCTTCAATAAACAATGGGAAATTGATGGTAGAATGAAGAAAAGAAAAAGTAACATAGGACAGTCAAGTCAAGAAACATCCCAATCATAAATAAATAAATTATTTTCATGTAACTTTCATGTTTCTTGTCATGTGACTTCAACATTTAAAAAGTATGTGATGGGGCTTCCCTGGTGGCACAGTGGTTGAGAGTCCACCTGCTGATGCAGGGGACACGGGTTTGTGCCCCAATCTGGAAGATCCCACATGCCGCAGAGCGGCTGGGTCTGTGAGCCATGGCCACTGAGCCTGAGCCTGCGCGTCCGGAGCCTGTGCTCCACAATGGGAGAGGGCAGAACAGTGAGAGGCCCGCGTACCGCAAAAATAAAAAAAAATTAAAAAATAAAAAAAGTATGTGATGGAAAAAAAGAAGAAATTTTTAAACAGATTTTATTCATGAAACTTCATGATATCCCTATATTTTGTCTATCTACCCATTTAATAATGTTAATTCTAAGTCAGTCTGTTAAGGAAATCTCTAATTTTTGAATCTCATCATATGTAGTCCTTGCTTTACACAGTCCTTTCTTTACTGTGTTAACTGAAGCCATGCATTTCAGAATCATGTAAAGGGAGGCCACAGCTCCAATATGCACAGGTTTCAATTAACATGCTGCTGTGTAAAGCAAGGACTGCCTGTACGTATCGACTGTGACAGCTACAAACGTAAACTGAAATATGTGTACCTATTAGCAGTCCTAATACCACAAACAGCATCGCTGTTAGCCAAGTGAGCTTCTAAAATTGTAAATCACTCTTGGGAAATTTCCAAACAAAACAAAGAACAATCTTTTCTTGGTTTTCATGGTGTTTGCATTCCTGGAAAATTTGGTATATATTAAAATGTACAAAAAATATTGTATGTTTATATGTATATCCCTAGATGCCTGTCTGCTAAACGTCAGTAGCAAACCCCTTCCCTCATATTGTGATAAACAAAAATTCCCCACAAATTTCCAACGGGCTTCTAAAGAAGCAGGATACTGTCAAATGAAATTACCACCTACAGCCTTAAAAACTTACCTCAAAAACTACCCACTTAAAATTCTATTACAATTAAACTTCAGGACACCTATTTTTCTCATAGGAGTGAACAAAATAAGCAACCTAAAGTTTAGGAAACACTGACATTTACCTCTCAAGTTAAAATTATTCATAAGATCTTGGTCAGTTAGCAATTCCGATAGGGAGAAAGACTTCCTTGGTTCCTCATATATTGTAGGTGCTCAATAAACTTGATTGAAATCTAAGGCAGATAAACGATTTTGGTTAAAAAATATTATTGTGATTATTGGTTGGAGTATTTCCTAAAGCTGACTTTAGTAAAATAGAAAATAATTCACTCAAACACTACAGATTGGGTTTCCCTGGTGGCACAGTGGTTGAGAGTCCGCCTGCCGATGCTCGGGATACGGGTTCGTGCCCCGGTTCGGGAAGATCCCACATGCCGCGGAGCGGCTGGGCCCGTGAGCCATGGCCGCTGAGCCTGCGCATCCGGAGCCTGTGCTCCGCAACGCGAGAGGCCACAACAGTGAGAGGCCCGCGTATTGCAAAAAAAAAAAAAAAAAAAAAAAAAAGCTACAGATTTTCTTTAGTTCCTTTGGTTACTATGAGTTTTCTTATTGCTACTTTACATCAAAACCAGTAACCCCCGTAAACTCGATTCTTAAGGTAATAGGAGAAGAATAATCGTCAGGAGAGGCTAATGCCTTTAAAATAAAGTAGCCCAAGGACAGATAGAGGGTGAATATGATCCCCTGAAATCACGCAGTAAGTTCTCCTGTGATTCAGCTTATGGGCAATAGATACGCTGTTGCTTTGTTTTTTTTATTTAAAAATTTTGTTTGTAAACTAAACTTCCATAATACGTTGCCAGGACAGTATATCTGTGATCCATGTAAATGTTTTGGTAACTCATTTAAATGACAATTTACTACTTTAGTTATGCTTCTAATAACATCATTCATTTTGCATCATTCAGTTCATAAAGACAGTGAAGTCCTTGATTATAAGACACTGTCACTATTTCTGGAAAAAAATAAAATAATGTGCTTCCCAATGATTGTTTATCACTTGATAATTACAGAGTCCTTGCAGCTATTCTGTATATTTCAAGAACTCCTATTTTTTTCTCAGGATCCAGCAGTTCTTTGTTTTAATTTATTTTCCTCTTAAATACCTCCTGCTATTTAAGCAATAATTCCTTCTAAATCAATTGTTAGCAGCAGTTAATGACCGGTTGGTTAATTAATAGCTCAAAGCAAAGCTGAGGGTGTTCCCTGTTCTAACAAACCACCAGACTCTAACTGGGGTATTATTGTTAACGTACCCTGTAATCATTTGCTTCTCAAAGCCTCACTGCCACATATTATTTTAACTAAAAAGGATGAGTGGGAAATAGGTGACAGCATTATAAAATCAGTCAGAATAATATACACATCTTTAAGTTATTTGCATGTCCAGATTGATCCTTATTTCCATAGGATGTGCCAGTAGGTAGGGGATAAAATATCAGGCTGTACTGTTTAGGAAGCTCATTTAACCACAGCGTTTTCCTCTCTTCAACCTCAGGGCTCCAAGCCTGGTGTGGCTGCAACAGCCTCATGGCATTCTGAATCTTTTCTGTTCCAAAACTGTACTCTTAAGCACTCTGACAGTAGAAGGAGAGAAACTGTGATGCACATTTTCTGTCTGATAAACATATGGTTTACTTACTGACACCAGATATGCCTTTCGTACAGCTAATAGAGAAGAAATGGGCTTAATGACTAGTGCAAGAAACTAAACATCAAGAGTCCTCAGCTCTATTCCTAACATCTTTTGCCTTATTCTGTGTGATCACAGGGAAGTGATTTAGCAAGTCTGTGCTTCTTGTGCTAATAATTCTAATAACCTAAATTAAAAAGAAGACAAGTATTCATCAGAAAAGAGTGAGGAGCTATAATGCCCTAGAGTTTTGCCTTGTCTAGAAATGTATTTATGAACATGGTGCATGAAAATGAACGTCAGGCAGATATTTTGCGATTCACTAAAATAATGCTTTCATTTTTCTATGTCCCTTTTTACAATCAACTCCTCGATGGAGAGAGCTTTGGTGATATCATCCAATCCTCTCTGTGTATTTGTAAGACATTGAGATACCAAGGGTGAATAATTCTGTGAAGGGTTAGGATATGAATATTAGCTAATATTTTTCCATCTAGATTTCAGTGTAATAGACTATTGCTGGATAAAACAGGATATTACAATGGAATCATAAATCTCAAACCCCAACTTTAAGGATTTGCTGACATGACGACATGGTCTTTCATAGATGATAATGGTGGAGAAAGTTGATGAACTAAAAGCAGGAAGGAAAAGTATAGGCTATTCATGAATAGGGAAGACCCTGAAGGGAAAAGACATGCAAGATACATAAACACTGGAGGAAGAAAAAGATGAATGTGAAAGATATTATGAACTGCACTTCTCGTAAAGGTCATGTGGTGCACTTATGTTTGTGAGAACTACAAATAATACTTTCAGCTGAGTCACAAAGGAAATAAGAGCCAGAGCCCATGTTCCCTGATCGCTGACAGGGTTTCAAGCTTGGTTTGCAGGCAGTTGCCTAGATTGTTATTAAAGGTTACCCACTGGAGCTCCGGTCTACATATATTTTATTATTTTCATGATTTCTACAACTTCAGAGTTTACTGAAACTGACTCAGATTGCCAGAATAAGCAAAACATATCCATTAATATAATAAATTTTAATATAATAAATTTTCAACATGTTCCAGGTCTACAGAGATGATTAACAACATAAAAGATTAAAATTGTCCACAGAAATGACTTTCTGACTGAACTAAATTTCCTGAATGGGTTGCCCTCCTATTACCTGTAATGGTCTAAACTTTGAAATACGATGTTCCCACCAGAGATAGAAAAGATATTCTTTGCTCTGTGTCAATTTAAACAGCCATCTTGGATTTAGGAAGAATAGATTTATTCAAATTTTGGCAGGGGTTTATTTTCTTAACTTTATGTTAATATTAATGGTAAAAAAAATATCTTCGGCTTGCTGAGTATCTAGTCTATTCTAAGTACTGAACCTTATTTCATTTAATACTGACAATAAATCTGCCTGGTTCGTGTTATTCTATAGATTTTATTGTGCATACTGAAGACAGTAAGGTGTAGAGATGTTAAGTAACTGCCCAAGGTCAGCCAACTAGCAGTGAGCAGAGCCAGGGTCCAAGCACAGGTCTGCCTGACTCTAACACGTAACACCATTATATCCAATACATAACACTGGCCTTTGAATCTCACATCTATCTCTAAATCAGACAGAGTTGCCTCTGATGATCCACAATCATCCTTTTCATCTTTCAAGTTCCGTTCTTTTACCACATTCACTTAATGTTTTCTTAAAACTTATTTCCAACCATAGAATTATCTGGGAAAAAAAAAGAATGTGACGTCTTTCTTGCTGTCTGAAGTCTTTTGATTAAAGTTAGATGGCTGACCCTGAAACAGAATCCCTCATCTCAAAGCTCATGGCTGATTGGAAACTCAACCAATGGTGCACATGCTTAGGACATGGTCCCAAGTGCCATGAGAACCCTCGGGATTTTTTTTTTTTTTTTCTACATTCAACAGACTTTTTCAAGAATCGACCAGGGGGTGAGTATGTCTTACAGTTGCCCTGCAGGAGTGCTCAGTCTAGTAGTTCAGCTGAAGGAAGACTAAACAGTTCATGAGTGAGCAGAGTGCAACAATGGGAGAGTCAACAGCAACCTTTGGGACTTTTAAATGATTTTTGCAGTAATTATAGCTGCGGGTCTGGATCAACATTACTTCCACATTTGTCAAAGCAAGAGGAACAAAATCCCTATGCACGTCCTACTCTTATCAAATGCAGAGTTTCTTTATTAAATTGGCTTTTGTTTCACATTTACCACCTAGACTTCTCTGCTTTAAAGCAGGCTGCTGTGTAAGCTGTCACAGCTACTAATTAGTTATGCGTTGAACAGCTAAGCATCATCTATGATCCTATGAGTCTAGGACCACCTGTGGTAGATCACATAGCAATATTTTAGTTGGTTAGACTAGGTTTACTATACGTAAGAATATAAGAACAAAAAAGCAATGCACGATAAATTTATTTCTCACACATGACTGAATGAACATATTTGGCTATTAAACCACACTAATTATTCACACAGTTTGGCAAATATTCAAAATACTGCAGCAGCGCAAACTAATGCAGTAAAAATAATTTTCACACATTTTCATTGGCTGTGAAAATTGCTCTTCTAATCCTCTTTCAAAGTGTTTACAGTTCATTAGAAAATGTTTAATCTCCACCAAAGAGATACAAACTGGATTCAAAGCACTTTTCTATCCCTTCATATTACATCTTCAGCAAATAATATCCGAGAAAGTGTTTTTTTAAAATAAAGGAAGTAACTTGGGAACAGCACTTGGTTTTGCAAGTTTCCAAACTGCAAAAGAGGCAGCTCAGGTGATGACCTAGCTTCAGAAAAAAACTGAGAAGTCAGGCCTCCTTCTTGGGAGGGGATTCTTCTTAGAATAGTAGATTGTGTGGCCTGAATTTGAGTCTTGAGGACAGTTTAAGAGCAGGTATCGTTAAGCCAAGCCATCAAGAGGGAGAAATATATTGCTTGGTGAAGTCTACATTTACATTCAACGACCAGCGAGTGCTCCAGAGAGTGTGGGAAGAAAACAGAGGCAGCGAAGCTCAGGGTAAATCGTGTCGTAAACACCGCTATAGGCATTCAAGGTCCATCTACTTAATTATCCGAGATAATCAGAGCTATCTGATCTGTTCATTTTTATATGTAAAAGAGAAAGAAAACAGTCACTTTATCCTGTTTTTAAGTGAATAGCAAGCATTGATATCCCAGGTTTATCCTCAAAAAAAAAAACAAAACTCGCAAATATTCTCAGGGAAATCTTCATGATTAACGATAATATGGATTTCACCCTGATAAATTGTTTTTCCCAAGGCTTGCCTTTCCTACTGTCTTTTGTCCAAAGGTTATGCAGTCATAACCAACAGAACATACTCTACAGAATTAGAGACATGGTAGCATTCAAAAGTTCCATTTAAATTCAAATATGTCCATGGTAAAGATGGTTTGTACTGGATTAATTTCCAGGTTTTTTTCAGTCACTTTTGATTCATTAGAAAGTGTAGAGAGAAAGGAGCTTACTTATAATGACATGGATGGATACTCACACTCTTTTTTTCTCTATTATCTTAAGGATGGCTCACGTTGACAAACTTGGTACTAATCCAGCCTATCTTTTGCAGACCCTGGGATAAGAATACGAACAGAGTCCAAATAATTTAAAACATAAAAATCAAGTTTTAGGGCTTCCCTGGTGGCGCAGTGGTTGAGAGTCCGCCTGCCGAGGCAGGGGACACGGGTTCGTGTCCCAGTCCGGGAAGATCCCACGTGCCGCCGAGCGGCTGGGCCTGTGAGCCATGGCCGCTGAGCCTGCACGTCCGGAGCCTGTGCTCTGCAAGGGGAGAGGCCACAACAGTGAGAGGCCCGCGTACCGCAAAAAAATAATAATAATAATAATCAAGTTTTAAAAAAATCACTAATTAAAAGAACATATTTTATCTTCCTACCTAAACTAATATCCTTTAAAACCACCTGGAACACCAGATTGGAATTTTGAATTCTCAAATGTCTCAGAGTTGCAAACTGGGAAGGCAACAAGCTCAGGATCTGTGTCCTGGGCTGTAAAGTTTGTGGAAAGTTATTTTCTAAATCTGCTCCAATTTTCCAACATTACTCCAAAAATGTGCAGATCAAAACTGAATAGAATACGCTCTGCTTCAGAAAGAATGGCAATGTATATGTATTTTGGAAAGATATCCATCCAACATAGTTTTAGGACTTAAGAGAGTAAGTTTTATTTGTCTGAAAATGCACGTATAAGAATCAGCTCATGCCTGAAAGTAAGCAAATAAATGCAAATTAACTAGACTTAAACAAGGGTTGGGCTAATAGCAAATATAACAGAAAGACAGTTTCTTGGCTCCCACGTGTCACATCACTGACACAGCATGTATCGGTTACAATTTATGGCCTTGTCGCAGCTTGGTATGGCTGACTAAAAGGCTATTTTTTCTAAACAGCTTCCTGTACGGAAAATTCAGAGCCCAGTTGTTTTGGTAGTTTGATTATTTAAATATGTTTTCATTGTTTTCACTCACTTATTCCTTAACTCGTTCCATCAGCACCTATTATTTACCAGTACTCTTTCTGGTACAAGATCTACAGAGATTTTTAAAAAATAAGCCTTTGCCAAGTCAAAGGACTTGGGCTATGAGCTGGCTTGCCTAGGGTTAAATATTTACATTTGATAATACTATTCGAGTGCTTTGAAAAATGCCCCAACATTTTCTCAAGAAAAACTAAAACAGTATTTTTACAGGGACTTGCTGAAAGTAAAGCACAACTGGAAGAAGTCAGCTTTATACATGGGGAAAGCAACATTCTCCAGGCAGCCAGCAGCTTCACTTAGGAACCTAATGCTGTTATGAATGATTAAGCCTGCCTTCCCCCTCTGTATAACCAATTCTTTTTGAGTTCTCACTGTCCTTTTTTAGTTTATTATCTCATTTATTTCCCCTATAATAACTCCAAGATCTGCAGAGGATCACAAGCCTCCAATTCTCCACACAGGAGAGCATCGCCTAAGACTAGCAGCTTTAGAAGAATCTCACAGCTTTTTAAATATTACTGCCTGGCTAGGAAAGGGTCTAATTCTATGTTCTGTACAGTGCGCAGCTCCATGTTGGTACCCAATAAATGTTAAATACCAATAATAACTATGGTGGTAATCAGAATTCCTTTTGATACAAACAGTTTGTCTCAACCTTGATTTTACCCTGTGTCTCTTAGTAATTGTCTGGCATTTTCCCTGCTGTTCTTGTCTCTTTTAATTACATCCTACTGATGTGACTCTTAAAGCATCTTAAAGTGAATGGAAGAAAGGCTTAATGCTTTCTACACAAAAGGAACTGCAGGAAGCAGGTGCCTACCAGTCAGAATAATAAACTCAAAAGAAATGGGCTGGGTCTTGCTTTCATTCCTCATGAATACAAGAGGGTAGGTAGAGGGGAGAGAGAGGGCACAAGGAAGGAAGGAGAGAGTAATTAGTTTGCATAAGTGTACTGATGAGGGCAAACACAACTTCTCTTTGTTTCCTTACATTTTAGTTGTACCAGGGCGAGTTGGTGCATTATAGCAATTCATCGCCACAGCATACTGCATTTGCTTAGGACTGGAAAAGGAAGATGTGTGTATAAATGTCATTTATTAACAGAAATTGAACATCTCTTTCACATAAACCATACATTGGTGGCACAGTGGAGAAATACAAAGTTAACTTCATCTCTTTAGAGTTCATGTTGCTGAGCAAAAAATCAGGTGTTTTCAGAGATCTAAGGCTGTGATTGTGGGGCTACCGCACTCTGGATTTCAAAGGTCAGGTTGACCTAAGATTACTGAGGTTATGCTAACTGTTAAAGGACCACTGAGACTGTCTTAATCTAATGGGTACTAGTAATAGCATTAGGATGGGGTAGTTTATCACATGGATTGCTTAGATTACAAAAGAGTTGCTATAATGTAGGGAGAAACATGAAAATAAGGAACCAGTAGGGACTGCCTGCCATGTGCACTTTTGCTCATCCTGCTTCCCATGATCATGATGCCAACTCTGTAAGGAAATACTCCCATCTTCATTTTCCTGAAGAAATCATCTAAGAGAGGATAAGTAACATTCCTAAAGTCATAAGTAGCCAAGCCAGGATTTCTACGTGGATCAGTCTGACTCTACATTCAGTGTTTCTCCTGTGGACAAGTGCTAGTGATTGGTTTGAGAAGAAAAGGAGGCAGGATTAAAACCTGAGTCCATATTGTTCTGGCCTTGATGGGATGAGACTCACAACATGTGCCTCTGACAAGGCTGGAGGTGAGGGTGATCTTGGAAAGGTGGCAACCTGTGTTTAATGACCTCATATGGCATCTTCTCCTTGGCCAACAAGGGGGTCAACAAGTGGGGTCAGCAAGAATGGACAGAAAAGTACAAACCTAGCAACACTAATCAAAACTGACCTACAGCACAGGACCAACTGTCAGTAGATGAAAAACAGTCTCTGTAGGACAGCAGTTTAATATGGAGTGGTCAAGCCATTCTCCCTCGTCTAGCCTGAGGAATAACTGGTCTTTTTTTTTTTTTTTTTTTAATCCTCCCTCACTGACTAGGAGACACAACCATCTTCACTCACTCAAGCACTGATACTTTTATTCTTATTATCTCTGTCTGAAACTTCTTTAACACTCTTCCTGGTTTGTGATTATTCTTCAAGTTGAATCTTGCCTGGTCTTTATTCTGCCAGTAATATCAAACATTCTATTATCAAGGCTTTTGTTTACTCTCCATTAGAGAAAAATCATTTATTAGATAATCCTATAAAGAGGTTGTTAAAGCTTCTCCTCCCACTAGATTGTGAGCAATTTTGAGATGTCCGAGTCATCTTTGCACCCCTAGCTTTGGAGACAGTGCCTACCTAGCACATAGTAAAGACTCAACATGTAAATGAAAAAAAAGAATAAAATTCCCATTGTAGGTAACTCTGATTTAGGTAGTCATGGAGGCCCGTTCATGAGCAAAAGCCATGTGCTGGTCTATCTAGGATAAATAAGTTTTCTTCCTGGTTCCTCCCTTGAGGATAGATCTTTATATTAAAAATATTGTCATTTCCTCAAAAGATTAAGCATTGAGTAAAGATTCTTTAGGACCTTTAAAGCTGTGGAGAGAAGCCTCTGCAAAGTTTATGTAATCTTCCAAAGTTAGTACGTAATGTTAACCTCATTTCTACATTTTTTAAACCACACATATGTTATATATAAGGAACGTATCAATGAATAATCACAGTCCCTGCTTTCCAGAAGCTTATAGTCCAGTGGGAAAGACAGATATTTTATAACTTGCAAAAATAATTATTAAATTATAAGTGTAGAAAAATATAATTGGAAAAGTTCTTTATGGAAAAATAAGGGTACCACGTGAGCATATAGAAGGAACACACCTTCTTTGGTGAAGGAGTGATCTTAACAAATAACAAGTGGGAAAGAGAAGAGATAACTGAAGAAACTCCTGCATTAGTCTGTGAAAGAGATAATTATGACTGAGGCTAGTGTTGTGGCAGTTCAGATGGACAGAAGTGGATATATTTGATACATATTTCAAAATTTGAGTTGGTAAGATTTTGTGATTGGAGGGAAGAGTGATGAAGGAGAAAAAGAGCGCAGATGACTCCCAGTGAATAACAATGCCATTTACTGAACTAAAGAACAATGATGAGGGCCAGTGGATGGGTGGGGAGCAGGCAAGAAGGAGTCCTAAAAATGGAAAGAAAACCATGTAAATAAGAGTTTTTTTGGCCTTCACATAAACTTCTATAACAATTTTCTCCACTGCTATTGAGAAGACCAAGCAGAGTGCAGTGGACTAATGCCATTCAGGGCTCTTCTAAAACTTTGAATATCTCTCCACACCTTGATAGGTTCCTGTATCTTGAATCCTACTCTCTTTGGTTAAAATTTTAAGAAAAAAAATATTTTCCAGGTTCCTCTCCAGTTAGGGTGCAGACATGTGCCTTAAGTTCCATCAATCAGAAGTACCTGCTGAGACTTTGATTTGAAAGTGAGCTACAAAAAGCAGGAAGCCAGGCATCAATTTTGCTGGTGTGCTGGCGTTGTTTTGAATTTGGTGGTGGCAACAGCAATCACTAGCAGGCCAATCAGAAGTGAGGTTCTATTGTTGTTTTGCAAAGCTGGAAGCCTGTTTCTCCAGATCTCTCAATGATTCTCTACTAACTCCCATTCTGTTTAAAGTAGCAAAAGTTATTGTCTTCAACTAAAACAACCTAGAGTCTAATTAACACATAGTGACAATATATTCTATTAATATACTGATAGAACATTTCTACTTACCTAAGTTTTTATACATAGAACAACATACCTACTTCAAAGTGTGAAAATGCCACACAGAGATGCTTTTAAGAAAATAATCTATTGATAATAATTTTAAACTTAATAATTAAGTTCATAGAATGTTAAAGAATGCCACAAAAAAGGAAATAAACTTCAAAAACTAGGAAATGAATATAGAAGCTAATCCTAATAAGTCTCTTTATAATCAGTGTCTAGGAGACAGAAATAAAAAATGGAAAGGAAATCTATGTATATAATTTTAAGTTAACAGATGGAAAATTGTTGTATAACAAAAGCACTCACACTAGGCTTTCAAATTTTCAATTTACATTGAATCCAAGAAATGGCCACAGTTGATATGCATAAATTAACACATTTTCAAATAGGTGTACTTATCTAAAAACAGGAAATCAGTCTTGCTCAAACTACAACTAAAAACAAAAACTTAAAAAAAGAAACCCATAGGGCTTCCCTGGTGGCGCAGTTTTTGAGAGTCCGCCTGCCGATGCAGGGGACACGGGTTTGTGCCCCGGTCCGGGAAGATCCCACATGCCATGGAGCGGCTGGGCCCGTGAGCCATGGCCACTGAGCCTGCGCAGCGGGAGAGGCCACAACAGTGAGAGGCCCGAGTACCGCAAAAAAAAAAAAAAAAAAGAAACCCATAAAATCTTTTTAAAATCTAGATGTTCTTTATCCCATCTAATTTTTCCCAAATACCCTTAATATTCAGCTAGTCACCTAAAGTCCATTCAAACATTATATGTTGGTCTAGCAAAATCTGAGGAATTTTCATGAAAGGAGAAAGCTGGTTGGAAACAATATTTTACTGTCTTAAATCCGGATGCAGATTGTCCTAAGAAGAACTAACGTTTATTTAATGCAATCTACATGCCATGCCCTGCATTACGTACTTTCCTCACAATATCTACAGATAAAGAGCATGAAGTTTATAGAAAATCGATATTACACAGTTAGCAAAGGGACAAATCTGAAATTCAAATTGCTTGGCTCCAGAGCTCTGCTCTTTCCACTGTATTACACCAACTCTATCAACACGTAGAAGTGTCCTACCCCTGCCAACTAAGGGTTTCTTACCAGGTCTTGCCCACTCATGGTTGTCCTCTTCCTTGGAAAATGTGATGTTCCAGAAAAGCCTAGTTCCATGATTTATTTTTTTTCTAGCTGTTCCTTGTCTGCAGCCTTTATTCCTGCCAGAGTTGAGCCCTGTTTTTAATCTTTCTGATTGTTCTCAAAGTGATTCTCTGGAATCAATTCAAGTTCTCTACCCAACACTCCAATATATCTTTTCTATATTTCTAGTGTTATGTTTCCCATTTAGTCCATCTGATCTAGACCCACTTAGGTACTGTCATAGTCTTTGGATTGAATTTTTCACTCTTTCTTGAACTTACTGAAATCTTGAAGGAGAGAGTTCTTGATTTGACCTTGATTTTTTTCATTTACCTCCAACAAGTTCCTGTTCCTTGGGCTTTGGACCAAGTGCTGCCAGAATGCCAGATCAACGAGGCTACCAGTCTCCTTAACGCTATTCTAGAAGCAGTTATTTTTTAAAAATACACTGAAGGAAAAGATCCTGAAGGCAATGATAGCATCTTCAAAAACAAGTGTGACTTAATTATTTTACCTATTACAAAGGACTTTCACATTCATTGTCCACTTAAAGGCAGTGAAAACATATATTATCCCGTCATTACAAAAAAGTAAAATAGAGATCCTAAACATTAAATGATTTACCTGATGTCACAAAGCTAGTTGATGGAGCTGCGTCTCAAATCTAGCCTTTTTTATTCCAAACTCTATCTTTCTGGGAGGTAACAGCATTTATGACAAATATAATAAACCATTCAGTAAAATTCATTAAAACACATTAGTGAAACAGATAATGTAACTTTAATGAGTTTTTAAAATCAGATACAAAAAGCTGAAAAAAATTTCACTGTAGGAAAAATGTTATTAATTCTTCTCTGAAATGCAAGTCAACAATATCAGTGTTTTTGAAAAGCTCTTAATGTTTCTAGACAGCCTAGGGATTGGTTTGTCTAAATTGACAATTACATGTGATTGACACTATATTATTGATAGACATAGGGGACTAGAAATATTTATTTGAAATGTGTTAGGTCTAATACATTCTATCTCACTGACATGCAATACTTTGTTCATTTGTTTCTTCAACAATAGGGTCCACACTATCAAATTTTTCCTGAAGAAGCTTATAGTAGAAGATATAACTAATAGTATAAGGCTATAAATAGAACTAAATGAGTGGTTATGAAAATAGCTTAGTAGAATTCAGAGAAAAGAAGAGTTGCTATGATTTGGAACAGGAGTCAGCAAACTATCACCCACGGGCCAAATGTGGCTGACAACCTGTTTTTGTAAATAAAATTTTTTTGGAATATAGCCACATTCATCCATTTACATAGTTTTAATGGATGCTTTTCTGTTAGATGGGCAGAGTTGAGTAGTTACAACAGAGACTTGCTTTGGTACACAAGGCCTAAAATGTTTACTCTTTGGTTTTTTCCGGATTAAGTTTGCTGACTACTGATGTGTAGTCATTGCAGAAGGTTTTATTGGGGTAGAAGAAGAGCTGGCCCTAGGTCGTTGGGAAAAATTAGGGAAAGGGTTGAAAGGAGAGAATTCAGGCAGAGAATCTAGAGATAGCAAAGACATATTCCTAAGATATGCTTGGGGATGATCAAGGGACAGTAAAAAGTATGCCTTGGCTCAAAAAGAAGACTGATGCTGGGAACTGAAGGGGTACACATTTGAAAGGCTGACACAATTCAGGGACATTTGATGCCAGGCTAATTCATTTGAAGTTTTCTTGAAGAACTTCATTGGCAATCCACTGAAGGTATAAATCCCAGTGCTCTCATAGCCCAGTTCTGAATAGAGTCATATTCAAAGAGGAGAAGTGAAAGGAAGGAAAGAAGGAAAGAAGGACGGACAGAAGGAAGGAAGGAATCATATTTTTTGTACTTTCTAAGAACATTAACAGGGATTCCATTTGCAATGAAACCAACGCTTCCAAAAATCCTCTTTCCTTCCTGCTCCTATTTTCTTAACTTCCATAGTTTCTCCCTATCCTTAATCTTTCGTCTGCTATTTCTTCACCAACTCACACAGCACTTGGTATTTTCTTCCCCCCACTTTCCTACTTTCTTTCTCCTTGTCGCTCCTTTCCATCTTCTTTGACCCCTCCTCTATCAATCCATCAATTCTGCTTTATGCAATCTTGAAGACCCTAGAAAAGATCGGACTCTTATAGCAGGGGCTTGTAACGTTTTCTTGTGCCATCAACTGGTAGGCAGTCTGGTGAAGCCTGTGGACCCTCTCTCAGAACAACGTTCCTAAACGCCTAAGCTAGAACACACTAGACTACAAAGGAAATCAAATATATTGAAATATGATGAATAAAATACGACTTATTAAAAATTATGCCATAATAATATGTTCTTTTATCTATACATTAAACAACAAGGTCTGATGATAGAATTAATAGCCGCTATAATTAAAAAATAGTGATGTGGGGCTTTCCTGGTGGCACAGTGGTTAAGAATCTGCCTACCAATGCAGGGGACACGGGTTCGAGCCCTGGTCCGGGAAGATCCCACATGCCGCAGAGTAACTAAGACCATGCGCCACAACTACTGAGCCCACGAGCCACAACTACTGAAGCCCGCGTGCCTAGAGCCCATGCTCCGCAACAAGAGAAGCCACCGTGATGAGAAGCCCATGCACCACAATGAAGAGTAGCCCCCACTCGCCGCAACTAGAGAAAGCCCGCGCACAGCAACGAAGACCCAGCACAGCCAAAAATAAATAAATACATAAATAAATAAATGTATATTAAAAAAATAGTGATGAGTGTAAATGATATTTTGAGATATCTATAACTAAAATATGATATATAATATATGTGTGTATGTATATATTTATATAAATATTTATAAATATATTTCTATTGCGGAAAAGCTTCAGGTATCACTAACATTACTTTTGTTTGTTGCCACTTACGTTCGTAATTGAAAATGTTTAATTTTAATAGTGAAAACAATGATGGTGGTTTTACCACCCTCTTCTTAGATAATCTCCTGAAACCTGATTTGAAAATTCCTTCCTTAGAGGATGAAGGAGGAGGAACTAAACAAGCAAAGACAAAAATCTTTTTAGTAGTTAGGGGAAATGGAGGAAAGCTAGGAAGTCTCACATGGGAAGAATTTTTTTTTTTAACCACTAAACATTTTAGGTAAGAAGGAAAATCATAGCAACAGAGCTTTATAAAGATTAATTTGACACCATTCAAAACTGGAAAAAGTTGATGTAAATAAACTAGTTGGAAAGTTTTGTAATATTCAATGTGTGAGGTGAACAACATTGGTTCCATTATATTTGGAAATAAAAGGAAAGATCTTACTTGAATTTAGAAAGTATTTCATTTATTTAGCTGCCACACTTAAATCAGGGGTAGGTGACAATTAAGCAAGTGTTTCCAAAAATTGAGCATTTTGTTTCACAAAATAGTTTATTCTCCAAACTCTGCTACACTTACACACACACACACACACACACACACACACACACACATCAGAAGCATATACAACTAGAGAAAGTAGCAAAGTTGTTGGAAATCCAGTGCATTGAAATTGTTCAACAGGAAATTGCTAAATTCTCCCAAAATACGGCATTTTGAACAATGATTTATCTGTATGTCACAGAATAAACGTTAGAGTTGGAGTTTTAATTCCCACTCTGCCACTTGTTAAATGTGTAATCCTTGGCAAATTGCTTTAAGCATCAGTGTTTTTTATCTTAAAAATGAGAACAGTGCTAATGATATCTAGCCCAGAGGGCTATGGAGAGAATAATTACTCCAAATATGCAAAAGCACTAATCATGGTATTGGATATGTTGTAAGTGCTCAATATGTGTTGACTGTATTTCAAAGTAAGAGTGTACTAGATCTACAAATTAAGATGCTATCGTTAAAAATCGTTTTCAAATGAAAGGTCTCCGATGTTCCCCCTTTCTTCTTGACTAAATCATGTGTTTGTTGTCCTAGAAAGAAAGCTATAATTTGGCTCTCCATAAAATTTCCTTGATCCTGAGGCAATACTGAGGCTATAACACTTAAGCATTCACAGTATTAGAAAGTTGAGTGTCTAAATAGGGCACTTTGAAAGAATTCTGATTACATTATATACTCCCATCATACTGCCTTGGTACAAAATAATTATACTCTTTTGAACACAAGGTTTCTGTGCACCAACCCAGATTCCTGAAGTTGTGCAGCCTCTGGGCAGATGTAGCTTAATGTTATGAAATTCGGTCTGACCTTGTTCTCTTGATAACGAAAACAATAGTTAAAATAATGGGAATTAAAATCCCATGCACTAGCTGGTAATGTGGCACAGAAGGGGGACAGTGGGTTTACTTAAACTCTACACTTCGACTTAAAGATGTGCTAGGTTTTATCTGAAAAACAAACAAGCAAACAAACAGCAGCTTTTATACTTGCTTTCTTGGAAAGAAAATTAGGTGCTGTCCTACGGGCATGTAAAGAGAGGATGCACGTATTTGTATTCAAGACTCTTTCTAGTGAAGAAGTACTTTAACAAATTAATCCTTTTGGAAACTACATCTGCATTTTGTCCTAAAAGTCTTAGCATTGCTCCGTTGATTGGCCCAAAACATCTTTTGAGTCAACCTCCTATTCATATTGGTCTCTCTGTACCTTTCCTCAAGCTGGCTAAGTGTCTTTTTACCTTCCAGATTTTATACGCATGCCATCAGCAGTTTTCCCGTTCATCACTTCAACTGCATGAGACAGGACCGTAAAATTGAAAATTGAAGCCACGCTGAAAGAAAAATTGTGATTTGTCTTGGCCCTCTCCTGGACGTTAGGTTTCTCCTCTGGCCTCTTACTAAGTTTGTCTGAGAGGCCTCCAAGCCATAGCTGGTCATTTATGTGACCCCTTTCTCACTAAAACCACATCAAATCTTGTTCTCTGATTTTACCTATTTTCCTGCCCCTCTGCTTACTGGAGTAGATTTTCTTTAAAGATTGCTCTTGACTAAGACCCCATGACCAAAGATTTATTACTTTCTGCATCCTCCTTTCTGCTTGCATTTTAAGAGAATCCTCATATTCTGTCTGTAGCCCACACACTGATAGAGAAACAACTTTTTTTTTTTCCTACTTCCAAAAGTTTGCATGATTTCAAGATCTACTTGTGGGAGCTGTGTAACCATGCTGCCACGAGATGAAAGACAAAGGCAATTTTTGCAATTCTGCTACCATTTAGAAGAACAGCTTTGTAAAACTAGAGAAACAGGACCTCAAAGGATGTGTAAGACAGAGGTCACAAATTCAAATGCATTTGGAGTCCAGGTAGGTAAAGTTATTATGTTTTGTGACTACACATAAGACAACAGAGTAATGAATTGACTTCAGTCATTGAAAATCAACACTGTGCTATGCAAACAAAACCTTTAAATGAGCCAGATTCTACCTTTAGCCCATACCAGTTTTATGATCCATAACTGGTCAAATGGCCCTCGTTTTATTCATTAAACCCTCACTGAAGAATATATTCTCTCCATCACTTTTTAAATAACAAAGTACTGATATTACCTGATGGTGAATAAAGCCCTTTCTGATTTTCACACCAAATATCCAATCCAAGGAATATTTCTGCAGGTGTTTTTTGTTGTTGTTTTCTAAAACACATCTCAGACATAATCATTTCACTTTTAAAGGTACAATTACCGTAAAGATTGTGATCACTTTGCATTTTGGTCTACCAACAAAACCTCCTGATATCTCTACCTTTACCAATCTATGGGGCACACAACAGAAACCACCTTCCTTAAATATATTGTGATAATGTTGTTTCTCTGCCTAAAAACCTGCAGAAGACTTCAATCACTCTAAATTCTCGACCATGATAAGAAAGTTTCTTATTAGCACATCCATCCTTTCTTCAATTAAACTTCATCATCTCTCTCTCTCTTTTTTTTTTTTTTTGTTTTTGTTTTTTGCGGTACGCAGGCCTCTCACTGTTGTGGCCTCTCCCGTTGCGGAGTACAGGCTCCGGACGCGCAGGCTCAGCGGCCGTGGCTCACGGGCCCAGCCGCTCCGCGGCATGTGGGATCTTTCCGGACCGGGGCACGAACCCATTTCCCCTGCATCGGCAGGCGGACTCTCAACCACTGTGCCAGCAGGGAAGCCCATAAACTTCACCATCTCTTATTCCCATTTGAACTCATCTTTTGTGTCAAGCAAACGTGCTTATTACCAATTGTTACGATACCAACATTTAAGTGGTAATTTTTGGTATAGCTGCCAAAAATTTCAAGATCTATGTGTGGGAGCTGTGTAAGCATGCTGCCACAAGATCAAAGACTTGCTAGCTGGAAAATACAGTTGTCCTAAAGGAAAACGTTCAAAGCATTCTCATTCCTAGTATGGCATGGAAAGTTTAATATGCCTAGTCACTAATTTTCTTGTTGCAAGGACCTTATGCTCTCTTAAAAATAGAGACCTTGTACATCTTCAGAACTTCCAGGTCACTGGTCTCTCCATTGGAGCCATCCTTGTTGCTGCTCCCATCTTACAGCCAGCTTTTTAACCTTGATCACATACTGAGAAAATTGTAAATGTTTTCTTTAAAATGCCAATGATTATGTATATATGGCAAAATTAACCTTCCCTAAAGCAAATGTGGCAGAATCTCTGGAACAAAGTGCAGCATTTACAGAAACAGAAAAGTAGCAGGAGGGAGCAAATTTGTTCCAGAGATTCCAGAAACACTATTTACTGGCAACTTTGTCTAAATCTGATTTGTTTGAATCTGAATCATAAGAAAGTCTTGATAGCAAGTAATTACTTCCTTTGAGATCAAGGTAACTAAGGGAAATAGCCTTGGCTTTGAACTATATAGTAGAATTAAAAGTGAACTTGTTTTACAGATAAGTGGCCTAAAGGCAGAGGTAGGATAAGTGACTAATGGATTATTGATGGAAAAGGAAGGCTTACAACTGGCTCCCTTTAAGGTATTTTATGCCAAATACCCCTGGGCACCATTAGGCAGGAGAGGAACTCTATATTTTGGGAACTAAACTGCCTGAATATAATTTGCACAGAGATTAAACACTGTTTAAAAAAAAAAAAAGCCCCTTCCAAACTATTTTAAGAGGATTTTAGGGATCACCAAACTCATTCTCACCTGACTCAGTTTTTACTCACAACTAGAAGGAACCTAATATATCTTCATATTTACTTCCCACAAAAAGTCTCATTTTATCAACCAAGAAAATGATGTTCAGGGAGAAGATATTTTCCAGCTAGCAAGTTGGTAAGGCCATAATGCAAATCTTGGTCTGTTTAGCTCCAGAGCCAAGGCTTTATTCTTTTTGCTCGTTGTGATCACATTAACTACTGTGGTTGGGGACTGGTTCACAAGTGTGAGTGTGAGGGGCTTTCCCATCACCACCGCCTCCCTGGGTTTCCAAGGCGCTGTGCACCTTTGCTTGAATTCAAGATTGTCATAGGAGGATGCCCTAATGATGTTCACGTGGGATAAGTCAGATGTGGATGGAGCAAAGGCTCGGGATTCTAATGGCCTTGACCTCTGTTGGATGTCACTGTTTAAGGTGTTGTTTATTGACAAAGGAAAGTGTGGACCAAAGGGGAGGCAATTTGAACTAGACTGTTGGATTTGCTGGATTTGCTCAAATGACATTTGCGAAGGATGACACAGCTCCTAGGTGCTCATTTCTGCCCAGGTGGCCCCTTCAAGTCCAGCAATATTGTACGCCATTGTTATTCTAAGCATGCAGTTTTGGTATCGCCTGGGAACTTGGTGGAAATGCAGAATTTCTGGCTCCACCTCAGACCTACTGAATCAGAGTTTGCATCTTAACCAGATCCCCAGGGCACCTTTATGTTAGAGTTAGAAGAACTCCGGTATGTTAGTTCTATACCAAGCTTAAGGCAGAAGAAATCTTTGTGAGGGTTATGGTCTTATTGTCTGTGGTCTTATCTGCCCGAGCTTCCCCACAGTCTGTCATTCTAATTGTCTCCTGGAAACCTGACTGGTAAACAGAAACCAGAGTTCCTCCCCTTGCGAACTATCAACTCCTCTACCCTCATCACCTGTCTGCCTGTCTCCTCTTCCCAGGCCCCGAGGACTTTTTTCCTAGCTTTGGTGGACCCTACCCTCCTCCCACCGTTTGTCCCAGTCATTTTATCTGTCCTCACTTAGGTCCATCAAGGCTTAAGCGCTTTTGGAACAGAAGAGCCCGAGAGACTAGGAACCTATTTCTGATACCTACCCTGTCCTCATCCCTGAGCTGAGGCAATTAAATAGAACCAACTCTCTGCTGGAATTAGGTCAAAAGAAAGGAGTAAAAGGAGGTGGGGTGGGGGGGGGGAAAGGACATTGATTAATTTATTAAAAAAGTAATCTACTACACTTATATATGATGCATTTGTATGAAGTGTATTCTCAATAGTGTGTTTCCGTCCATGTCATTGGTTTGTAGATTCCTAGAAACGAAGGTCTGTTTCTGCTTTACTACCTTGAATTCACATAGATGTTAGAAATACTTCCAGATAGTTGTGATTGATTTAAAGCATCTCTGGCTTGAGATTATACAGCTAGAAAATGAGCCCATTTCCTTACACTCTGAGCATTGAGGAGGTCGTCCAGCCTAACAGTTAGCAATGTGGGTACTGACAGCCGACTCTACCGCGCACTAGCTGAGTGATTCTGGATAAGCCTCTTAAAATCTCTGACCTTTTCCTTCTTGTGGATGAGCATAATAGCATTATACTGACTTCAGAGAGTTTTTATAAGATTAGATGACAAATTGCATGTAAATGTTAATATATTATCTGGCATATGGCATGCCTAATAAAACTGAGCTTCTCTTATTACTTCAGAATTACTATCCATGGAATGTTAATATTCACTCATGGCAACTGGAAAATTATGAAGGTTTGAATCTAGACTCCTAGTGTTGAAAATTATTATATAAAAATTTTAGTTGGAATCAAAGGCGTCATAATACTAATAATGTATTTATTGAGCATTAGCTATGTGACACCTTCTCTTATAGGATCACACAGAATCCTCACAACTCTTCTGAGACAGTTCCTATTTTCATCTTTCTCTTTCATCTGATCACCAAACCTATTTCCTCTTTCCCTGGTACCTAGCTGGAGACTGGGTGGACAGCCTAGGTGTGGCCATGTAACTGAGTAGAATGGAGTATGTGAGGCAAAGATTATGCTACGTCCAAACTTGGTCCATTAGAACCCATCGTGTGCCATCCCTTGTGCTCTTGCCTCCTTCGTGGCAGCCTTGAAAACTGAACATTAAAGATGGAGGATCTATAAAAGGGAAGGATCCTGGCTTCCTCACTACCTTTTAGAGAAAAGCCACCAGCAGATCAAGAAGAATCATTTTGGATTTTATGTGAGAAATACATTTCTGTTATGTTTCATTGCTGGGATGTATTCGTTACAGCAGCTAATCTCACCTTAGCTAATTCACTTAGTCTATCCAAGGTCACACAGCTTATAATTAGGGACTGGAATTCTAGGCCAGGTGAACCCCAAAGCCTCCACTCTCATTCATTACTCTATACCGGCATCGAGCTTCACTTGAGAGCCAAAGAGTGGTTCCGTTTTAGCCACCTACCAAGTTATGTCAAATAGTAAACAGTAGAAGGAGATGAATCTGAAACCTAGAAACCCCTCAACTGAGTTGTTTTCAGAAGCCAGTGCATGAATCAGCTGATTCACAAGCCCGGGGAATTTCCTATAGCTGTCATCAGATGGGCTCAGACCATGCCAATTTATTAGGAAAACAATTTTGCCTCAAGAACCTATCACTGATTTTTTGAAATCTGTTGTCAGTTTTACTTCTCTCTCTATGGGGTACTGAACCAGTGACTTGTATGTTTGGAGCCTCTAATGAGGTTGGTAATGGTCTTATAAGCTCTCTGTGGAGCTCTCATACCTCTAACTGAGAATCAGACATGAGATTGGCCAGAGTCCAGGGAACATTCTCCAAGTGTGTGCTCACGGTGGCGTTTGCTCAGAAGGCTCAAGGGAACTTCTCCCTACCAGAGTCCTAAAAAATTAGGGCAGGGCTTCCCTGGTGGCGCAGTGGTTGACAGTCCGCCTGCCGATGCAGGGGATGCGGGTTCGTGCCCCGGTCCGGGAGGATCCCACGTGCCGCGGAGCGGCTGGGCCCATGAGCCATGGCCGCTGAGCCTGCGCGTCCGGAGCCTGTGCTCCGTGGCGGGAGAGGCCACAGCAGTGAGAGGCCCGCGTACAGAAAAAAAAAAAAAAAAAAAAAAATTAGGGCAGGCATGGCTCCACTTGGTAGGACAGAAGCTCTATAGTGAAGCAGAAAAACAACACCTATAATAACAATAAACACTTGCACGGCACATGCAAATAACAAGGTGGTTTCAAGTATGGAGTGTCGGTATCAATAGGCATTGAGACAATTTCCATTTTACTGATGAAATTCCTGAGAATCAATGAAACTAAGTGACTTGCCAAGAGCATAATAAAATAAGGTATAAACATTGACCTTCTAATTCCAAATCCATCACAAAACTCTTCTGGCTCTCCGTATCTAAATTCTCAAAGATCCTAGTAAGCTCACTGTGATAAAAATAAGTGGGGTTGATTCTCACATTCCTTCTGATGGAAGCTGGCCTCTAAGCAAAACCAGAGGGCCTATAAGGGAGGGTCTGTTCAGGCATCATCCCTGCCCTCCTACCTGTCCACACAGTCCCCTGCCTCTGCATGACTCAGGGCCCTTCAGATCTGCCAGGAGCTGCTGCTTTGTCTTAACAATTCTGTGGCTTATGAAGCAGACAATATGGCTTGTGTAATTAATTTTTCTAGCTCCGAAGTCAGGAAGCAGAACTCTCCCAGGCAGGTGGGGTCTCAGCTTCTCCCTTCTACTCCGGCCTCGGCCTGGCTAAAGCCAAGTGAAAGAACCCTAGCAGAAGGCAAAATGGTTTCCTCTGCTTAGCAACCCTCTCCCAAGGCAGAGCCCAAGAATATTTCCACGTGCAAAGAGGAGCATCAGGTTTGTTGTGTTCAAAAGTCTCGTTGCCACCAGTTCCATCTCCTCCGTGTCGTGTTCCCACCTTACCACAGTACGTGGTTAGAAAAAAAAAAAAAGAAAGAAAGAAAGAAAAAGAAAACCTGAAGATGGGCTAAAAATACCTGAGCCAAATTCAGTGCTTCTGTGAGAAGGCTGAGCACACCGGTGACATCCATGGTAAAGACAGCACCAACGTTATACACAACAAGTCACATCCTGATGAGTTAATTGCCCCAATTGAACGTAAGTGCAGTGGAGGAAAAGGGTATGTTAATGCATGAGATTCTACTTTTTCTCACAGGAAATAAAACCCCAAGTGGAGATTTAACATCTTATGAAAACTTGTGCAAAGATAACTTTTAAGGAGAAAAAGAGCTGCTCAGATTTGTAGATGAGGCTATCTCATGAATAAAATATCATCATACTTCATCAGTTTTCAGAGAAAAAAATAAAACTATTTAGCACAGTTCTGTGTCCTTCTCACTCAGCCTGGATCAGTGGAAAGAGTAGGTGCCCTAAAACTGAAGGCCTGAATTTTAAGTCCCTCTGTCCCCCTCTAACTGGTGGTTATGCGGTGATGGCCAAGTTTATTAACTTCTCGGTCTTGGTTTCCACGTACATATACAACATTGGGGATGATGCCTATGTATCGCAGGCTGTTTTGAAAATTAAACAAAGTGGCACAAACACAAAGGCACAGTGCTTGGAGTAGCACCTAGTATCGATACATAATTGATGTTCAGTAAGTATCAACTCCGCCTTCACTCTGCACTGCAAGGGGTAGAATGAAGAAACGGGTAGAATAAAGAAACAGCAAATGGAGACACCAGAAAGTAGGATAGAAGGGTACTGTGAAATCTGACCAAAGGTGGATCAAAATTATTCATAATGGAATCCAAAATATTGATATGGAAAACAAGAGCAAACCAGAAAAAAGTTTCTGCTTATCAAAGTTTCTTGTAAGAAAATGAAAACTGTAGAATTCATTTTAGTTTTTCATTGGTTGGATTCTGTAGTCCCCCTTTAAGTGACCTCAAGTTACGACTAAAGGCAGGAAAAACTAGATGACTGGGAGTTCCCTGGTGGCTCAGTGGTTAAGAATCCACCTGCCAATGCAGGGGACACAGGTTCGAGCCCTGGTCCGGGAAGATCCCACATGCCGCCGAGCAACTAAGCCCATGTGCCACAACTACTAAGCCTGCGCTCTAGAACCCGTGAGCCACAACTACTGAAGCCCACGTGCCACAACTACTGAAGCCTGTGCTCTGCAACAAGAGAAGCCACCGCAACGAGAAGCCCGCGCACCGCAACGAAGAGTAGCCCCTGCTCCCCGCAACTAGAGACGGCCCGCACACAGCAATGAAGACCCACCGCAGCCCAAAATAAATAAGTTTATAAAAAAAAAATTAGGTGACTATTAAACAGTCAGATATTAATTACCTTGACCAAATAGGTGTTTGTGTCACTTTGAAAAATTAGTAGATATATACTAATATTTAAATCATAAAAAAACTGAAAATAGAAAGGTTGAAAATCAGTGTAGTGGGAGAAACAAAACCCTTACTTCAACTGTCGTTGCTTGGGAAAATCCACCTCGGTTGGCTTTTTGGTTGTGCACCAGTGTGTGTCCCAGCGGAGACTGCAGGGGCTAACACATAGAGGAAACTCAAGGGCTGGGCATACTTAAGGAAGAGACTGGAGGTATTTGGAGCATTGCTGAAGGATAAGGAGGAACGGATGGAGAGACCACAAACAGGAGAAAGGGGGAAGGTACAAAGTAATGTCTGTGAAGAACACAACGGTCAGAGAGAATTTTCTAGAGGTGATGTTGGCTGAGGGATTCTTAAGATGTACGATGTCTAATAGCACACGTGAAGTTACGTGCTGGGGTGTGTAGTAATCCTCCTTCATTGTCTCCAGCCTTTAGAGAAAGTCTGTTCCACCACTGTCTTCTGATAGTGGGTGCTATACAGAAGTAATTAAAGGAGCACAGAGCTCCATTTTACAACTGGGTTTCCTTTAGTGGGGGAGGCGGAAAAGGCAGTCCAAGCAGAAAGATGCAGAAATGCAGGAAGGAACAACAACATCTCTAGAGGAAACTGGAAATTGGAGCAAGCAGTGACTAGGAGAAAAAGGAGCCCACTGAGAATTGAATTCTTTCTAACTATAGGCTAGGAGCTTATGTTAATTTCATCTTTGCAACAATGCTGAGGAGGAAGCATTATGGGCTGGTAGATGTGGAACCCCAGGCTCTCAGAGGTTTGGTAACTTGCTTACAGCCTCACATGCAGTATGTCAGGGAACTGTACTTCAAACTCAGCTCTTTGGACTCTAAAGTCGGCACACTTTCACTAATGCACAACACTGACACCATTTCTCAGCTTGTGACTAAAATTCCAGTCTTCACCTCTAATCCGCTCCTTCAGGAGCTTTCTATTTCCACACCTGCTTAAATCCAGTAACAAGACTGTGGCAGATTGTATTTCTCAAAAATGGTCACAACGATATTTCCATCCCCACTTGCCCTTTCAGACGCTTGCCACTCTCCCATTGAGATGTGAAGCCTATTTCCTCCCAACTCTGAACCTGGATCAGCTTTTGTAACGTACTTAACAAGCAGCATGTGGCAGAAGTGATGCTGCCTGCTGGTGAGAGTAGGTAATAAAGGGCTATGCAGTTTCCCCCTGACACATGCTCTCTCTCTTTTTATTTCTCTCTCCCTCTTTCTGCAAACATGCACCTGGTAAGATATGCAGCTACTCTGAAGTAACCATGCTGGGAAAAGTGCATGAAAAGACCACACGTAGGTAGACAGATACCCCAGGAGCCCCACCTGTTCCAGCCTCCAGCTGTTTGAGGCTTCCCAACCCAGGCACCTGAAATGCAGGTAAATGAAACTTCAGATGCTTCAAACCCCCAGCCTCCGAGACACCCAGCTAATGCCCAGTGGGATGGAAACTGATAGTCCCCACCAAGCCCTGTCCAAATTTCAGATTCTTGAGCAAAGTAAATGTTGTTATTAAGTCACTTAAGTTGTTACAGATTTAGTAAGGTTTGTTTTGCATCAACAAATGACTGAAACACTGACACTGATAGGGCAACAGACACATACATGTAAGAGAAAGTAGGAAATTAGATATTTTTAAAAGAATAAATTCAAGCCAATCTACATAAGCACACACAGCTGTTGAGATATTTTATATTTACATTGTCACTAATCTTTTCAACCTAAACTATTCCTACCATAATAAATATTAATGCCAATTGGCAACACAATATTAAACCTGAATTTTTGAAAATATGTGTAAGTCTTGAACTTTTTTACATTTCTTAAGAAGAAATCATTGACTATTTTCAGACAATGAAATTATACTTAAATAGAGTCTTATTAGCCCAATAATGATGACCTTTCACCACAGAACTGGGCATATGACCTCATTTAATTAAGGAGCTTACAATATTCTTGGCAGAATTAGCCACTACGTCTTCATCTGTTATCATCCCTATCAAAATACCAATGGCATATTTCACAGAACTAGAACAAAAAGCTGCACAATTTGTATGGAAACACAAAAGACTATGAATAGCCAAAGCAATCTTGAGAAAAAAAAACGGAGCTGGAGGGAATCAGGCTCTCTGACTTCAGATTATACTACCAAGCTACAGTAATCAAGACAGTATGGTACTGGCACAAAAACAGAAATATAGATCAGTGGAACAGGATAGAAAGCCCAGAGATAAACCCACACACACATGTCACCTTATCTTTGATAAAGGAAGCAAGAATATACAATGGAGAAAAGACAGCCTCTTCAATAAGTGGTGCTAGGAAAACTGGACAGCTACATGTAAAAGAATGAAATTAGAACACTCCCTAACACCATACACAAAAATAAACTCAAAATGGATTAAAGACCTAAATGTAAGGCCAGACACTATCAAACTCTTAGAGAAAAACATAGGAAGAACACTCTATGACATAAATCACAGCAAGATCCTTTTTGACCCACCTCCTAGAGAAATGGAAATAAAAACAAAAATAAAAAATGTGACCTAATGAAACTTCAAAGCTTTTGCACAGCAAAGGAAACCATAAACAAGACCGAAAGACAACCCTCAGAATGGGAAAAAATATTTGCAAACGAAGCAACTGACAAAGGATTAATCTCCAAAATATACAAGCAGCTCATGCAGCTCAAGATCAAAAAAAAAAAAAAAAAAAAACCCCAACGCAAAAATGGGCAGAAGACCTAAATAGACATTTCTCCCAAGAAGATATACAGATCGCCAACAAACACATGAAAGGATGCTCAACATCACTAATTATTAGAGAAATGCAAATCAAAACTACAATGAGGTATCACCTCACACCAGTTAGAATGGCCATCATCAGAAAATCTACAAACAATAAATGCTGGAGAGGGTGTGGAGAAAAGGGAACCCTCTTGCACTGTTGGTGGGAATGTAAATTGATACAGCCACTATGGAGAACAGTACGGAGGTTCCTTAAAAAACTAAAAATAGAATTACCATATGATCCAGCAATCCCACTACTGGGCATATACCCAGAGAAACCATAATTCAGAAAGACACATGCACCCCAATGTTCATTGCAGCACTATTTACAATAGCCAGGTCATGGAAGCAACCTAAATGCCCATCGACAGATGAATGGATAAAGAAGATGTGGTACATATATACAATGGAATATTACTCAGCCATAAAAAGGAATGAAATTGGGTCATTTGTTGAGACGTGGATTCATCTACAGACTGTCATACACAGTGAAGTAAGTCAGAAAGAGAGAAACAAATATCGTATATTAACGCATATATGTGGAACCTAGAAAGTGGTACAGATGAACCGGTTTGCAGGGCAGAAATTGAGACACAGATGTAGAGGACAAACGTATGGACACCAAGGGGGGAAAGCGGCAGGGGGTGGGGTGGTGGTGGGATGAATTGGGCGATTGGGATTGACGTGTATACACTGATGTATATAAAATGGATGACTAATAAGAAAGAAAGAAACATTTAAAACGTTTTTTAAAAAGAAAGTGAAGGAGAATGCCATTTTTCTTTGTATCAAGAGAAGAACCTGATTATGCTTACTTGGTGTTGACTGAACGAGTACTCTTCTAGGCAGTTCTGCCATGTGAGTGAGCACCCCCCTGTGAACGCACTCACACTCACATCCAGATATACAGTTCCCTAGAACTGCACTACAAATGGCTCCCTTCTTCAGTATGCTTCAGGAGGCTTAGTAAATGTTAATTCATAACCTAAATCATAGCCATGCATCCGTTCACCTCCATTATTTCTAAACAACCAAGTTTAGTGTATTAGCTAGACTGCCTTAATATAGAATCACATGAGCAACAGGGTCAGTTTTTCAAGAAGACAGCCTTTGCTGACCCTCATATATTTAAATCAATAACCTTAATATCATTAAGGACTCTGTAAGTCCTTATTCCTTTTCTCTCTCTCACTCTCTACCTTTGGACTCATGAAGTGCAAATAAAACACAGAAGATGACAACTAAAGAAAGCAAGAAAATACTACACAAATGTCGGGGGCAATTGTGGAAATGGAAAAAAAAGAGAAGAGAGTTATAGTTGGAAAACATTTACTTAAGGAAATGTAAACATCAAGACTCTGGACATATTTTGAAAGGTGTCACTACTTGAAGTATGACAAAGCAATGGAGACGCCAAAAGCCATAAAATCATAATTTGTTATTACATGACAGTCCTAAAGCTCAGATCATTAGGATATTATTTCCCCAGGTACAAAGTTCCAAGCTTCTTGCAAATTTTTTGGCTCAACTCCAGGTCTCAACCTAGGCCAGGCCAGTAGAGAACTTGCCACAGTCTAGAAATGAAACTATTTTCTCTTTAGGGGAAAAATATGAAAAGAAACAACCTTTGAAAAATGCTGATGAAATATAACTTTTCCCCACAATAATTTTCTGGCACTTATGACAAAGATCCTCTGTTACTTACAACTTCCAGTGAATTTCACTTCTGGCTTAGCTGCAACCCAAAGGACTGACAGGGGAGGGATATTAATATATCTCTAAGTGGTGAGGGAGCTGTTTTTCAAGTAGATCGAAGCAATGAGTGTTTGGAACACCTCATACTTCAGGGAAATCCAGTTTTCTCTTACAGGCTTCACTCAGTAGCAAGAAGGCACTCTTATTGAAATGCTTAAATTCCAACAGCAGCTATAAGAGAGAAAAGACATTCTGCAGTGATGTTTAGCAGTTTTTCATTATTTGCAAATGTACTTTCATCTTGTCCAGTTCCAGTGAATTCTCACCACTGAGGCAAGACCTCAGACTTCTAATGATTTGTAGAGAATTATGTTACCAGTAGTTTTACATATTCCTCATGTCTGAACCCTCTGGGTTTTGTGGAAGCATACTGCCAGCCAGGGTTTTGTGGGCAGACTGGAATAATATTCTATAGCAAATGATCAGATGGTAGAGAAGGGGAATTTCAATGGGGGTGATATGGTATGTATGGTTGGAAATATGGACCCTTTCTGATAGGGAGACATTAAAAGATTCAAGAAGATTCATGGCTTCAACAATCCATGTTGTCAGGCCTTCAAAGAGCTCCCTTCTAATCATGAAGTCACCCCAGGCTATCTGCAAGAATGGGAGCTGGAAAACCTGTAGAAGATTTAACCTTTCTGTTCAATCTTTTAGGTACTGGGAAGAAAATCAAACATGAAGAAGGTCGTTTATAGTCATTGAGGTATCTCAGGGGTCCATTCTGAAAACTGCTACCATAAGCTAGAACCATTGTCAGGGGTTTTCAAGTCCGGAGACAGCTCACAAAGGCTTCTTCAATTCTTTTGTCAGATATGAGCACTGTTATCGTTATTGTTTTAGTAACTGACAGAGAGTCAAACACATTTTAAATATGAGAAGACCTTGGGAGAACGTGGACATCCTTAATAAAGCAAGATCCTCTGTTCAGAAAGAACAACTTTGGTTGTTAGTATGGAGGTTAGGTCTCCCCGTTTTAAACCCCAAGTTTCAGAAAGATGTGAAAGCAGGTCTTAGAAGCAAACAATCCACTTTCCAGAAACTTTACTGTTAATTATCCACATTCATTAAGGTTCTACTGCAGATTTTAACACAGCTAAGAGTTAATAAAATCTGAATTAAGCCCAAAGTAGGGTCTCAACTATTCTCTGTATTGTATCCAAATCCCACTTACCCTGATTAGGGTGTAAACTTCACATCATTTATTTGCCACTTAATCTATGTAAGACAGAGTTTGACCACTTTATATAACCTCAGTAAATTTTCACAATAACCTAGTGAGGTACATATTATTAATATCCCTGTCTTGAAGATATGAAAAGTAAGGTCATGGTCAGATAGCTACTTCATGGTAAAGCTTGGATTTAGACTTACCAATGATCTGTTAACTCCTGATTTTCCAGTACCTGACATTGAACACCTTGCTACTCTACCAGTAGTAGAGTTTGTTGAATATATCATCTACAGTAAAAAAGGAAATTATATAAAGACAGTGAAGGTAAGATTACCAGTGGCATCTTATCCTGGAAAACAAAGACCACTGAGTCAAAATGAATCTAAACAATCTTTTCCAGGAATTTGTGACTAACTACATACCAATAGTTCAATCAAAAATTAACCAAAATGGGACTTCCCTGGTGGTCCAGTGGTAAAGAATCTGCCTTCCAAGGCAGGGGACGTGGGTTCGATCCCTGGTCGGGGAACTAAGATCCCACATGCGCAGGGCAACTAAGCCCGTGCGCCACAACTAGAGAGCCCGCCTACCGCGATGAAGGCCCCACACAGCCAAAATAAATAAATAAAAACAAAAATTAACCAAAATGCACCAACTTTCGCTGGCAGTGATCTTGATACACAGAACATGACGAAGTAGCTGTCTCTTCACCCTGACTATTGGGCATCAACAAGAGAAATGAATGTCAGGAGGGAGGAGCCTGTATAACTCTATTCAGAGCAGTAATAATTACTATTTAATTTTGCAGAAAGATTTAAGTATTCTTTGAGGAATGGAGCATTTGACATTCTGTCTGGATTTTTTTTTGTGGGGGGGAGTCTTTTTTGTTTTGATTTTGGTCAAGAGAAGTCATGTTGATAACAGCAGATAAACTTAGTAGAAGTCTGAAGTCTAATCAACAGTAGGACATGCAGCTCTGTGTGTGATGTGGATTTTCCTTTTTGGTATATCAGCATTTTTGTCAGCAGAAACTAAACAGAACTTTCCTCCTCCTACAAGCCACTCCAATTCCTTTCCTTCACTTCTTTCTCTTCCCAGCACCACCAAATTGCTGGAGGAGGTGACTAGGCCACTGGATCTAAGTATACTCAGCTCTAATCACATTGAATCAGAAATTGTTAGTAAAACTGAGCCGTAACACAATTAAAAACATCCAGAGATTTGGTTCTCAAGGAAACCATGTTTCCTCTCTTCTGAATCTCAAGATGCCTGCAGAAGAGCAAAAGAAAACCTACAAGAGCAGAGACCTGAGGAACTCAGTAGAAATGATAATGATGATGCTTTTTTAATTCCTGGGGGAAGAAAAATCCTTGAGTTTTCCACCTACAGAACAGAAGAGTGTGGGATTCAGGCTGTTCACTTCCTCATTTTCCTTGACTTCTTCGGGAAATTTGTATTCCTACTAAAGTGTGTGTTACATAAGAGGGAGTCAGTTGACCTGCCTGTAAAGGTTGCAGGAGTTTGGAACTTTGTTTAACTAATTAGTGTGTGCACTCAGTTGAGGCTTAGCAGAAGCTGCTACCTTTATTAGCATTGAAGCTGAACTTCCACCATCACTAGGGAACATAGCAAACCGATGTTCACAAAGATACCGCCATCCTCACCTCCACCTCTACCTCCACTGGCTCACAACGCCCTCTATAGTTACCACCCTGCTATGAAATGGGAACAGGTGTCTGGAAACCTCTCTTTCTAGACACACACACACAATTTTCTACAACAGTGATCCCACTCTGGAGACCAACAAGAGCTATCATTCCATTTTTTAAAAGCCCCTTAGAGATGGAAGGGAATGGGAGGTTATAACTGCTCTACAGTTTCTAGAGGAATCACTCTGTAAGAGATGCTACGCTCTAAGCAAACAAGTAGGCCCATGTTCTTTGTGCCATGACTCATATTTCAAACTCTACATCCTTTCTGCTTGGCCATGGTAAAGCCAAGTATAGCACTGCTTACCTCAGCTGGAAAGTCATTACATGTTTTAACGCTAGGTGCAATGGGAGCCTTCTTGCTAAAAATTGCAGCAACATGGTGTCACCAAAACTGTCTCTGGTCACTTGCTCTTCCTTTTGACAAATGCATAGAAAACTAGAGGCCACACAGGAAACTTGAAATGAGGAAAGAGATACACTAAAGTTGCTATGACTTTGATGAGAGTTGTTGAGTCATTTTTCAGCCTTTGCATGGTCTGACTGCTGGCTTGGAAACCCTGATGAGAGTTTCAGATGCAGAGATTTCATCATCAAAGATGCAGTCTAGGGCTTCCCTGGTGGTGCAGTGGTAGAGAATCTGCCTGCTAATGCAGGGGACACGGGTTTGAGCCCTGGTCTGGGAGGATCCCACATGCCACGGAGCAACTAGGCCCGTGAGCCACAACTACTGAGCCTGTGCTTCTGGAGCCTGTGCTCCACAACAAGAGAGGCTGCGATAGTGAGAGGCCCGCACACTGCGATGAAGAGTGGCCCCCGCTTGCCACAACTAGAGAAAGCCCTCGCACAGAAACGAAGACCCAACACAGCCATAAATTAATTAATTAATTAATTTTTTAAAAAAAGAAAAAGAAAAAAAAAAAGATGCAGTCTAGTAGCCATTTTCCTACCCAACCCTCCCTTACCTGGACCTCTTGTATTTTCATTGTAAACTATCAATTTTGATTTTTTTGGATCAGTTTGCATTCTCATTTGTTATAACCAAATATTTGCATTTCAAATGCCATTAAATAAATAAATAAATAGCATTCTTAGCTCATTCTACATGAAATTTCTAGGTTTTAATAATGCAAATTTCTCTTGTGGTCCAGGATGCTAGTCAGGGATGCCAATGTTTCAAAAGGATTCCAACGTTTTGTGTGTGTATGGAGCGAAGTTCATCATATTTTATTCTCTTTGCTGCTTTCTTTTCCCCAAGGTTGAATTACATTCAGCTAAAGATGAGGAAATTTTAAAACTAAGCCCATTTGTAAATTGGGAATTGCTTGCCAATAAAAACCATATGTAATCTCAAATCCTGATTTTAATCAGTAGTTTCAACTCTTTCACTAAGTAAACCTTTATGCCAGAATGCTCATGAGACAATCCTCAAGTATCATTAGCATAATTGTGCAGCCTTAGGGATTAAGAGTAGGACAGATTTGGGCTGGAGTCCAGCTCTGCCACTAACCAGCCTTGTGACCTTGAGCCAGTTACTTCATTTATAGTAAACTCGGGTAGCAGCTCTCTCATTTGGCTTTTGTGAAGATTAAATAAACTAAGCCATGAAGAATGCATTGTTTAATGCCTGAAACATGATGAGTACTCAATACACATTACCTAATGTTATTCTTTCCCCTAAAGCTTTCAGACAACCTGAATACACGTCATTTACAAAGAAACAAAAACTAGACTGGCACCAGACTTCTCATCGGAAAGACTGAGGCTAGCAGACTGCAAGCAGTACCTCCAAAGTTCTGTGACAATGAATGAGATTTTTAACGGAAAATTCTCTATCCAGCCAAATTATAAATAAGGTATGTCAATATCCAACAGCCAAAACCCACCAGGAACACACCTAGAATGTTGAACAAGATTGAGTTTATTGACTGTGGCTCAGGAAGGAAGTCTTCACCCCATGGGGAGGTATGGGCAGCTCTGTAAGCAGGTGTTAGGACAGTTCTTATTATAAGAGTTAGGCCTGTGTTGAGTGATTTTGGAAAGAGTGCTAGGAAGTAGGGTCTGCCTCGATTTGGGTGCTGTCAGGTGGTGAGAATGATCTTATGATTAGGTACCTTAATAACTCTTATCTAGGAATCAAGAGAAATGGAACAGGTAGGTCTAAAGCTTAAGAGGTACGGAAACAACAACAACTCATGTTAGCTAGGAGAGGGGATGGTGGAAGTTTTTATGGTTTGCTCTGTGTTCTTGCTATCGTCTGTGCGCAAACACAATTCCAGAGTGATCCTGTTTTTTTATTTGCCCCATCATGGTCACAGAGTCACCTTCTCTGATGGTGGTGTTCTGCGAAATTGTCCATTTGAATAAGGAGTATAGTATCACTTAGCAGCAGGCCTGCCGCCAGCTGACAGCACTTATTTCTCCTCAGCGGAAGGGAAGCATAAGGACATTTTCAGACACACAAGGACTCAGATATTTCACCTTACATACTCTCTTTCCTAAGAAGTTACTTGAGGATGTGCTAGAACAAAAACAATGGGATGAACCAAAATAAGATTTTGAATCCAAGAAATACTGGCACCAGCCCAGATCTTTCAAGAACTAGCTGCTCCTGCAAAATAACAGAGTTATGGCTCCTGGCACCCAGCTTTCAGGGGTGCTGGAGATCTTCCTATTTCTAAGATTGGGTCTCCACCCTTCAATCCTGTGACAGCAGACAGTCTTGAATGAGTTTGGTTTTGTTAAGTAAACTAAAAAATCCTAACTAGGTCCACAGTGTAAACTGACCTTTACATCCTTACTGGTAGAGACGTTAAGCAAAGGGAGGATAATGATATCAATAAAGTGAAGATGATATGTAATATATGAAAGTAAAAAGGAGGGAAACGGGGCTTCCCTGGTGGCGCAGTGGTTGAGAGTCCGCCTGCCGATGCAGGGGACACAAGTTCGTGCCCTGGTCCGGGAAGATCCCACATGCCGCGGAGCGGCTGGGACCATGAGCCATGGCTGCTGAGCCTGCACGTCCAGAGCCTGTGCTCCGCAACGGGAGAGGCCACAACAGTGAGAGGCCTGTGTGCCACACACACACACACACAAAAAAAAAAGTGACATTCTGGGTGCCCGATGAGGTTCCCCAGGAACAAACATGAATTCAGTCTCACTGAATGTACAAACAGAACAGAGCCCACTTCAAGGCAATAACTAAGCATAAATTACATTTTCAAAGTACCTAGTAATCTAAGGCATCAACCTTATTATGTTAAAATCGAATGTTTTTTTCATTTTGGTAACAACTTACCATCGATTAGGAAGGAATAAAAAAACAAACTTCGATAGGTAACCCTCCAGCAAAGGAGTAGTTAAATTTAACAAATGAAATTTCCTCTGCTTGCCTTATTTTTTTCTGTTTACAGATGGAAAGGAGGTAGGAGAGAGAGAAGGCCAAGAAACCCTTCCCTCCAGCTTCCAGCTTTGAAAGAAGTCCCAGGAGGACAAAGGAATCCCAGGTGGAGGGAGAGGAGTGAGGGACGGATGCTCAAAATACAAGTGCGCACCGGGCCCCCAGTCTCTGCTGCACGTTGCTGGGAACTGAAAATTCACTTCCTCTGGCAAATGATGCAGCCGATTAAATGTGAACATCCTGCACACCTGTTGCTGTTCCTAAGGCAAAGGGACTGGACAAAAGTGAGCAAGATGACAATATAAATCCCAAGCTGCATTGAGAAATACATTATGTTTTCAGTAAAACCACGCCCTTAATCACTCAGTGCTTCGACTGCCCCATTTGCAAACACAGAAATCTTTGCTTACATGATCCTCACAGAGATGGCAAAGATTCATAAAGTGTAGAAAGTATACCTTTCCTTAGAGAAAAGGAATTGCACAAAACCAGGATTTTTCCTAACATATTAATAAAATCTTGACTTCCCTATAAAACTGTATGGGAATATTATGATCGCCCAGTGTACCACCTGCATTGTAAATGAAAATATGATCATCTTATCAATGCTGAAATTGCTTGTCTGAAGGAGACCTGGCAATTTCCCTCAATAACTCAGTCTAATATAATTACATGCCTGACATAATGTTCATTATGACAACAAAATGAAAAACAGAGAGATAAAAAATAATCAATAGGAGATGGAAATGTAATATACGCCTGGCTAATTGTGAAGAGATAATTAACTGGTTTGATTATCAATATTTAGTTAATACTCAGATGAGAAGGTTAAATATTAAAAAAAAAAGAACCAAAGAAATTTTACTCCCAAATGAGTAATGGTACCATAAAGGCCACATTTGTTTAATTCTATTATTGACACATATTCAGTTGTTTGAATTCGAACATAATGGGGTTTTTGCTGTGTTGACCTTCCCACATGAGACGGAATTCTTCTGACATCCGCTGGCCTCTCTGATCCTGGCTTATCTCCAACAGCTTTGCTTCCCCTGACCCTGAGCACTGCAGGGAACAAAGGTGAAGATAAGCAGGGCTAAAAGACTACTTTCCTTTTTTTCCCCTTATTTGTTAATGTAGTCTGTATTTCTATAACATGCTGCCTTGTAGGAAGAGGAAAGTAAGCTTGAGGTAGCACCGCTTGAAGAGAAAATTGAGGAATAAGTATGTAAACTTGCAAGAAAAGGGAAAACCACCATTTTAAATTTTGTTCTTACTCCATAATTCATTTTATTCTCCATTATGGGCAAGAAGCACTAGAACAAGGCAAAACTATTCATATTTTAAAAGGTAGATTGAATTCTGTTCTCTATTCCCAAGATGAAACTAGTAGACAAGGAAAGGCAAAACTATTCATATTTTAAAAGGTAGACTGAATTCTGTTCTCTATTCCCAAGATGAAACTAGTAGACAAGGAAGAAGATTCCCCCTCCTACCTCCAATCATATATCTCTTTCCCTGAAGTTGCTCCTGGTTAAATGGGACAATAGCCCTTCTGGAATCTATCAACACACACACACACACACACACACACACACACACGCACCTTGCCATGTGTATGTGTTAGTACCGTGTAACAGGAAGGTCAGTCAATCATAGATATTCATCCACGGTTCACGATGCTTCAGGAACACTGCAAGTCCCGAGGCTTCAGAAGAGACTCAGACAAAGGGCCCCTACCCTCATGGAACTTTCACTCTGAACGTTGTAGACTTCAACCAAATAATTAAATAATGGAAATGTGTGAAGTGTTATTTGAGAAAAGCCACACACACGGGGGTTGCAGTCCATCTCATCCACTTATGTGTGAGTGATCACAGGCAAAGACAGCAGCAGTGAACACATGTTTACTGAGCACGTGTTACATATACTCCATTAAAGGCCCTTAGCGCAAGGCTTGGCAGGTGCCAAGTGTTCAGTAAGTGACAAGGAACAAGTAAACAGCCCCCTGCTAAGGAATTATGTGTTTCTACTTCTAAATTTTATTTCTCATGTCACTCAAAGTAGACTAGGAATATCATAAAATGCACTCCACCCGTACAGTGTTGGTGTACCATCCCCAAAAGTGGGTGTGCAAAGTGCCGAGGGCCTTAACGAGTGGCTGAGATTTCTTTTCTTTTTTTCCTTACTACCTACCCTATCCAAGGTCTCTATAGGCTCCATCCCTAGCTGATGACAGATGATATCGTAACAAGATCACGGAATTTAGAGTTAACTAGATTTGTGCGTAAGTTATGCTCTACCCGTGATTCGACATGTAAACTTAAATCATCTGTGAATGGAAATAGTAATATTTGCTGCAGACAACGTCTAAGAGCCTGAAATATGGGTACATAGAAACGATCTATGATGACCACTGGCAGAGAGGACTGGGGTACTTGAGCTGTTCTTTGAGGATAAATGAGATTCGATTCTATATGTAGAGGCCATATATGCCAAACCAGCCATGCTCTGATACCTTCCAAGGATAATGACCAGGCGTTCTTCCTATTTGTCCTAAGCACACAGATGCAAAGCAGTGATTAACTTTCTCTTGGCTCAAGGAGGGAGACTGGGACTGCCTGTAATGGCGCCTGTTAAAATACCCAAATGGGGCTGACCTTCCCAGGTGGAGCTCAAGTCAAACACAAAGGCACCGCAAGGTTGACCTACTGTCCCTGTTTCATCAACAGCTAAATGGCAGATCCCGCTGCTGCCTTACTTAGAGTCTCAGTCCGTACCCTCAACTTGGCCTTCCTTTATCACACCCTGCAGTCTCTAAATTGCTGTGCACGATTTTCTGAGGACCCATCTGTGAGAACATCGTGGGCTGTTGGATGTATGCATGCACTTGCGCAAATAAGTAACAGAGAGCTGGTTTAGGCAGGAGGACTTACATATTTTTTCCTCAAATGACATATTTGAACATGAAAAACAACGTACTCTGTTCTCCTGCTAGCAAGTCATAATGAAACCAGAGTGTTGCCTTCCCAGCAGCTCTCGCCTTTGAATCGTGCAAAGCAGAAATGATTCTCCGTTTGCAGGCAGCAACAGCCTCCAGAAGCTACAGGAACCTTGCCAAGATCCATGAAAAACCTCCACAGCTAACTGGGAACCGGCTTATTAGTGACACTTTTGAGAGTCAGGCTGTCATTGAAGAGAAACGAAGGAGAACGCGGTGGGCGCCGTAGCCTGGAATTAGACCGTGGGAGGGAGGAAGGCTCCTCGCAGGAACATTGCTCTGTAATTTTCTCAAACGCTCTCTGCTCAGCTGGCTTGCAAAAGCCCTGGATCTTGGGAGGCTGCAGGCAACCCCTTACCCTCCAACCCCCCTTGAAACTGCCCCCGGCCATCCACCTTGGGAGAGCTCTGTGGCCTTTCAAAGGTACCCTGAATTAGTTAAGAGAAAAAAATATATTTCCACTTAGTAGCCTTTTGAACGTGTCTACATTTTTGTATAGCTAACTGAGTTTTTTTCACAATTACTAGATAATTCCAGTAGCAAATAACCTGGAAGTTTTTGTGTAAATAAAAATGAGTTGAAGAATTTAAAAATTTTTTTAATTAATTTGTCAAAATATCAGTCCGGTCACATTTAGGAAGCATCACAAGAAATGAATATAATTAGTGACTGGGATTAAGATCTCTGATTTTTTTTTTTTCAGGAAGGTGATCGCCAGCAGGCCAGCCCCGGTCCAGCAGGATGCTATGTCCTGAGCGCTACCTTTGAGTTTCTAGGTGAATGTTGTTCTGATAACAAACTGGGTTTCTCAGCTCCCTCCCCACTGGGAGGATGGTGTGTGATCTGGATAACGTTCTTGACTTTTCTGCTAAGATTCTAGCTCTCAGCCAAGAGAAAAAAAAAATGGAGAAGAAGCATTTGTGTCGCTGTGCGTTAGCAAAGGGAACCGTGTGAGCTAGGTGAGCCCACATCACTGCCACTTGATATGCTCCCTGTTGGGTGAATTGAGGGAATCTTGATGTTACCCTGATCAAAAGAAGCCTAGATCCTGGAGTCAACTCCTGGAGTCCTACATTGGGGGTGGGAACTTTCCTGAACGTACCAGAAGTCCATCCAAGCACAGGGACTGGAACGTAGGAAAAAGAGCACACAGGCACCTGCTTGCTGCCTTACCCCATTATCGGCCTCTCATCTGTTTCAGCAAATTCATTCTTCTCTCCTCATAATAACGATTGGCCTTTGCATGTTCCATAATTCAACCCAACCTGTGACGTCTGTTTCCTGAATCTCATTCTCTCCCTGCCTCTTGCTTTTAACATCACGCACACAGGCACGCACGCACGCAATTTAGTGGTGCCCAAAACTGGGTTGGTTGCCTACCCAGCAGGTGCCCATTTCTCTCCTCTGTTCTTTGCTGGGGTAGTTTGCCTCCTACAAGAACCTAAAATGTCAGTCACCAGCCTTTCCAGCTTCCTTGCTGCTAGATAGAGTGACGTGACATAGATTTAGGGTGGCAATGTGACACAGCCCTGGGGTGCCCTGTGACAGAGCCCTGCAGTGCCAATGTGATGAGGTGACACATCTGGAGTGGCCAAGTGACAAAGTTCTTGGATGGTAAAGTGACACAGTTCTGGGAGGGCCATGAGGTACAGTGCTTGGGTAGCAATGTGACACAGGTCTCTGGGGACCATGGGATACAGTCCTGGGTGGCAATGTGACACAGTTCTGGAATGGCCATAGAAACATTCCTGGGACGGTCATGGGACACAGTTCTGGGGTGGCGATGTGACATAGTGGTGATATGACACACGTGATAACCATGTAAAACGTTTCTGCCTCAGTGCAGCCTGAAGCATGCATGCTCTCCAGCAGGAAAGCATTCCTAGGAACTTCTAGGAAAGATTCCCCGTCTTTATACAGAGGGGGAATCTGTCTCCCCATTGGGACTTCCCCCTTTGTCTTCTCACCGTGGAACAGCTTTACATGAGCATATGTTGCCATGATGACAGACATTTCATCTGCTAAGGATGGCAGACAAATGACAAGTGCCTGGAACCTTGACTGCGTTTTTGAGCAAGTGCAACAACCCTTGGCTTGCCTACCCCTAGATTTCTTCTTAAGAGAGATAATGACTAAACTCCTGATATTTCTGTCACACACACATGAGCACACATAGGCACTGTTTATTTTTATTGCATGTACATATTTTATTGCATATACACAATTCTACTAGCATAGGAAACTATAAGCACTTCCCTGTAGACATTAAACTTATTTTTGCAAGCAAAGATATGAGCTGCTTTTTGATAAGAGTTTAGAACAAAAAAATCCATTTGAAACTTTGTGAAGAATAACACGAGAAGTCTACTTTAGTTGCATAAATATGAGGCAAGCAGGCTCTGTGACCTGAAGTAAAGACACATAAGACTTTTTGATTGACCAAGTTAGGTGTTAAACACTCTGTGGTAAACAAGTCTATGGAGTGAGTGGCCAATTTGTCTAAGAAACTCATGGCCTTCTGGGAGATTAAAAGTCCCCCAATTCCTGCTACCTAAAGTTTAAAATAAGAGAAACCAATCAACTTGCACTCAGGTGGCCAGAGCGACCTGCAGTAAAATTACCTTGACCAGAGTGAGACTAAGCTCATGGCCTAGGGTTCAGTGTACTTCAAGCTGAAAGCTCTACAGCTTCCGTACCAGTGATTTCTATTTAGGAAACAACAGCAGAGTGTGAAATCTAGAAACCTCACTGACTCTGTGAAGGGATGTGAACAAGCAAGGACACACCAGAGCCAGTAGACAAATATCATTTGTCAAACATCGTCTGTACAGGACGTGGAAGTAATGGCAGCAGTGGGATTTCTAGATGACAACTCTCAATTTGTGTTTTGTGTATGGAAGTAAGCCGAATCTCCTACTCCAACTAACTTTAATAGCATGAGCAAATGACACGTTCTTGGACAAACTGCGACTGGGGAGACCTGAAGGAAGAATTAATGAAATTCCCACTAATAGGACTTGTGGAAGTCAGAGCATTAAATAAAAATGAATGAATGGGGCTTCCCCGGTGGCGCAGTGGTTAAGAATCCTCCTGCCAATTCAGGGGACCTGGGTTCGAGCCCCGGTTCGGGAAGATCCCACATGCAACGGAGCAAATAAGCCCGTGCACCACAACTACTGAGCCTGCGCTCTAGAGCCCACGAGCCACAACTACTGAGCCCGCACACCTAGAGTCTGTGCTCCACAACAAGAGAAGCCACCGCGATCAGGAGCCCGCGCACCGCAACGAAGAATAGGCCCCGCTAACCACAAGTAGAGAAAGCTCACACACAGCAACGAAGACCCAACGCAGCCAAAAATAAATTTAAAAAATAAAAAAAAATTTTTTTTAACGAATGAATGAATGAAAGCATCATTCCCCCCAGATTATTGATTGGGGCATATAAATATTTGCCTATTGCACACATATACCTACTTAATATTGAAGTTGAGAACTAAATGACAACTTTTGATTGTCCCAAAATAAAAAGAGTAATTAAGCACAGTTATTCTTCCCTAATGTAATCTTTCTGTTCTTTGACAAAACGTTTTATTTCGGACAGGATTTCCTTACATGTTAAGTGTTTTTCGAGAAAGTTTTCTAAGGTCAAATAAATGCGAGACGCACTCTTTACACAAATTTGAACCTATTGCTTTGACGCAAGCTTTCTGAAGCCTTTAATACACATTATGAATATCCAAGATGGGCTAGAGAGATATCTCCTCTAAAAATTATGTAATCACTGAAGCCTTCTTCATGAAACATCTCATGAGACTAGTATCTTGCAGAACATAATTTGAGAAACACTGATATAGGGTTTAAAATCCAACCCACAGATAATAAACGTTTAAGTTTTTACATGTATTTTGTTTAAATATATTATAATTATTTAGAATTCAACCCTGTATTCGACTGCATTTTCACTCATCGGCTGTCTCTTTATGACTTCACCACTCTGGAGCTTTTAATATTAATGTATGGTTCGGTCTGTTAGAGCAGTTTTTTAAATACATTTTCAAGAATGGTTCATGAATAATACATTTTCTGATCTCCCTTCCAAATAAGTGAAAATATGTTTTCTGTATCCTCATTGTGTGACATTCATCTTGGCTATGTACAAAATTATTGGGTCCTGAAATCATGCCCTCAAAATGGGAGGCAAAATTTGTTATGTGTTATTGCATAGAAGTTAGGAGCAAGCTGGAATTTGTGATTTCCTACATAACTTTGTTTGGGGATGAGGGAAAGGGGAGAAGCATGAAGTTAATCCTGGATACTCATCTGTATCCAGGCCTGTTCGTTTTGATTCATATTATTTAACTATTTGAAAGGATGTGTACATTATCCAAAATCATTTGGGATGAAATTTGCAAAACACTTTAAAGCTGTATGACTGGTTTACTATGGAGTCTCAAATTGCTGGAGCATAAACATGAAAAGCATTCTTTTGATCTAATGATTGGTACCTTCCATGTTCAAAGGTACCTCATTTCCTACTGGGTAGCCCAGCTTCCTAACTGACATCTTAGTTTGAGTCAAAATCTCATTTATTCTAGAAAGTTTCATGTTAGTTATTAAAAGACAAACACATTCTTTTTAACTCATAATCTATTAAATTCAAAGTTTACTTCTATTCCTTACAAGTTCACCCTATCTCCTTCCCTCAGGATAGACTTGTGGTTCGAGGGTTTGAAGTGGAGAGGTTTGGAGTGAAGCAGAACTATCTATCAGTGGTTTCTATCACTTTATATTTGCTTGAACTTTCTGAAATTTTATATAAATGGAATCATATAGTGTATACTCTTTTTGGTCCAGAGTCCTTCACTCAGCCTAATTATTTTAGATTCATCCATGTTGTTGTATGTATCAATATTTGATTTCTTTTTATTGCTGAGTAGTATTCCATTATATGAGTATATCACAACTGGTTTAGGCATTAACTTGTTGATGGTCACTTGGGTTGTTTCTGTTGTACTGTTTGGTTATTATAAACACAACTGCTATAAACATTCATGTACATGTCTTGTTGTGTACATATGCTTTCATTTCTCTTGAGTACATACCTATGATCAGAATGGCTGGATCACATGAGAAGGGTATGCTTACATCTTTGCAAAACTGCCAAATTCTTCTGAAGTCCTTTTTCCATTTTATTTTACAACAAGCAATGTTTGTAAGTTCCCTTAGCTTCACACCCTCACAAAGCTTAGTGTGGTCATCTTTTCATTTTTATCCATTTTAATGGGTGCATAGTGATAGCTATTTCACTGTATTTTCTAATTTGCATTCCCTAATGAATAATGATGAGGAGGAACTTTTTATGTACTTATTTGACATCTGTATATCCTCTGTGGTGAAGTGTGGCGTTCAAATCTTTTGCCCATTTTATTGAGTTTTTTAAAACTTATTATTCAATGCAAATCCTTCATCAGCTACATATTTTATAAATATTTTCTCTCAATCTGTGTCTCCCTTTTCTTTTTCTTTAGAGTGTCTTTTGAAGGGCAAAGTTTCTTAATTTTGATGAAGTTCAATTTGTTAATTCTTACTTTTTATACTTCTTGCTTTGTTTGTTGTACTTAAGAAATCTTTGCCAAACCAAAGGTCATGAACATTTTCTCCTAATAGTTTTACAGTTTTAGCTCTTACACTAAAGTCTATGATCCATTTCAAGTTATCACATGAGGAAAAGAACAAGCTTAATTTTTCCAAGTGACTATCCAATTGTTAAAACACCACTTGTAGAAAAGATTACCTTTTCGCTTCCTAGCAGTTTGGTAAAATCAATTAATGATATATGTGTGGATCTATTTCTGGAATCTAGTTTATTCCATTGGTCTATCTTACCCTCTCTTTATGCTAATATTTTACTATCTTGATTATTATAGCTTTATGATAAGCCTTGAAATTGTGTACTGTAAGAATGCCAATTTTTTCCTTCTCTGTTAAAGTTGTTTTAGCTATTCTAAATCCTTTACGTTCTCATATAAGTATTAGAATCAGTTTGTTACAAATCAAAAGACTGCTGGGATTTTCATTAGTAATACATTGGATCTATAGATAAAATGGGGAAAATTATCCTAACAATATTGAGTGTTCTGATCCATCAGTAGATGTATCTTTCCAGTTATCTAGGTTGTTAAATTTCTCTCTGCAGTGTTTTGTAGTTAAAATGTAGATCTATATCTTTTGTCAAATTGTCAACCCTACCTTAATCTAACACTCTCCTTCTAGAATCTAATTCTTTCTTGTAACTATCTTTGGAATTAGATAACAATTGGTGTCATATTCTGTTCAGATTAACCCTCTGTAATGTCACCAATTTTGTGTCCCAGGAGGATGAATTTGCAGCTGTGCTTTAAATATTTCATCTGGTTATGTAAAACGTAACCCATTGGGTTTAAAGGTAAACTGTCATCTCAAGCTATTACCATGAACTGTCTATACCTTATTTTCAGGAGACTATCAGGGGAAAACATTATGCACAAAAATGATTTAAACAACATCTGCTTCAGTCACTATTATAATCCTCTCAGAGACAACTGAAAGCATAATATTTTTGTCATGTGAGAATACAATTTTCTGTTCTAAATGGGTTAAGTTCATGTGGTGGCAGAACATATAGGAAAACCACAATGGGAAAATATGAATAGAAGAGCCATACAGCCTTATTTCACAAAAATAATAAATCAGCCACACAAATTTTTCTAAAAAGTTGTGATTAAGTCAACCAAGTGTGATTCTTAGAGTCAGTTTCCTGGGATGCCAGACTTTAAAACCAGAAAACAAGTAATAAAATGGCAATAAGTATATACCTTTCAATAATCACATTAAGTGTCAACGGACTGAATGTTTCAATCAAAAGACATAGGGTGGCTGACTGGATAATAAAAAACAAGACCCATCTATATGCTGCTTACAAGAGACTTCAGAGCTATAATAGAAGACAAAGAATGGCATTATATAATGATAAAGTGATCAATACCAGAAGAGGATGTAACACTCAATATATATGTTCCTTATAAGCCCATAAATATATAAAGCAAATATTAACAGACATAAAGGGAGAAACTGACAATAATACAGTAATAGTAGGGAACTTTAACACCCCACTTACATCAATGGACAGATCATCCAGACAGAAAGTTAACAGGAAACAGTAGTCTTAAATGACACATTAGATCAGTTGAGCTTAATAGATATCTAAAGGACATTCCAATCAAAAACAGCTGAATACACATTCTTATCAAGTGTACATGGAACATTTTCTAGGATAGATCATTTGCTAGGCCACAAAACATCTCAACAAATTTAAGAGGATAGAAATTATATCAAGCATTTTTTCTGATCACATCTGTATGAAACTAGAAATCAATTACAGGAAGAAAAATGGGAAAAACAAACATGTGGAGACTAAAAAACATGGAGGGAGATGCAAGAGGGAGGAGATATGGGGATATATGTATATGTATAGCTGATTCACTTTGTAATAAAGCAGAAACTAACACACCATTGTAAAGCAATTATACTCCAATAAAGATGTTTAAAAAAAACCAAAAACCAATGGGCCAATGAAGAAATCAAAGAAGAAATCAAAAAATACTTTGAGACAAATGAAAATAAAAACACAGCTTTCCAAAATCTACTGGATGCAGCAAAAGTAGTCCTAAGAGGGAAGTTTATAGCTATGCAGACCTACCTCAAGAAATAAGAAAAGTTTCAAATAAACAAACTAACCTATCATCTAAAGGCATTAGAAGACGAAAAACAATGAGATATCACCTCACACCTCTCATAATGGCTATCATCAAAAAGACAACAGTAACAAATGTTGGTGAGGATGTGAGTAAAAGGGAATGCTAGTACACTGTTGGTGGGAATGTAAATTGGTAGAACCACTATGGAAAACAGTATGGAGGTTCTTCAAAAAACTAAAAATAGAACTACCTATGATCCAGTAATTCTACTCCTGGGTATATATCCAAAGAAAATGAAAACGCTAATTTGAAAAGATACATGCACTTCAATGTTCATAGCAGCATTATTTACAATAGTGAAGATACGGAAGCAAACTAAATGTCCATCAACAGATGAATGGATAGAGAAGACGTGGTATGTATGTATATATACCATGGACTGTTACTCAGCCAAAAAAAAGAACGAAATTCTGACATTTGCAACAACATGCATAGATCTAGAGGGTATTATGCTTAGTGAAAGGAGCCAGACAGAGAAAGACTAATACAGTATGTTATCACTTATATGTAGACTCTAAAAAATAAAACAAATCAATAGAACAAAAGAGAAACAGACTCACGTATATAGAGAAAAAACTAGTGGTTACCAGTGAGGAGAGGGAAGGTGACAGGGGCAAGATAGGGATAGGGGTTTAAGAGGCACAAACTACAATGTATAAAATAAATAAACTACAAGGATATATTGTACAGCACAGGGAATATACCCAGTATTTTATAAAAACTTGAAATGCAGTATAATCTATAATAATTTTTAATCACTATATTGTACACCTGAAACTAATAAAATATTGTAAATCAATTATACTTCAATAAAAATAATAATAAATAAATAGAGATAATGAGCATAGGCAACTTCTTTTAGGAGATTTGTTCTAACAGCAAACAGAAAAAAATGGCTTTAAATGTGGACTGCTAGGGAAAGAAAAGGAAAAGCTCAAAGTCTTTAACTTGTTGGACTAAGTGTGTGTTAACATCATTAACCAAGATTAAAAATAGATATGGAATAATAACTTTGAAGATTTGGAAGAGGTAGATGACGGATTTACTTACCTAATCCAGGCAAGCCAGAATCAGGGACCATGGAATCTCTGAACAGGGCTAATATCTAAGGGCTAAGACAGGTGTATGGGAGACTGGGGCTTTCCCAGAGCAGCCAGTGGGGTCCAGGGATTTGAGAACTGGGAAAAGTAGTATTGCTTTCTTGAGCCGAGCACATTTAGGGGGAAAAAAAGAGAGTTCCCAAGGGCTCAACACAAAAGAGAAAAATAAAGCAAACTACATTCAGAAACAAGGTAAGGAGCTCAAGTTGATTTGGAAGGCAAAGCTGCGATTATTGCTTACAGGGTGATCCCCAGGAATGCCAGAGGTTGGACCATGAGGTGGATGGAATACTGTTAGAGACTTGGGAAAATACAACCATTTCATGGTACACAAATAAACTATTATTATCTTCACTTCCTATCAGCTTTTCATTCTTCTGCTCTTATTAATTTTGGTCTGTTGAAAGTTCAACTTCAACAGCCCTTGTTTGTTTTCCATCAGTCCGGTGAACCCCAACTCTTTCTTGGAGGCAGAAATGAGATTGGGGCCAGGAACAGGAGCAGAGTGCAGACAGTTTGAGATCAAGAGACACAGCTCAAGTTGGGGCTACCTCTCACCTATCTTGTTTGAGACTCTCAAGGAATTTAGAATCTGCACAGATCTATGGGTATATGATGAGTTCACTGGATACAATGAGCTTGAATACCTGGCCAGATAGAGATGTAGGTTTAAAACTCAAGAGATGTGTTCAACAGAAGTAAAAAGTACTAATACCTGAATATTTCCTCTTTTGCCCCTCTGACTTCCCTTCTTTAGCACTTCAACAGTCCTCCTTTAAGTACAGGATCTTGGTAACGAGTGAAGCCCTGAAAAGGCAACATAAAACAAGAAATGAAGTTAATCTACATCATAATGAGATTGGAGATGAAGACAGAAAAATCAGGTGGGCTGAATGCTGAGGCAAGTTTCTGAGGGTTTGGAATCAAGAGTGGAAAATGGAGTGTTTCAGGGAGCAACTGCCATCTACTGTAGGAGCCCCAAAGATGCAAAAATACAGTTGACATTTTCATCTGTGTTGTACATAAAGATTGCTCTCAGTTTATGCATTTAATTGAGAGACTATTTAAGGAACTGAATGATTTTAATTATCTTTGAGCTAACTGAGTAATTTTTTAATTGCAACACCCTTGCTAAACAGATCTATATAGAGTCTTTATTTTAATGAATGTATTAAATGTTTGCATATGAATATAGTGGATTGTTTGTATGACCACCTTATGCTAGATGTTACTCATGTGATTTTGATGTTCAGTTTGTTTTCATGTTGCTACCAAAGAGTACTGCTTTAATTGTGGGCTACTAAGAGGAGGATCTAAAAAAAAAACAGAACTGGACATAATACATAATGTTCGATTTGTGCCAGGTGAGGTATAAATGCAATTACAATGCCCTAAACAAATAGAAATTTTGAGGTGATTTGAAAAGAGAAAACTGGAAGAGAAAATGAGTTAGTATACCTCCCAGAGTAGAGTAACATCCAATTTTAAGGACTCATGTCTTAGCGTCTTCACCACATTATCTTTCAAGCAGAGATATGGCAGTGTCATCAAATCAATATAATCTACGACATTAAATTAATGCCGCTAATTTTAAAAATATTATTTTAAAAGTTTGTTTATAAGTTAAGTTGTGTGCTGTTTTTAATATATCAGTTCACATCTGAGTATGTTTAAGAAACATTTTCATTAAAATAATATACTTTAATGTGGAACCAAAGAATTTCGCCTCTACAAATGGTTCACTTTTACCAAATTTGAAAAACGCTTGGAACACAACTAGCCTTATGCAAGCCTTGATGAAAAAGTGCTCTGAGACAGGCACAGGCCTCAGGGGGCAGCTGGCAAGAAGTAGAACAGATGCCATGGCAGTTCTAGAGTGAAATAGGGTGTTTAGAAACTTTCTATGAAATCTATGTTTCTCTTACTTAGCTTTTTAAAATTTCAGATAATAATATCTCAGAGGTACTTCAATAATACCCATTTATGTTTATGACATCTTTCACCATATTATACATTTCTTTAGCTGCCCCAAATTATAATTTTGAGTTTTCTGAATGAGTACTGCATTAACCAAATGTAAGAAGTATCTTGGTATTCCTGACAACCATAATTCAAAATAATGTAGTCATATTCTAAACAAAGTCCTGAAAAGTGACATAATAAAGGTATCATAATGTTCTTATAGCAACTGGACCATTTCAGTTTAAACACACATGGATCCACAATCTTAAATCACACTTCAGCAACAAGGACTCTATTGATAAGTGATCGATCCTTATTCAGTCATTTCTATTCATTCTTGAATACTGCCTGCTTCCCTTTAACTCTTAATTAATCTGTCACTTATCAATGTAAATTTTTGAGTAATTACAGCATTTAAATCTTTAGTATGGATGGAATTGCAATAGAATTTTGCCCCTTCTCATCATGACAAGTCTTATAACTATGCTTCCTCCAGCTCAAACTGAGCTCCAGCCAAACTGAAACTCTTCCATGTTTTGAACAACACATAATCTCTCTAATCTAAAAAATGTCTCTCAAATGTTCACACTATTGAGTTCATCCAATCCAGTAGCTTCTCCCCAAGACTTAGAAGGGTGCCAGATGCAGCAAATAAAAATACAAGATACCCAGTTTAATCTGAATTGCAGGTAAACAATTAGATGCTTTTTTACTCTAAGCATAGCCCCGTTATTGCATACGACATACTTATACTAAAAAATTATTTGTTGTTTACCTAAAATTCAAATTTTACTGGTTATCTGTGGCAACCCTGGCAACCCTGTGGCTAGGACTCTCAATTCTACAACTTCTAATTTTTATAAAGTATACCTTCTCCCTCTGGCATGGCAGAAAAGAAGGAGTCATCTGTACAGAAAAGTAGGACAATGGTCTTAAGGCCTGGCCTAGCAGCCTTTGGTGTGACATCAAGCACTTTCTCTCAGCTGATATCCTGAGCCTCTTTTCCACATTAATTCCACAGCCTACACTTCCATGTTGCTCAGTATTATTTTCTAGATTCCCAGTCTTCTAACCCACTCCGGCTCTGATGGATGAGATCTGAATTATATCTGATGTTCCTTCTGGGATGAGCATGGGGGAAGAGGCACCCATCTGAAACTTGTGTTCCTGGGGCCAGGATTAGATATAGTAATGAGTGGGTCTGGTCAGTATGGTACAGTGGGTAGCCAAAGTCCAAGTCCTGTGTGAGACTGGGCCTGGCAAGTATGCGTAGGAAGCATCAAGTTCAAGAGAGAAGGGAGAAAATAAGAATGGGGAAATAAAGTGAAACAATAGGCAACATAATCTACAAGATGATGCAGTAGGGGAGAAGAGTTTCTATGGAATATTTATTTATTTATTTATTTTTTTTTTTTTTTTTGCGGTACGCGGGCCTCCCACTGCTGTGGCCTCTCCCGTTGCTGAGCACACGCTCCGGACGCGCAGGCTCAGCGGCCATGGCTCACGGGCCCAGCTGCTCCGTGGCATGTGGGATCTTTCGGACTGGGGCACGAACCCGTGTCCCCTGCATTGGCAGGTGGACTCTCAACCACTGTGCCACCAGGGAAGCCCTCTATGGAATATTTATAATAAAACTCATTCTCAAGGAGAAAATTGTTAAGAGGGCCAAGCTTATTTGGACAATTCACTTTCCAGCTTTGGCCTCCCGAGGTCCTTCCATGAGCATTGATATGACTGGCTGGTGGAAAATAGTTCTCTTTTCCTTCCTGGCTGCTTGACGATTAACTGCCATCATGAACAGCACGGTAACTATCTGATCCAGGAAGTTCATGACCAACCGAATACTTCAGCGGAAACAAATGATCATCGATGTCCTTCATCCTGGGAAGGCAACAGTACCTAAGACAGAAATTCAGGAAAAACTAGCCAAAATGTACAAGACCACACCAGATGTCATCTTTGTGTTTGGATTCAGAACCCATTTCGGTGATGGCAAGACAACTGGCTTTGGCATGACTTACAATTCCTTGGATTATGTGAAGAAGGATGAGCCCAAACACAGGCTTGCAAGACATGGCCCGTATGAGAAGAAAAATACCTCAAGAAAACAGCAAAAGGAATGCAAGAACAGAATGAAGAAAGTTGGGGGGACTGCAAAGGACAATGTTGGTGCTGGAGATGAAGAAATGAAGTGTCCAGCAGTGAGCTGGAGATTGGGCAGCAGAAGGAATAAAGACTCTGCAGTGATTGTATCTTTGGAGACTGTGCAGCTTTTTCATGAGAGAGTTAATAAACTAAGACTTTAAAAAAAAAAAAAAGATGGTGAGGTTCTATCTTTGATCTTAGGAGTGGAAGACATTCTTCTCCTAGGCAGTTCCTTGATCTCAAAGCCCTAACACCACTGGGACTAATAAAATTCTAAGCCCAGGCCTATCTTGAGATTCTTTCCTTAGTCCCTACTTAGATGTTCTCATTTGGCATGACTTTCCCAGTGCTGTCTCCCTGCCTCATGTCCACATCTGCTTGGTCCTCATGGTTTAACATTAGAAAAGAGATGAATCACAGCCTTATACTATGTTAAAGACCACTACCATCTACTCAGTGACAGCTGCCTATATTCAAATTATAATGCCTAAGAAATCACAACCAGATTCTAACATAGTGTGCATTATAACCTTCATCCAACATCCCTGAAAACAAATTTAAGAGCTGTTCACTCAAATAATGACTCTCATCAATCAAACAGAAAAAATGGGGGGGAGGGCAAAGAGTTGGTCAGAGTGACTTCTGCATCTTGCAGTCTCTGAGAATAACAAGAAAACATGGGAAAAATATGAAAACCGTTGGCTTGAAAGCATTAGGAAACTAGCAAAATATGGGCTATATTCCAGAACAAGATGTGGTAGAAAATGAACTCCAGAGACATATAGTAACATCTGGTCTACTTTTGCACATGTGGCGCTTGCCAATTCTGGAGAGATAGCTGAGAAGTGCTTTTGACAGCTCAAATGGTGAGGGGGATAAAAATTGAAGTCAAAGACCCACCGAAGATAAGGGCGTTGGAAAACATCCCCTATATTGCTTTGGAAAACCAAAGAGTTGCATCTGAGGATTAAGGGCGAACGAGAATTAATTAACCAACCACCAAAAAGACGGCAGCCAGGGTTTCACTGGTGGCACAGTGGTTGGGAGTCCGTCTGTTAATGCGGGGGACACAGGTTCAAGCCCTGGTCCAGGAAGATCCCACATGCCGCGGAGCAACTAGGCCCGTGTGCCACAACCACTGAGGCTGTGCTCTAGAGCCCGCGAGCCACAACTACTGAAGCCTTTGTGCCTAGAGCCCGTGCTCCTCAACAGGAGAGGCCACTGCAATGAGAGGCCCGTGCACCGCAGCGAAGAGCAGCCCCCAATCAATGCAACTAGAGAAAGCCCCTGCGCAGCAACAAAGACCCAACGCAGCCAAAAATAAATAAATAAATTTAGTTTTTAAAAAAAGAAAGACGGCAGCCCTATTACCACCTCATCTGCATAGCCCAGAAAATCTGTTTCAGAAATGACCCCAGGTTGCTTGCACCCATGTGAGCCGCAGACATAAATAAAAATCCTCTCTAATGAAATATAGTATCATCTGTGGTAGAATTCACATTTCTAATTCTCTTTTAGACGCAGGAAAAGATTGCACATCCCCACGCACTTGAATTTGGGAGCACAAATGTGACCTGCCCAGGCAGTGAAGTAGTTAAAACCCAGGACAAAATTCTTCAATATCTCTTGCTGGCCTTATAGATATAGCCAAGAAGAATAAAATAAAGAACCTCTCAGAGGGCACAGCCAGGGATGACAAAAGAAAAAAAAAAAAAAGAGAATGGATTGGGGAAGCCATCCCAGGGAGCAGAATTGCCTAAGTCCTCAGGATAGGGGGCTGTTGAAATGTATTCTCAGGATGATCCGTGTTACTACGGCCTAGGAACTTCTGTAGGTCCCCCACTCTTCCTCTTTCAGAATGAAAATGCTTGTCGTAATTACTGTCCCTATTCCACCACTGTATGAAGCAGAACATCAAGAGCTGCCACATCTGGACATGATATAAAGACTACTGCACATCACACCTATTGGAGAAACAGCGTCACCAAAAGATCCTGAATTTTCAGGTCAATGGTATTTTGGGAGGGGGGGCGGTCTCTGAATTAGTCACCTTTGGGAAAGAGTGGGCATGTTTGACATGCAGCAAAGACAATGAGCCTAACGTTTGGTGATGAGAAGAGCAGTCTGTGTAGAAATTAGTGTCTCTCCCGATTTCCAGTTTTCCTCTTTTTCTAGGACCATGCAAGGATTGTATTTCCCCATCTCCTTGATTTGGTCAGTGAAATGTTAATAGAAGTGATATGTGCATTTACAGGCAGAATTATTTAAAATATAATTCTCCAATTTTCCTCTATCTTGGCAATTATAGAAGTAACTGTCAATATGAAGATGCTGTAAGAGTAAAGCAAGCTGAAATACTACATTGATACATGTGAGTAATAGTGATACCAGAGTTACCCGGTTTCCCTTACATGAGAAAAAAAAAAAACTTCTTTTTATTAAGCCACTGAGATTGTGAGGTTGTTATCATAGCCTGAGAAAGATTATCTGATACTTTAATCTAGACTCTAAATTATTTCTCATTTCCCTTGCAAAGTAATATTTTTTATTCCTATTATTTGTTTTTGTTTTTTTTTAAGTTCAATTTATTTTTTTATTTAAAAAATATTTTTATACAGTTTTTAAGGGTTACTTTTCATTTCCAGTTATTACAAAATATTGGCTCTAGTCCTCATGTTGCACAAAACATCCTTGTTGTACAAAACATCCTTGAGCCTGTCTTACACCCAATAGTGTGTGCCTCCCCCTCCCCCTCCCCATATTGCCCCTCCCATGTCTCTCCCCACTGGTAGCCACTAGTTTGTTCTCTGTATCTGTAAGTCTGCTTCTTTTTTGTTATATTCACTAGTTGGTTGTATTTTTTAGATTCCACATATAAGTGATATCATACTGTATTTGTCTTTCTCTGTCTGACGTTTCACTTAGCGTAATGCCCTCCAAGTCCATCCATGTTGCTACAAATGGCAAATATTTTTATAGTATCTACTTTTTTCTTGTTATAATGGTAATGTTTGTCCACTTAAAAGAATTGGAGAAATCCAGAAATAGAGACACAGATGTAGAGAACAAATGTATGGACACTGAGGGGTGAAAAGGGGGATGAGATGAACTGGGAGATTGGGATAACATATATACACTAATATGTATAAAGTAGATAACTAATGAGAACCTGCTGTATAGCGCAGGGAACTCTGCTTCACTTCGCTGAACAGTAAAAACTAAAACAACAAACAACTATACCCCAATAAAAAGAAAAGAAAGAATTGGAGAAATCCAAACAGGATAAAAGAGAAAACCCAGACTATTCACAGCCATCACTAAGAAGGACCTTGTCAACATGCTGATGTTTCTAGTTTCTGTAGCTTAGAGTGGGATGAGTCAATATTTACAAATGAATGGAAAGGCATAAAAGAAAAACAGTGTCCAAGGAAGCATAATTGCTAATTACTGGCCACAGATACAAAATATAATAAATTGTAATAATTAACTATTCCTTTACAAATTTAGAGTTATTATGAAGCTCAAGAACTACCATTCAGCCTGCTTTTCTGCAGAGAGTGGCTGGTCAAAATTTACTTTCCATTTACGAAGAAACCACTTGGGTCACCTTTCAAGTGATTTTTTTTTTACATTCATGATTTATTTTACCAATATCTTCTCTCTCCAAGGGTGCTTTCCACATTAAAGAATCAACCTTGACAATATATTAGAGTAGAACAAGTGTGTGGTAGGTTGACAGGACCAAATTCACTTGATTTTCAGTCCTCCTAACTACTACAGTAACAGCGTTAGCTGCAGACTAGGAATTTAGAAGGTGTGTTGCAATCAGCCAATTCTTCTAGACCCTCTCCATGACTTACCATTAGAAATTAATCTTTGACGGTTAAATATATAAACATTGTATGTTGTAGTACACTGCCTTTAAGTTACATATTCTAAATATATGCATATTTTGCTGCTAAACCTATTTCAAGGGGCTTTACTTAAACTGAATATGTATTTTAGTCCATCAGGGGATGCTTTTTGAGGAACTGTGCCGTATCTAACACTATGCTGTAAGATCTCAGTGGGAGGGGGAAAGGATGAGTTGCTATGTTGTGCTGGAAGGTTTCTTAAAGAAAGATGACACCTCATACCACATGTTCTTTCAGCTACATCTTATAAGCAGCTGCTTGTATACAGTTATTATAAAGAAGGATGAACAATACATGCATTCCGATTTTCTTTCAGCCAGACTGACATCTCATATGCATGCACAGACTGAGGCATGTTGATAGGTATGAATGTTCCAAGGGTATTCTTGAAAATTGCCCTGGACCTTATGTTTCTGACCTACCCTTAATCTCAGTGCATCCCCATTTGACCCTCAACTCGTGACTCCATGATCTGTGGAGCCCCACCTCTGTGTCTGATCCCACCTCTGGCCATTTAGACCTGGTGTCTGTAATTGGTCTCACTGGGATTCGTTTTTCAGCTCTGCCTAAGAAATTTTGGTCTGAATTCTGCTTCTCTCCTTGGCAGGCTGCCTCAGATAGTACAGCCCATCTTAATCCTAGCCTCTTATGACTTGGCTGATACCCTAGCCCAACTGGCCCTGGGACAGTCATGGAACACTATGCCTCTCTCAGAAATCATGATTATTGCACAGTATTCATTTCTCCTTCTGCTCTTCTTTGTGTTCCATACAGGTAAACAAAAGCCTCGTGTGGCTTAGGAAAATACAGTAAAAATAGTGTGTAATGGCTTTAATGAAAAGCTAGTTGGGAAAGTAAGATTTGGAGTTTATTTGGCTATTGAAAACACAGAGCTCATAAACAGCAATTGAGATGACAGCATTCTGCTTCGTGTTGCATTGCATTCGATTCATGGTACTGAGCAAAGTCTCACTCTTTCCAAACAAAGAAAATCGCCAGGCTCTCTGCACTTGGTATCAATTTAACTGAGCACATTCAGTTCCATTATTACTCGGAGTAAAGTGAGCCTACTGCTTTTGACAGGGAGCTGGCCCTTTTCTGAGGCTACATGAGCCTATTACGCAGCCACCTGTTTTCAGAGCCAGCAAATTGGCCAGCAATTATTAACCTGCCTTTTTCTATCAAAGTGCTTAGAATAAGATGGCAGTTATGAATAGGAGAGTTAATGTATTTCTCAGATCTGTTGTTAACTGTATGCAATGTCACCAAATATGTAAAATGGACATTTAAAAACCATTGTTCTCCTCTCTTTGCATTAATAGATTTTAGGTTGAAGAGCTTCAACCATATTTCCTATAAGAGATCTCCATCTATATTGACTTCCACCATAGCCTTAAAACTAGAGTGGTTGGCCCTTTATATTCATCTAAAAATGAGGACACAGAAGCACAAGAGTATTCAGTATCTTATTTACCATCAGAAAAAAGGAGGCCACAAATGAGAGGAAACAGACTGGTCCAGTGTGAACTGCCATGGCTTTGGCATCAGTGAGATGTAGGTCTGACATCTGATTTTGATCTGAACAGTTTATGTGATGCTGGGTACCTAACTCAAACTCATTTAACCACAGTTTTATAAGTAAAATTGGATTTAAAAATCCTATATCATAATATTATTGAGAACTATTGAATACAACCATGTGGTTAGTACATACTGAGTTATAAATAAAGGGTCACTATTTCTATTGAACTTTGTTTTACTAAATTTGCTTAGAGCCAACCCCAGAAACATCAGTCTGTAGAGCTGAGTATTGAATTGGAGAGAAGATCCTTCCACCAATCAAAGTGCTGAGCAATTATGACACAGGAATTATAATGCCATCGGGGCTGGGTGTAACTCTATAATTTGGAGTGGAGGCTGGATGATTATGAAGCACAGATACAAAGATAAGTGCTAGGGAAAAATCTCTGAAAAGTGATTTTGTGGTTGTCAATGGAACAAAAGATACTCCTCTGGAAGAAGAATGGCTCGTTCTATAAATGCCACCATTGACTCAAAATCTTCTGGCTTTGTGGAATTTAAAGATGATCATATAATCACAAGGGTTATCGACTTTGTGCTAAGTTGTTCACATGCACAAACTCATTCAGTTTTATCAGAATTCTGTGAGGTATTACCTCTTTTATATAGATAAGGGAAGTGAGGCTGTAGGGATTAAATATCTTGTTCATGATTTTATGATTCATAAATCAGAGGCAAGGAAACTCAGGTCCTCAAGTTCTCACCATTCTACTATGTTTCTTCCTCAAGAACCAGGAGCATGCCAACAAAAATCCTATCTACATTCTGTTTAGGAAGAAAATAAGATATTGAAAAATGAATGTGTTTCTTCAGGAAATGATGGCCACCTACACACACACACACACACACACACACACACACACACAAAATCAGATACCATAAGATATCCTAGTATTTACTCAGAATGGGTTATTTGAGGAAGAGGTGAAGGAGCTGGGAAATTAGCTTGTAAGCTATAAGAAGACAAGAAACAGTGGGGCTAAGATTTCAGACCCTTATGTGCAGTATCTTTGTCATCGTCTTAAGATGATAAAGAAGGGTCGTAACGTGTTTTGTGTCAAGCTGTTTTGAAGTGCAATGGAGTTATGTTTCTTGAATACTTTTCTATTAACACATTTTCTAATAGCATCATTTATCATGCAATTATGAACTACGTAAACTATTAATAAAATGTATTCACGTTATGACTCTTCCTTCAAATTTAAGGAAACTTTCAATGCTAGAAATAAAGAACTCAAAACCAGAGCAATAAGTAAGCACTACTTTTCTCCTTTTCTCCATGTGGGTATCAGAACCAGGTATATGCCTAAAGGGCTGAAAGTGGATACAGGAATTACAGCCATGGTCCTAACGTCAAGTGCTGTTTCTGAGCTCTTTACATAAAATCATGAACCAAGAAGAGTTGACCCATCCTTGAAAAACGGATTACAAAAACTCTGCCACTGTACTAGGGATATGGCATAGAGGCCAACTACTACAGACAGTGGGTGGGGAAAGAGAACAGAGAGCTATGAAACCCGGTCCTTCAATGTGTAAAGCTAGGAAATTCCAATTTGAGAAATTAACACAAGACTAATTCAGTACTGGCAAAACTCTTATTTACAGCACAGGCAGAGTCAACCATAAAACAATCCCACAGAAGTATCTTCACATGAAAGCATGCAGGACTTCCATGGGAATGATTTCTTAAAAGATGCATTCACAAGTCGAACTTACTAAAAAAAGTGAAGAAACAAATTGCCAGAAAGCATAGTCACAAATGTAATACACTGGAGAATTCATAACACAGAAACAACAAGTAACAGAAAAATATGGAAGAGATACTAAAATAAGTATGATGAAAGCGGTCAAATAGAGAACAACAATAACAGAGATCTATGGCAAGAATAAGATAATATGGAAAACGACAGACAGGGTTTAGTCAAGTATTCTTGAAATAAAAATATGAAAATCAAAATTAAGAAGAACAACTCATACTTAGGCTAAATAGCTTACTAGATACAGCAAGAATTAGTGAATTGGAAGACAGACTGGTAGAAATTACTTAGAATAAATGTTTTTGAATGCCGCACAGAATGATAAAGAGATAGAAAATATTAAAAAGAAGTTAACAGACAAGGAGAATAGAAAAAGAAGTTCCAACATACATCTAGTTAACATTCCAGAGAAAGTAACAGAGAAAATGGGGGATAAACAATGTCCAAAAAGATAAATTTTTTTATATTGTAAGACTGAAGTACCCATCAAGTCCCAAGCAGAATTAGAAACAAAATTCCACATTAGATTCACTATGGTGAAACTGAAAACCCAGTAAAAAATAGCATGGATAACGATGTATGGGGGGAAATGGCATTGCAACCATGGACAGTGGCATCAGAAGAGTCTGATACAGGACGAGAAAATCAATCTGTCTGTCACAGTACTTCAGACAAAATTGTCTCCTCCTTTAAAAAAAAACAAACTACTCTTTTAAAAGCATGCTTATTTAGAGTCTTAGGAGTGCAATGATGTTAGAATACAAAATTTTGGTCTCCATCCACCACAATGTCATAGTTCACAATTTAACTTCCTAATGGAAAAGGATGATATGCAGCTGCCTTGGATTATTTGACCCAAATGTTTATTACATGGGAGCTAAAGAGGGCCACATACTGGCTTTCTCACTTTTTGCTCTCTCTATTTCAAATCAGATATCACTTAATATTAATTAAATCAAACTGTAATTCAGTGACAAGCAGTTGAAGCACAGGAGGTGTATCTTTGTATGAAGATTCTTACAGTTCAAGATATTTTTGGTATATGTCCATCATGTTTAAATTGTATCGACCTTCTGATATACATCTCGCAGTCAGCGAGATGCAGCTGAATATTGTGTTTGATAAAATTCCTCAAAGACCTCAACCTTTTAGTAAATATAAACCAGGACACTGTTCCTCCTCCCAATCCATTTCATTATTATTTTATGCTTAGTAGACTCTTATCGAAGCAATGTTAATATTCTCTTAGGGGGAGTAGTTTGACATTTTAAAGCAGTACTGCTTTTTAATTATTGGTGTGCAAATAGCTTCTTTAATTAAATAATTTTTCCCAGTACAGGTAATATATAAACAGCTCAGCAGTTTTCCCAACTTTTTCTAATTCTCTTCCCCTAAAGTTTCAACTCAGTTATCTCAGAAATAAATGAGTGAAGCTAAGTGAAAACCAGGTAGCTTCTAGAAGTTTTTATAATCCATTGTTTACTACAGATACACAAATTGCCCTTCATTATCTCAATATTTTTCTTACTTGTCAGAGTGCACCATTTCTCTGTGCTTTAACATTGAAGGTGCAGTCATTCATTTCAAAGGCCAGGAATCCTGGCTTTTTACTCTGGTCTTAACTCACACACAGATTGCTCTGTAAGAATGGTCTCAAAAGTGATGCATACACAGCCAATGTGGTACACAAAATGTACCTTAAAGTACGAAAAGAAACTATTAGGACTTTTATTTCAACAAGCTTCCCCCAATATCTGAAAATAGAGCATTCCTATGAAACCTATGTAAGCCGAATTGTCGTAAAGCAAAGAAGCAATTGCCTTAGGACACATCTTGCTAACGGATGCACAAAATAAATCAAGATGAAGCACAGATGCTCACAGACCTAGTTCCAAGCTATGGCGGTTTGAGGCTGAGATGCTGAGTGTAATTCCCGGGGAAGGAGATACCATTCTTGCTGCTTGGGGCATGCGGTGCTCCTGCAAAACCAACGCTTAGTGCTGTTTTTGCTTTTCGCCTCTTTTCTTTAAAGTGAAAATTCTCTTCGGATTTCTTTCAGTTAACGACAGCAGGTACAACTGTGGGGTTTTCGTGAAAGCAAAGTGGAGTAAAGCAAAAATTCAAAAAGCGGGGGATACTTGTGTTTAGTTTTATTTCTAGAATAATATGTTATTGGTGGCACAGAGACCTCGCTCCACCCAGAGGACAGTTCAAAGAGCAGCAGTGTTAGGGGATGAGCATGCCAGTTGTGCTCTCTCCTGTCCGGTAGTGAGTGCTCAGACAAATGTAGTTACAGATCGTGCCTAGTTTAAACTCAGCTAACCCTCACATGGTAGAGGAGTGCTTTAAAAAGATTCTTGTAAAGTTACAGTTGACCGAAGTAAACACTAATATTTCAAACTTCCCTAACATGTAACACATCTCTACAATTTTTTAGCAATGCAATACTCAACCTAGTAATTTATAAATATTCATTAACCATAATGAGAAATCTTTAAGTATATCTTTTTGGGGTTTCATGCATATTATCAAAGCATGAGAATCTCCATATTCTGCTGTGGCAAAAATGACCAAAACAATGTAAATAAATTAATATAATGATAAATCAACATCCATTCCACTGTTAGCAAATGCTGTTTAAAGATACAGAGAAACATAAAGATCTTAAAAAACAAGTATTAGAACCAGTTAAGCAGTTGTTAGACAGTTGGGTCAAACTACTGATGTTCCTACTATTCTCAGCTTATGGTATTTGCTAGATTCTCTTCCAATGATAAAATACATGTAAAACTACAATTTGTGAGCCATTAAAGGACAGATATACTGCAGAAGATATTTTCTGGATAGTAAGTGACTTATTTTTCTATCATCATAATCTATGGGACATAAAACTGCTGTATAAGCTAACCTCTGATACAGTGGCCACTTTGGGATTCTAAAAAGAATTCTGGAAGAAGGTCACAGAAATAGCCAGACATCTGTAATTCAGTCACTGCATCATTCATGGACCAGCCACTGCAACAAAGAAATGAAGCCAAAAATGTACAAAGTGCCTCAGTCTCATTAATTGGGTTAAGTTTTTTCTTTTTCAATGACTCCTTTAAATAAAAAGGTATCTTTACAATAGATGTAATGAGATGTATAATGATTATGAAAATCCTTTGTTCCACAGAGAGGTTTGCTTTTTATCATGTGACAAAGCACATAGAGTTGCAGAAGTTTAACACAACTTACAGATTTTTTTGTCTCTAAAAAGGAAAAAAAGTATTCCAATTTTGCTTCCCTTTTGTGACACAGAGAGGTTGTTGATATAATGCAGATAATCTAAAACAAACCTGTGTAAACTGTCCTTTACAGGTAAAGGTGACATCTTTACAATAAATGCAAAAGTAATTGTTTTATGAAAGAAAACTGAGCTATGAAGAGAACATTTGAAATGGATATTTGAAATTATTTCCCTCATTATTTCTTTTGCTGAAAATAGAGTTACATAAAAAACCCATCTACATTCTTTAAAAATTCAACAGAACCTTCCAAATGAAATTTTGAAAGGTTTTTAACCCTTTTGTTAGAAAAAATTTAAATGAAACACCTTTTCCAATTAATTTGCAAAAAAAACTGATTTACATCTGGGAGATAGAAATTTACTGCAAGAATTTTTTGAAACAGCAAAGTTTTGCAAAAACAAAACAAAGACACAACATTTTGAGTGGAAGCTATTGATCTAGTAAGCACAGCCAATATGCATCCCTGCCATTTGCATTTATGGGTTTTTTCCTCAGTAATATTTTTAGCTATGAAAATCATTGGAATAATTATTGAAATAAAGTAAAATTTATTTCAATAAATTTTAAATAAACTAAAGCAAATAATCACAATCATATATCACCATGGGTTAAACTGAGATTTTTTTTTTTTAATAGTGAAGGATATTCATGCACATTGCTTTCAAAACATTGCTTCTGGCACCATTAATAAAATTGATTATTTTAAAATTAATGTTTATTCTAGCTTTATTTTTGAAATGCATTTTAATGTTTTATAATGTATAAACTAGTGCTTGCACATAATGTATAAATATACATATATTATGGGCAAAAGCTTAAAAATTTTAACTGATGAAAGTCTGAAATCCAAAAATTGTGATGACTTCTTCCCAGTGGAGGCCTCTGCTTCATGTTCCACTTTGGATGCTCACGTGCTTGACTAGCAGGTGTCAGTATCTGGAAGTGTGGCTGCATTTTTCCTGCAGGCAGAATGGAAATCTAACCTCCAACAGGAAAACTCTTCTGCTGGTTTAAGAAGTGTCAATGACTTGAGCCTGTTCCCTTGGCAAAAACAGGGTAGGGCCTATTTTCATTGGGCAAAGATGGCAACCTGGCTGTGCATTAGTTGTGTTCATATTTATTAAATGGGTTTTAAGAAGAACGAAAATCTTATTGGACTGCAGGAGATGTTCAGGAAAAGGGGATAACAAAACACATGGCCATGAAACTTTTCTGAGACTTGTTTTATGACCCAAATATGATCTATCTTGGTAAATATTCCCTGTACACTTGAAAAGGAATGCATATTCTGTCATTGTTGAGTGGAGTGTTCTATAGATGTCAATTAGGTTAAGTAGGTTGACAGTGTTGTTCAAGCCTCCTATAGCCTTACTGATTTAATCTCTACTTATTCTATCAATTATTGGGACAGGGATATAGAAATCTCTGATTATCATTGTGGATATGTCTATTATTTCTATCTGCAATTCTAACAAATTATACTTAATGGATTTTAAAAACTCTTTTATTAGATGCATGAACACTTGAAAGTTTTAGGTCTTCTTGATAAATTGACCCCTTTGTCGTTATGAAATGAGCTTCTTCATCAGTAGTTACATCATTTTCTCTGAAATCTACTTTGCTATTAATGCACTGTGAATTCATTCAGCATTTGTATATCTAAAATGTTTTTATTTCATCTTAAGTTTTAAGAGAGATTTTCCCTGGGTACAGAATTCTAGGTTCATAGTTCTTTTCGTTCATTACTTTGAAGATCTTGCTTCATTGTCTTCTGATTTGAATTGTTTCTGATGAGAAATCTGCTGTGTTGCTTGTTTTTCTTCCTCTATTGGATTTAATCCAATCCCCCACTCCTCTGACTGCTTTTAAGATTTTGTCTTTATCATCAGTTTTGAGCAATCTGATTATGATGTGCGTTGGTGGCTTTTATCCATATTTCTTTGCTTGTTTGGGGATTTTTGGGGGGAGGTTGAAGTGTGTGGGTTTTTTGCTTTTGTTTATTTAGCTTCATGTTCTTGTGGGCTTACAGTTTTCATCAAATATGGACGTTTGCAGCCATTATTCTCTCAAATACTTTTTCTGCTCCCCACCTTTGGGAATTCCAGTTACATGTATACTATTCTACTTGAAGTTGTTCATCTTATTTTTTAGTGCTCTATTTTGGATGGTTTCTATTTCTATTTCTTCAAGTTCACTAATCTTTTCCTCAGTAATGCCTAATCTTCCATGAATGCCATTAGGGTATGGTCAATCCTCATTATTAGAGGATTCTGTATTTGAAAACTCACCTACTTACTAATATCTATTTGTAACCTAAAAATCAATACTCACTTGGACATGAGCAGAGCAGCAAAAAAATCTGTTTCCCGACACACATATTCCCAGCTGAGGTCAAATTAGAAAACGCTCTGCCTTCTTGTTTCAGCTCTCACGCTGTAAACGTGTGTCCTTTTTTCAGTATATTTAGTGTCACACTTTTTGCATTTTTGCACTTTTTGTTGGTGATTTCATTGCTCAAAATGGCCCCGAAGCATAGTGCTGAATTGCTGTCTGGCATATCTAAGCACAAGAAGGTTGTGATGTGACTTACAGAGAAAATATATGTTAGATTAATTTTGTTCCGGCATGAGATATGGTGCTGTTGGCCTCGAGTTCAATGCCAATGGATCAACAATTGATATTAAATAAGGTGTTTTTAAACAGAAACACATATAAAGTAAGATTATATAGTAATTGCTGATGAAAATTTTATCACCAGAGGCTCACAGGAATCTAATCCCGTGTTTCCCCCAGGAGCAATTGTTCAGTATTCGTAACAGTGTTCATAACAACTTGATAGATCCTAACTACCAAAATAACAAGAATCAACTGTATTTTTCAACTCAGCCATAATTTCATCTATCAGAAGTTTTCATCTCTAATATTTGATTTGGGAATGTTTTATATCTTCCATTTCTTTATGTAACAGGCTTAATCTTTCTCCTAGCTTCTTGAACATATGTAATATAGTTATAATAACAGTTTTGATTTTTTTTCTGCTAATTCCATCACGTTTGTCATTTCTGGGTCAATTACTATTAATTTTCCTCCTCTTTATGAGTTGTGTTTGCCTACTTCTTTGTGTATCTGGAAGAATTTTATTAGATGTCAGACATTATGAATTTTACCTTTTCAGGTGGTTGATATATTTGTATTCCCACAGATATCCTTGAGCTTCATTCTGGGATGCAGTTAAGTTACAAATATATCAGCCAGTTTTATCCTTCAGAGTCTTGCTTTAAAGCTTTGCCTAACACAGCTTACAAGCTTAAAAGCAAGACTTGAAAGGATAAAGCTATTTCCAAGTAACTTAATAGCATCCCAGAACAAAGTTCAATAGTATCTATGGGATATGGTAAATTTTACAACATTTTGGCTAATTTTATCCCACTACTAAAACAAATCTCCAGATTTCCAGAGTTATCTTCCTGTGTAGCTCTGCAAGTTCTAGCTATTTTTTGGCCTCCCTTGTTTCCAGTTCTATCTCCTCAACTTTGGAAGACTGATGGCTCTGCCCGAGGTCCCCTCCCTGTGCTGTGACCCAGAAAATTACTCAAATTCGTTGGGTGGAGGAAACACAGTGCTCACTCCATGTGTTTCTTGTCACTCAGGAGTCGCTCTCCTTTTGTTGCCGATGTCCAATGCCTGTAAAACTGCTCTTTTGTACAGTTTGTCAGGTTTATTTTAGTTGCATGTGGTGTGAGGGTAAATCAAGTCCCTGTTATTCTATCCTTGCCATCTTTTCTTACATATATTTAAAGTTCTGTAGAAATGTAATTTAATTCCACTTTTCTCAAACAGGCTCATTAACAAGTTCACAAGAGTTCAGCAGGTGAAAAAACTAAAGGCTTACTTTTTTCCCAAGTTGCAGATTCTAAGTAATAACTTATAAGCATGATCTAGGACAGGTCAGAATAATACTATTCTTCATCAAGTCTTTAGTGTCCATGTAATTAAGTTTCAAACTAAACACTGTAAAGTGTACAATAATCCCTGCTTTCTATGGAGTTAAATAAAAAGATTCATTTTGCAACATCTCTATTCAAATTTAGGTAACCAAAAGTTGAACAATCAACTAGTCTACTTCCTTGTTTTACAAATAAAGTGAGACTTATGAAAATTAAGTGACCAAAGTAACACAGCTGGTTATTGGCAGAGCTGGGAAAGAATCCCGATACGAATTTCCACTGTGAGTGATTTCTCACTCTACAGAAATACTCTCTTCACTCTAATTATGTCCGTGCTGTATACTAGTGGGCTGCACATCTCCCTGGGTAAGATGCTGAGTACATATGTCAGCGTCCCAACAGGAAGCAGCTAGAACTAAAAGAGTTTTAGAGAACTAAAAGAGTTTGATTACAGAGATTCTAATAAAGAGGATATTTACAGAGGTGTAGAAAAGGTTAAGAAAACCAACAGGATGTGATGACTGCAACTGTGGGAATCCCATAGCACTCCTAGGACTATGGGGCTATAAAAAAAAAGAAAAAGAAAAAATCTGCAGCAAGAGCTATAGCCATCGAAGAAAAGCCATACAACAGCATCTGGGGAGGCGGAGAAACACAACCATCTCCTGCCAAGAGGAGAAAAGGAGAATACATACTCAACTTCTCTCTCCTCTCAATCTCCAATCTTGTCAATGTTTCCTTCTGGCCAAACCCAGCAGAAGCCCCAGGAGAAAGGAGTCCATACAGGCTACCTCTTGGGTCATGGAGTAGAGAAGAGAAAAACCAGAGAGTTGATCTGGAGAAGCAAGGGGAAGACACAGTGCACCAAATTTTCTTTTACATACGCATTTGAAAAGAATTTGTGATCACAGAGATGTCAAGGAGATGGAAAATACCAATCAGTCATCTGGGGACAGACAAAACTGTTTTGGAAACCCTCTCTACTTAGAATATTTTCAAAAGTTCTTTACCTTAATTCTCCTGTTACAATTTTTTTTTTTTTTTACTACAAAAGAAATATCTATGTCAGTAAGTTTTCATTAAGAAGATATAACTAGTGAAGTAAAATGACAACAGGAGGCAATACATATTTGTGTTCCTGAGAGACCTAACATTTTTTCACATTCACCAGAAGGACCTTTTTAATTGATTAAAAAGCGTCTTTCTTGATGGAATTAATAATTGATTCTGAGTGTCCTGATTGAGGACTCAGAACAACTTACTAAGTTTCGTCATTCAGATCTACAAATGTCACTGTCATATTGGTTTGAAATCACAGGTTGAGGAAATATAATCTGCGCAAATGACGAAGTCAGTCATTGACTTGGTTTACTCCGAACAAAACCAATTTGTGGCATCCAAAAGGTTATAGGGTGGAACCATTTACTTTTCCTACCTGTTCTCAGGAACACTTAAAACTTGGTATCAATCCTCTATCGTTTCAGGTTACAGAGCAGTTAGTACCCTCAGGTTTTTCAAAATAAAATTGTTGCAGAAATTTCACATAAACATCTCCTGTGTTAATTGCCTACCCCTCAGAGGCTTTTTAAATGGCTGTATCATGGTGAATTATGCTGGCAAAAGAAAGATGGTTCATTTATAAAGTTCATATAAATGATGCATTGGGAAAGGGTTTTTTGTTCCGGTTGATAAAAGTTAATCAAATGCAAGATGGCATAGAGCAATTCAGCATAAATCTTCCACAGAGCACTGCTTACATCTCCCATCTCCCAGGTAGGAAGAACATTTATCTGACTATTTCTAAACTGTCCCTGTAAATCTCTGATTAAGAGAACCAAATCAAAGTAGCTGGCTAATGGCTTGTTTTTCAAAACTCTTCTAGTAAATATATTATAAATGGCAACTCTTCAATAGCCTAAAAACAGAAACATTTACAACTTAAGTGAGAACCACAAATGAGTAAGGGGGAAGAGGGAAAGGATTTGCCTTAAATGCAGTTTTCTCTTGATACCAGAGAACCTGCCACAAAGCAGAGAAACATAGCAAGGTCAGGTTCTCTAACACTCTCAAGCCACTGGATTTCTGTTCTGTTGAGAACTAGGTTGAATATCAGATTCATTAGTGTTGGTGTTTAGAAATTCAATGGCAGAAAAGAAATATTTCATTATGAATTGCAGATACTGTCCAAAGTCTGTGACTAAGCACTGATGTCAAAAGGAACTTTCTCTTCCTCTGTGTATAAACCTCAAAGGAAAATTAAGCTCTGATTTGAGGTAGCTTCACTAAAAGGGAGCAAAAGACTCCTCTTTGAAGACAGTACTATCTACCTCTACAAACCAGTTTTTGCCTCAGACAAGATGGCTTTGGCTGTGCGTCTGTGCCAGACCACATGATGCCAAATTATTAAAGTTTTAAAAATTACTCAGTGTTTTGACATAATGTGTGCCCTTTCATATATGACAGTTGAAAATGCTCATGATGTTCAGAGAAAAATTAAGATATTTACTTCTTAGCATTTCTTTTATGATTAGAAATTTATATGACTGCTGCTGATCTCGATGCCTGGGAATCAAGACCTATTTGTCCACTTCCCTTTTCTCTCTCCCTTATTCACATGCTGGGTCCAAATATTCTGAATGCGTTTGTTTATTATAGTAGCTACCACTTATCGAAGGTTTGCTATGTGCTTAGGATTTCTCATCTATGATCATATGATCGTTAAGCCATACCACCAGTCTGGGCTGGCTACCACTCATTCTACTGGTGAGTAAACCAAGATTCAGAGAGGTAAGTACCTAACTGAGGTCATACTATCTGTGACTGGTCCACAGACTGAACCCAATTTTATCTAAATTTGAGACGCATATTCTTTCCATTTCTTTTTTCTCATTAAGTTGCTAAAGGTACTAGGTGTTAGGATTTCTGATTCTGCATGTAACAAAATGCACTAATTAAAAATTCTCACCTAGAAGACTGAAACTTAGGGAGATCGATCAACGGTCTTTTTTTAAAAACTTGAAAATTTCACAAGGATTGTAACATCCCATCAGACCATCTACTTTTTTCCTTAGGTCTGATGAAACAGACTATGTAGCATTGACAAATATACACTACCCAAATGTAAAATAGATAGGTAGTGGGAAGCAGCCGCATAGCACAGGGAGATCAGCTCGGTGGTTTGTGACCACCTAGAGGGGTGGGATAGGGAGGGTGGGAGGGAGGCTCAAGAGGGAGGGGGTATGGGGATATATGTACACATGTAGCTGATTCACTTCGTTATACAGCAGAAACTAACACAACATTGTAAAGCAATTATACTCCAATAAAGATGTAAAAAACAAACAAAAAAAATCCCTACTCTGTGGATTCAAACAGAATGGTCCCAGTATGTAACTCTAGATGAAGCAAAGGTGTTCTTACCCAAGGCACAGTTCCACTCAACCATGGCAATTGTTTGTTTGTTTAATGTGAAAGTAAAAGTTAACAAAACATTAAATCTTCTTAGCACTTGCACTTCATTTTTTTAAAGCGCACGCTTCTTTGCATGTAATTTACTCAATTTAAGAAATGGTGCTTGCATTTTGAGGACTAACTACAAAGGAAAGGGGCAAAAGGGTGATGATCATGAAAAAGAAATACCTTTATGTTTGCATTGCATGGTTTGACTGCAGGATAAAAAAGCAAATAACATTACTTACCTATCATATTTATAGTAGTTATATGTATCTTTGAAAAGCAGGATAACATTTTGCCACTCTTCTCTCTCCCATTGAATTTAATTAAAATGTGATCTTTTCTAAATTGACTGAGTCACTTGGCTCTGCTGTGTATATTTCAGACTCCACTCATAAATTCTTTACCAGATTTCCATTTGGGGAGGATTAACCATTTTGCAATCTAATTTTCTTTCAGCAGAATGCCTCTGGTTCTTTATCAATATTCAGGGGAAATAATTGAGATCTCCAAGAGTCTACTCTCTCCATTCAAACAAACTCTCAAGTTCATCTTCTTGATTACTTCTCCTTCCCCCCACTTCCACCAGGAAAGTTTGCATATGGACAATTTCTCCTCCTATAGATAAGGATTATATATCATCCCCCATGAGTCCAGTCTTTGCCACTTATGGCTTATTCCAGATTTCATCAGACAAACTCAAATTTCTAAGCCAGAGTTGTAGTCCAAGGGCTTTTTCTCTCGGACAAGACCTGAGCTAATGATTTCAAACTTCAATCTCATTGCTTTCAGATGCCTTGACTATTAGTGTTGGAAAACCTCTAGAGGTCATTTAGGTCAATGCTCTCACTCTTCAAACAATGAAACTGAAATTCAGATAGGTAAAATAAAAATATCACAAGTGATTTAACGGCAAAACCTGGACCACAACTCATAATACATATTCAATGATTTTTCTATGTAATAGGGCTGCCTCAAACATACAACTTTTATCATCAAAAAATTGTTTGATATTCACTTTTAATTCACTGAGATACATTAACTGAACTAATACGCCTATATTTCATTAGCACTAAGACACATTTTCCACTTTTTAGCGCTTCTAACATAAGGATGAGTCTTAAAGAAGCAATGGTATCTTATTGCTGCTGTTAGTCGGGTATCAGTAATGATGTTAAGTGTCATTATCTATTCATGTACGATCTTGGTTGATATTCTCATGGCATAACTGGACAACTACAACCCCTTGACATTTGGTTGAAAAAGCTCTTTAAGAACTTTTGAGGAATTAATATAAGGCTTAGCCGTTGAGTTTCATTGACTCTCCCTGGTAAGATCCAGAAAGATCCAGTAAACGCAACCACAAGCAGAACTACATTAAACTAAAAAGTTTTGCATAGCAAAGGAAATAATCTACAAAATGAAAAGGCAACATACTGAATGAAAGGAGATATCTGCAAGTCAGATATTGAATAAGTAGTTAATATCCAAAATATATAAAGAACTTATACAACTTAATATAAAAAAAAACAGATTGAAAAATGGGCAAGGAACCTGAATAGACATATTTACAAAGAAGGCATACAGATGGTCAACAGGCACATGAAAAGATGCTCAACATCACTAATCATCAGGAAAATGCAAATCAAAACCCCAATAAGATATCACCTCACACCTGTCAGAATGGTGATTATCAAAGAAACAAGAAATAACAAACGCTGGTGAGGATTTGGAGCAAAGAGAACCCTTGTGTATTGTTGCTGGGAATGTAGATTGGTACAACCACTGTGGAAAACGGTATGAAGGTCCCTCAAAAAACTAAAAATAGAACTACCATATGATCCAGCACTTCCATTTCTGTGTACTTATCCGAAGAAAACAAAAGCACTAATTCAAAAGATGTATGCACCCTAATGTTCACTGCAATATTATTTACAATAGCCAAGATATGGAAGCAAACTAAGTGTCCATCAATAGATGAATGGATAAAGACGATGTGGTATATGTATACAATGGAATATTACTCAGCCATAAAAACGAATGAAATCTTCCTATTTACAACAATGTGGATAGACCCAGAAGGCATTACATGAAGTGAAATAAATGAGAGATAAAGACAAATACTGCATGATTTTATTTATATATGGAATCTAAAAAACAAAATAAATGAACAAATATAACAAAACAGAAACATAGATACAGAGAAGAAACAGGTAGTTGCTAGAAGAAAGGGGGGATGGGCAAAATAGGTGACAGGATTAAGAGGTACAAACTTCCAGTTATAAAGTAAATAAGTCATAGGGATGTAATGTACAGCATAGGGAATAGAGTCTAATATTGTAATAAATTTGTATGGTGACAGACGGTAAATAGAGTTATTGTGGTGATCATTTCATAATGTTTAAAATATTGAATCACTATGTTATCCACTTGAAAACTAGATATAAGATCACAGAAGAGACATGAGGAAAGGAGGACTGCAAGTACCGAGAGAAAACCCAGCCCAACTAGCACAGCACAGTGGATGGCAGGAAAGACGATGAAATGATAGCACCCGTGAGTCAACTGTCAAGTTTAAAAAGAGTGGTGTCAACAAATTCTGCAGCAAGGAAAATTTCATAGGCAGGCAGGCAGCATCAAGAAGTCTGTCAGCAGATGGAAGATGCTAGAATTCCTTCAGGTGGGGAATGCACTACCTAGATGAGGCATAGCAAAATTAAAGCAAATTACATTATTATAAACCCAAATTATAGGTAGCAGGTAGGGTACTGACACCCAGGCACACAGAAGGAAACAGGGTTCAGCTTTAAGAATAGGAGTAGAAGGAAGAAAAGAACTTCTGGAATAAGGCAGCTATAAAAACTGGACTATAAGGCACTGGAACTGAATATAAAACAGAAAGATTATACTGCCTTCAACGAACCTATCATGTAATGGAAACTACTACCTAATAAGATAAAGTTGTTTAATCACTCCAAGGGTCTGTTTCCTTGCCTAACACATGGGGACAGTTATTCCTTCCTCACACTAATTCTAAGATATATCGTTAAGTGAAAAGGAAAAACACAAAATTATATTTATTCTATGATCAATCCCATTTATATTAAAAATCTGCGTGCCAGTTTCTCTGTGCACATATGTACACACAGTCACACACCAAACCTGGAAGGAAACACATTCCATGGTTATCAACGGGCACCATGGGGAAGAGAATGGGAGGGATGCTTTCCATTTTATTATAAACAATTCTGTTTCTTTAAATTCTTTAAATATTTCACAATGTGCATGCATTAATGTATTACTTTTCAAAGAAAAAATGTAGTATCTAATTCAGAGGATTATCGCAAGGTTTCTACAAAATAATGTTTGTTTCTAAAGTGTGTAACACAGAACAGTCAAATAGTTAGACCTCAACAAACGACAGTATTGTTCTTATTGTCACTGTTGTTCCTGTTGTTAGAGGGGGAAAGGCCAACATCCACAAAATTCATAAGAACACAGCAAAAGGAAAATAAAAGCAAAAGCACAGTTAGGAACATAAACAAGCTATATTTAAACACGAGTGCTAAGAAGACAGTGAAGTGACTGACAGGTGTTAACAGGATGGAGTCCACCTGGAAGGGTTCCACTGGAGATGAAGCAGATTGAACAGAACTCTGAGAGTGGGAGGAGATGTGGTTTGCCAGCGAAGCATGGCAAGAGAATTATAAAAGTGGGCTGGAATTGCTAAAGATCTAATGCTGCCAACATATCTAAGTCCACTTTCAGTTTCAGACCATGTCAGAGATGAAGAGACACAGCAGGCAGGGAAAGAGGGTGTATATGGCCCTTCCAGGGGAAAAGCACAAGAAGGGAGAGAAATGTGGATGTACTTCTAGAGGTTGTCATCTCTTCCTAAGTGGCCTGGGAAGAACCAGGCCAGCATTGTGGGGGCTCAGCCAATCGGAGATGAGTGCTTCAGTGCCTTATACAAAATCCCTGTCACTGGGGCTTTATTTATGTGGAGGTCAAAATATTTCATCCAACTACTCCTCATTTCTATCCTCATGGGTAGCAACCCAGGGCCATGCTGCCCTTAGCCACCTGTTCATCAGAACTCCACGAGTGCACCTGTGTGGCCTCACTGCCAGTTCTCTCTGCTTCCTCGGAAAGGCTATTCTGGGCAAGCCTAATATGCTATTATGGACTACATGTGTGTGTCCCTTCAAAATTCACATGCAGAAACCCTAACCCCCAGTGGGATGGTAACAGAAGGTGTGCCCTTTGGGAGGTAATTGGGTCACGTATTAGGGTTCTCCAAAGAAAGAGAAAAAATAAATAAATAAATTTATTTATTTACAGAAAGAGAGAGAGAGAGACTTATTATAGGAATTGGTTCATGAGACTGTGGAAGGCAAGAAGTCCCATGATCTGTCGTCTTAACAATCACGTGAGCCCGTGGTGTAATTCAGTCTGAGTCCAAAGGCCTGAGTATCAGGAGTATCAACGTCTGAGAAGAGAAGATGGATGTCCCAGCTCAGGCAGAGTGAATTTTCCTTTTCTCTGCCTTTCTATTATATTCAGGCCCTCAATGGACTGGATGGCGCCCACCCACACGGGTGAAGGCTATCTTCTTTACTCTCTCTACCGATTCAAACAGTAATCTCTTCCAGAAACATCCTCACAGACAGGCCAGAAATAATGTTTACCAGCCATTCAGGCATCCCTTAACCCAATCAAGTTGACACATAAAATTACCCTTCACAGTTCAGGAGGGTGGAACCCTCATGATAAGATCAGTGTCTTTATAAGAAGAGACACAAAAGAGCTTTCTCTCTCTCTGTCTCTCTCTCTGTCTCTGTTTCTCTCTCTCTCTCTCTCTCTCTCTTTCTCTCTCTCTGTCTCTGTCTCTGTCTCTCTCTTTCTCTCTGTCTCTGTCTCTCTGTCTCCCTCTGCTTCTCCCATGTGAGGACACAGCAAGGGACATCCAGTCCTCACCAGATACCAGGTTTGCTTGCTACTTGATTTTTAGACTTCCTAGCCTCTAGGACTGTTAGAAATAAATGTTTGTTGTTTAAGCCACTCAGTCTATGGCAACTTGTTAGAGCAGCCTGAGCAGACTAAGCCATGTGGTGAGTATGGGTTTTTGCTTCTGATTATCTACAGAAGTCTTTGGGTTTACACCATCATTCTCAGGACCAGGGATAGGGCTTTGGTGACCTATCACGTATGACACCAGAAAAATCACTAACAAACCTGTAGCCAAAAGCTCTCTGGTTCTCCTAAGCCTGCTCCAATGTGTTGCTCCCTTTCATCACCAGATGCCTTATTAACTAGTGAGCTTGTGCAGCTTATTCACACTTTCTTCCACAGAGCACAGTCTGTGCCACGGGCTTCTCTTCCCCAAACTCTACCATCTTATGCTCACGACTTCCTACTGTGCAGTTTCTGGGTCACTGGCAGCTCTTCCCCTTGTCAGCACACTGAGGTTCTCATGTATCTCAGGGGTGCCCGTTCAGCCAAGGGATCCACACGGCATTCACTCACCACCTGGTGCTGGGTGTATTCTTCAGCACATTGAACTCCTGTTGGCCAACAGCAGGCTACACCCATCCCAGGAGGTTTCCCAGTGCTCTCTGAAGCCAGACTTTGACTTTTTCTACTTCATTGGACCAACTCCCACCAAGCCCTCATTTACGGCTTGAAAGAAGATGAGAAGAAAGGTGGCACAATACCTGTGGGAGCAGGGATTCTGTGGTCTCAATCTTAGCTTACGCAAACCAAAACTCACAGCACAACCACGTGAGGCAGAAAGACGTCAATATCAGGACATTCAACCAAGGCTGGTCAGAGCTGCTACAGAATAACACAGGAGGGCGTATGCGTGCACCGAGGAGCGACTTACAGAGAAACTTGGGGCATGAAATTGAGTCCCCATGGGTAGAGCTCTGCTGGGAAGAAAAGGTGTTTAGGCTTCGCTGTAATAGTTCTGTAACACTACATCCTAGTTAGTTCAGAAGTTCACTACTCAACTATCTCAAGCCTTATGCTGAGGAATGAACCATGGGCCCTGTAGGGGTTTGCTCCTGCTGCCATAACACAATACCAGAGGCTGAGAGGCTTAAAGAACAGACATCTACCTTCTCACAGTTTTGGAGGCTGGAAGTCCAAAATCAAGGAGCTGGCAACATAGGTTTCATTCTGAGTCCTCTTCTCTTGGATTGCAAGCAACCACCATCCAGCTACGTGATCCCTTGGCCCCTCTTCGATACATTCATGCAGAGAGGAAGAGAATGAGCTCTCTGGTCACTTCTCAAAAGGATATTAATCCTGTTGGACCAGGGTCCCAGCTTAATGACCTCATTTATCCCTAATTACTTCCTTAAAGGCTCTGTCTCCAAATGCTACACTGGGCATTAGGGCTTCAGCCTATGAATCTGGGGAGGGATACAAATACCCAGTCCATAACAGGCTTGTAAATAGAATGAGCCTTCCCAGGAACTTATAAGTAACATTTGAGAATACCTAGAGGAAAGTTAGAACTATGATTTGATTATTAGCATAATATGCGACACGTTGACCCTTGAGCAAAAGCAGGGGTTACAGAAGCACCAACCCCCTGCACGGTCGAAAATTTGCATACAACTTTTACTCCCCCAAAACTTAACTACAGTTGATCCTTGAACAACATGGTTTGAACTGTACAGGTTCTTATACATGGGTTTTTTTTTCAATAAATATATTGAAATTTTTTTGGAGATTTGTGATGATTTGAAAAAACTCACCAACTGTAGCTTAGAAATATCCAAAAAATTATGAAAAAGGTATGTTATAAATGCATAAAATTTATGTAGACACTAGTCTGTTTATTATTTACTACTATAAAATATACACAACTCTACTATAAAAAGTTAAAATTTATCAAAACTTATGCATACAAACACAGACCGTACATAGTACCATTTGCAGTGGAGAGAAATGTAAACAAATATAAAGGTGTGGTATTAAATCATAACTGTAGCACATACTGTACTACTGTAATAATTTCATAGCCACCACCCTTTGCTATTATGTGTCGCTTAAGTGTTGCTAGTATCAGCTTAAAATGCTGGCACGTGACTCTAATCATCTCAGCCTACACAGTTCATCTCTCCAGTAAATTGCACATTGCAGTAAAAAAGTGATCTTTCTCAGTTCTCACATATTTTTCATTGCGTTTATTGCAATACGGTAAACCTTGAATAACACCATGGGGTCCACGCAAAGTGCCACCAGTGATGCTGGAAGTGCTCCCAAGAAGCAAAGAAAAGTCACCACGTTACAAGAAAAAGTTGAATTGCTTGAGATACACAATAGACTGAGGTCTGCAGGTGTGGGTGCCACCATTTCAGGCTAAATGAATACACCATAAAAACCTCTGTGAAAAAAGAAAAGGAAATTCATGAAGCCATCACTGCAGCCACACCAGCATGTGTGCAACCTTCAACTTTTTGCAAAATACTTTTTATCTTGTATTGAAAATGCAACTTTTATGTGGATGCAGGATTCCTATAAGAAAGGCAAACCTACAGACTCTAATATGATTCGAGAAAAAATGAAGTCATATGACAACTTAAAGCAAAAGGAAGGTAAAAGATCTAAAGCTGGAGAATTTAATGCCAGGAAAGGATGGTTTGATAATTTTAGAAAGAGGTTTGTCTTTTAAAAAAAAGTGTTAATATAAATGCTGGAGTGGGTGTGGAGAAAAAGGAACCCTCTTGCACTGTTGGTGGGAATGTAAATTGATACAGCTGCTAAGAGAACAGTATCGAGGTTCCTTAGAAAACTAAAAATAGAACTACCATACGACCCAGCAATCCCACTACTGGGCATATACCCTGAGAAAACCATAATTCAGAAAGAGTCATGTACCAAAATGTTCATTGCAGCTCTATTTACAATAGCCAGGACATGGAAGCAACCTAAGTGTCCATCATCAGATGAATGGATAAAGAAGATGTGGCACATATATACAATGGAATATTACTCAGCCATAAAAAGAAATGAAATTGAGTTATTTGTAGTGAGGTGGATGGACCTAGAGTCTGTCATACAGAGTGCAGTAAGTCAGAAAGAGAAAAACAAATACCATATGCTAACACATATATATGGAATCTAAAAAAAAAAAAAAATGGTTCTGAAGAACCTAGGGGCAGGACAAGAGTAGACACAGACGTAGAGAATGGAATTGAGGACACGGAGAGGGGGAAGGGTAAGCTGGGATGAAGTGAGAGAGTAACATTGACATATATACACTACCAAATGTAAAATAGCTAGTGGGAAGCAACCGCATAGCACAGGGAGATCAGCTCGGTGCTTTGTGACCACTTAGAGGGGTGGGATAGGGAGGGCGGGAGGGAGATCCAAGAGGGAGGAGATATGGGGATATATGTATATGTATAGCTGATTCACTTTGTTATACAGCAGAAACTAACACAACATTGTAAAGCAATTATACTCCAATAAAGATGTTAAAACAAAAAAGTGTTAAGATAATAGGAGAAGTGGCTTCTGCTGACCAAGGGTTCCCAGACGCCATTAAGAAAATCACTGAGGAGAAAGGATATCTGCCTGAACAGTTTTTTGATGCAGATGAAAGTGTCCTGTTCTGGAAAAAAAAAATGTCACAAAGGACATTTTTTAGTAAGGAGGAGAAGCAAGCACCAGAATTTAAGGCAGTAAGGGGTAAGCTAACTCTAATGTTTTGTGCAAACATTAGACAGTGAGAACGCTTTCTCTGGATTGGTTCCATCAGTGCATTCTCCCTGAAGTCAGAAAGTACCTTGCTAGTAAGGGACTGCCTTTTAAAGTTCTTTTGATATTAGACAACGCTCCTGCCCACCCAGAACCCCATGAGTTCAACACCACCGAAGGCACTGAAGTGCTCTACTTGCCCCCAAACACAATATCTCTAATTCAGCCTCCAGCTCAGGACTTTATACAAGTACTCTATGAAGAGGATTGTCAACACTGTGGAGGAGAACCCCAAGACAGAGAAAATCATGAAAGTCTGGAAAGATCACACCATTGAAGATGTCATCACTGCTGTAGAAAAAAACATGACAGCCATCAGCCAAAAACAATCAATTCCTGCTAGAGAAAACTGTGTCCAGATGTGCATGAATTCACAGGATTTACGACAGAGCCAATCAAAGAAATCATGAGAGAGATTGTGGATACGGTAAAACAAAAAACAGGTGGGGCCTCTGTGAAGGGTTTCAAGATGCAGATGAAGAAATTCAAGGCTAATAGATACCAAACCAGAGGAATTAACAGAAGACATCTTGCTGGAGATGAGCACTTTCAACCAGTGCCAGACAACGAGAAGAGGTAGGAGAAATCGTGCCAGAAAACAAATTGACATTAGACAATCTGGCAGAAGGGATCTGATTATTCAAGACTGCTTTCGACTTCTTTTATGACATGGACCCTTCTATGATATGGGCACTAAAACCAAAGCAAACTGTGGAAGAACTGGAACCATATAGAAACATTTGGAATAAGCACACTCCCTGTACTTTGGGGAATTTCATTAGAGATGGTCAGGGTGATTTTTCCAGGTTTCGGTGACACCAGTTAAGAGTAAAATTTGGTGATACAGAGGTCGCCAATGTTGGCATTACTTGTGGGCACATAAAAGACTAAATGGAAAAAAAAACCAGAAGGCAATTTATTGTGACAAAACTACGTGGTCTTATGTTAATTATCAATGAGGCTGTGTTTACTTCACCTATTATGAGTTCACACATCTACATATCCTCGTAGGACTGGTTGGGTAAAATTAGCTGCTGTGTTCCTAAAATGCCAGTGGGCTTTAGAGATAAAGTCTTTCTCAAGGTAGAAAGTTTTCAACACACAGAGTTACCTCTGAAACTTGTTTCTCTACCAATTTGGCCTTCAACTGAATCATTATTATATTTTCCTCTAACCTTCAGGACATAGCCCATCTGTTCAATAATGCTTTAGCCTGAATACTACGGATGGGTTGGATGACAAGAGCAAAAGCCAGCAGTACAGTATTGTTGCTGTTTTCATCTTTACAAAGGTTAAATATATGGGTCCCAATGTCCCAAATAATCTCAGCTCACAGAATGGAAAATCAATCTTTGCCCAGAGAGAAAATGACCTTGCTTTTCCTTCTTTCCATGCACTACGGTTCACGTGAAGATTTGGAATAGGTAATTGGACCGGGTTCTAGCACTGGGTTTGTGTTCACTGACTTCTAAGAATACTGACCAGATTCTCAAAATCTATTCAGCAAATTAGAGATGCTGCCCTTCAGGGCCAACTAATTCAGCATGTCGCTTGTAGGAAAGAGATTTTTAAACATGTGGGATTATGGCTTCTGGCAACCAGAGCTGCAAGCAGCAGAAGGAAGGTTTATTCCCTGTTTCTGTTTTGATTCTTTGTTATTTCTGAACTTTCGAAAAGGAAGTCATTGGGAGTCAGACATATTTGGTATTTTATTATACTATTGTCCTATGATCTTACTCTATAACTGTCTAAATAAAATGCTCATGTTATTAAAGAGGAAAATAAACACAAATCAATTGCAGTTGTATAGCTACATTTAGAGTCTGAACTGATAACACAGAAGAGGTTCAAACTCAGTACCTTCCCATGAAGCAAAAGGGACAGTAATGATATTAATGTCACATTCTGTAATTCAAGAATTTTGCATCTACCTCTTTGTCTTGGAATAACCCTTACTTACCCAAGTATCTCACACACACCATTAAACACCAGCGTCCTTAAATATGTACCTAGTCCAGGGTTACAAAACAGTAAGCAATCTTTACCATGATTAACATTTATTGAGAAGTTACTATGTGCCAGACACAATGTTAAACGCTTTAAATATATTAATTCATGTAATCTTCACAGTAGCCCTGTAAGAATTCTACTATCATTACCCTTCTTATTTTTAAAATAAGTTACAGAAGCAAAGACAGAAGAGAAATTTTTCTAAGGTAACAAAGCTAGTAGGTAGGAGAACTGGGATTTGAACTCAGGCTCTTATTCCAGAGTCTGTGATCTTAGTGACTGAGCAATAATTATTCTGGTTGTTGTTTTATATATATATATATATATATATATATATACACACACACACACATATACACAAAATATAGAAAAATTATGAAGAGTTATATTGGCATCTTTACATGGTTTTCACATGGAATTTCACCTGGTTTTATTTGTATTTTTTACTCTTTTTTCAAATAATTTTAAACTTACAGAAATATTGCAAAAAGATTACATAGACTTCCCATACACCCTTCACCATGCTTCCACTAATGTTAATATCGTACATGTTCAGAGTACAATTTTAAACAAGGAAATTCATATGGGTACATACTATTACCAATTCAAATATTACTTCATTCAAATTTTACCAGTTTTTTCTCCTGATAATACTTTTTCTGTTCCAGGACCCAAATCAGGATCCCACCCTGCATTTAATTATCATGTCTTCTTAGTTTCCTCCAATCTGTGACAGTTCCCCAGTCTTTCCTTGTCTTTCATGACCTTGACACTTTTGAAGACTACTGGTCAGTGGTTTTGCACAATGTTTGTCAATTTGTATTTAACAAATGTTCTCTGGTAACTAGACTGAGGTTATGCATTTTTAGCAAGAATATCACAGAAGTGGTATCCTCTACATCATATTATGGTATACCTGATGGTGACATAACATAATTATGATGAAGTTAACTGACAAAGTTTGTTAAGCTGGTGTTTGCTAAGTTCCTCCACTCTTTTCCCTTTATATTTAATAAATATATTGTGTGAGATTATTTGAAATTATGTACACATCACTTCCCAATAAAAGCAATAACTCACTAAAATAATGTTAAAATAACAGTCTTCCTCCAAAGTTACTGGTAATTGATAACAGAAATTACATTTCACAAGGCTAATTTGGATTTTCAAATCAGGAGGTCATTAATACAGAGATATCATTTTGTTTTAATCACTGTTCACTTGCCTTCAAACCAAAAAATATGTATTTCTCCTGACATGCTCACTATGTCTCCTGATGCCCAACTGTACAGAGTCCCCAGCACCTACTCTGTCCACCATCAACTCATGGATAGCCAACATCTCTCCTCCTGTCCAGGAACATGAAATTTGTTCTTTAGCAACTCCTTGAATCTAAAAACAGGGGCCTGCCTACATTTCAATTCATCCCAATTTCATCTTCATTCATTTCCATTTCCACCCCAATGCGTTCCTGGAAATCAGGTTAAAAACAAATCACATTTTACCTTAGACGTCTTAGGCTTTATACCTTATATAGAATTCAGATAAATTGCATATATGCCCATCAGTATGTCACAGAGCGAAAATATAACAATAAACCTTTTTTCAAAATATACTTGTCAAATAACATTCTAAGTCCTAAAAATTGGTCTGAAGTGTATGTTGTACAGCGTTTGCACATAGACTCCAGTGTACTAAGAAATGCACATAGAAAATAAAACTTCAATTCTACTGTTAAAGAGAAATAAAACTAAAATTAGTATATTGCCTTTAACACTAGTCACATTTATAATTCATATACTTTTGGTTGACTTAGAATTTAGAAGATGTGGCATAGGAAGAAAGTTGATGGGGAATCCTTTAAATTGCTCACCTTTAAAAAAATATCTGTTCAGAAAGTTTGAAATTTCTCTCTTCTCTTCCTTGTTCTCCCTCATTGTCCCCCTCTCCCCTCTCCTCTCTCAACTCTCTCTCCATTAATATGTTCATAACAAACAGAGGCAATCAATCTCTTGCACTAAATTCTTTTTTGGGGTGTGGAATGAGGCATGCTAAAGATTCAGAAGATAATATTTTTTCTTTTTATGTTTCAATAATGTTTTTTGTAAACTCCCTACAAACAAAAGTCCAGGAGCAGATGGGTTCACAGGTGAATTCTACCAAACATACAAAGAAAAACGTATATGGATCCTTCTCAAAGTCTTCCAAAAGATATAAAATGACCCAAAGACATGCTATGAAGCCACCATCACCCTGATACCAAACGAGGCAAAGATACCACCCAAAAAGAAAATTACAGGCCAATATCTGTGATGAATATATATCTCAACAAAATATTAGCAAACCAAATCCAGCAACACATAAAAAAGATCATACATCATGACCAAGTGGGATTCATCCCAAGTTCACAAGGATAGTTCAACATACTCAAATCAATCAATATGATACACCACATCAACAAAAGAAAGGACAAAAGCCAGATGATTCTCAATAAATGCAGAAAAATCATTTGACAAAATTCAACATCCATTCATGATAAAAACTCTTACCAAAGTGAGTATAGAGGGAATATATCTCAACATAATAAAAGCTATTTATGACAAACCCACAGTCAATATAATACTCAACGGTGAAAAGCTGAAAGCCTTCCTGCTAAAATCTGGAACAAGAAAAGGATGCCCACTCTCACCACTTCTATTCAACATAGTATTGGCAGTCCTCTTCACAGCAATCAGACAAGAAAAAGAAGTAAAACGTATCCAAATTGGAAGGGAAGAGGTAAAATTGTCATTATATGCAGATGACATGATACTATATATAGAAAACACTAAAGATTCCACACAAAAACTACTAGAACTGATAAACAAATTCAACAATGTACAAGATTAGCATATGGAAATCAGTTGCATTTCTTTATACTAACAATGAAATATCAGAAAGGGAATGTAAAAAAATACCTTTAAAAATTGCACCAAAAATAAATAAATAAAAAAAATACTCAGGAATAAACCTGACCAAGGAGGTGAAAGACTTAAACACTGAGAACTATAAAACATTAATAAGGAAATTAAAGATGATTCAAAGAAATGGAAAGATATCCCATGCTCTTGAATTGGAAGAATTAATATTGTTAAAATGGCCATACTACCCAAAGCGATCTACAGATTTAATGCGATCCCTATCAAATTACCCATGACATTTTTCACAGAACTAGAAGAAATAATCCTAAAATTTATATGGAAGCATAAAAGACCCAGAATTGCCAAAGCAATCCTGAAGAAAAAGAACAAAGCAGGAGGCATAACCCTCCCAAACTTCAGACAATACTACAAAGCTACAGTAATCAAAACAGCATGGTGGGCTTCCCTGGTGGCACAGTGGTTGAGAGTCCGCCTGCCGATGCAGGGGACATGGGTTCGTGCCCCGGTCCGGGAAGATCCCACATGCCACGGAGCGACTCGGCCCGTGAGCCATGGCCACTGAGCCTGTGCATCCGGAGCCTGTGCTCCGCAACGGGAGAGGCCACAACAGTGAGAGGCCCGTGTACCACACACAAAAAAACAAAACAGCATGGTATTGACACATACCAGACATATGGATCAATGCAACAGAATAGAGAGCCCAGAAATAAACCCATACACCTACGGTCAATTAATCTTTGACAAAAGAGGCAAAAATATTCAATGGGAAAAAGACAGTCTTTTCAGCAAGTGGTATTGGGAAAGTTGAATACTTTGATGTACAACAGAAATTAACACAACACTGTAAATCAACTATACTTGAATAAAATATTTTTAATGAAGTTAAATTTCAAAAAATAATGTTTTTGTCAGCTTTGTGGAAGTATAACTGACAAATAAGATTGTAAGATATTTAAAGTGTACATCATGGTGATTTGATATACATATACACTTTAAAACATTCCCCCAATCTAGTTAATTAGCATATCCATTGTCACGCATTTTTATCTTTTTTCTTTGTGAGAATATTTAACTTTCAAAATTTATTTTATTTACTTATTTAATTTTGGGGCTGTGTTGGGTCTTCATTTCTGTGTGAGGGCTTTCTCTAGTTGTGGCAAGTGGGGGCCACTCTTCATCACAGTGTGCGGGCCTCTCACTATCACGACCTCTCTTGTTGCAGAGCACAGGCTCCAGACGCGCAGGCTCAGTAGTTGTGGCTCACGGGCCTAGTTGCTCAGCGGCATGTGGGATCCTCCCAGACCAGGGCTCGAACTCGTGTCCCCTGCATTAGCAGGCAGATTCTCAACCACTGCGCCACCAGGGAAGCCCCCGAGAACATTTAACTTTTACTCTCTTACCAAATTTTAATTATACAATACAGTGTTATCAATTATAGTCATCATGTTGTACGTTAGATCTTTAAACCTTTGCATCTTTAGCTGAAAGTCTCTACCCATTTACCAACCTCTCCCTACTTCTTCCATGCCTGCCCCCCAGTCCCTTGGTAACCATTTTTCTACTCCCCGTTTCTGAGCTTGACTTTTCATTGTTGTTTAGATTTCACATATAAGTGATACCATGCAGTATTTTTCTTTCTCTGGCTTATTTCACTTAGCATAATGACCTCATCCATATTGTTGCAAATGGCAGGATTTCTTTCTTTATCATGGCTGAACAATATTCCATTATATATAATAATATTCCTATATATACAAATAAAGATGTGGTATATATATAATTTATATATATATATTAATTACATATATTATATATATATAAATAAAGAAGTGGTGTATATGTACCACATCTTTATAAAACTGTTGACAGACAATTAGGTTGTTGCTGGAAGAAAATGTTTACATCTGATTTTCTGTTTTGAATTTCCTACCTCATCATCCAAGAACAAAAGGAAATAAAAATGAAAATTTTATTAGTCAGTGGACTGCACTGCTCATAATTTTATTTTACATATTTTTTCATATAAAATCTATAGGAACCAAATTGCTGTTAAAATATTTCATATTTCTTACATAATTATAGAACCATAAGCTTTCAACATAGGATAATTGAAAACTAATAGATTCCTGTTGAAAGTTTGACCCATTATTTAAATACTGACTTATAATTTTATACTGAGAAAAACTAAAGCTTATGGAAATTGAATAACTAACCCAAACTCATTTATTTCTAGCCAGTAATAAATGATACTAAAGTCTTAACTACAAAGATATTGCATATTAAGGGTTCTCTACTACAAACATATTCCATATTAACTATTTTTTTCTAGATAATTTTTGATTGATATAATTCACATACCATACAATTTACTAAAGTGTGCATTTCAGTGGGTTTTCATACATTCACAAAGTTAGGTAACCATTACCACCATCTAACTCCAGAACACTTTCATCACCCCAAAAAGGAATCATGTACCCATTAGCAATCACTTTCCATTCTCCTCTGGCAAACACCAATCTACTTTCTGTCCCTATAGATTTGTTTATTCTGGACATTTCATATACATGGAATTGTATAATATGTGGTCTTTTGTGTCTTGTTTCTTTCACTTAGCATGATGTTTTCAAATTTTGTCCATGTTATAGCACATATCAGTACCTTTTTCCTTCTTCTGTCTGAATAATATTCCATTGTATGGATATACCTCTTTTGTTTATCTGTTCATCAGTTAATGGACCTTTGGTTGTTTATACTTTTGGGCTGTTATGAATAGTGCAATAGTGCTGTTATTAACATCATGTATAAGTTTTTGTGTGAATATATGCTCAGTTAACTTGAGTATAAATGAAATTGCTGGGTCATATGGAAACTCTATGTTTAACTTTTTGATGACTTTTTGATGAACTGCCAAACTGTTTTCCAAAGTGGTTACACCATTTTACATTCTCATAGGTCATCTGTATTTTTGTTATTGAGTTGTGAAGATCCTTTTCATATTCTGGATACTTATCCCTTATTAGATATATTTGCTTGCAAATATTTTCTCCCATTCTGCAGGTTGGCTTTCACTTTTTTTTTATAGAGTCCTTTGAAATGCAAGAGGTTTTAATCTTTATGAAGTCCAATGTATCTATTTTTATTTTGGTTGCTTGTACTTTTTGTGTCAAATCTAAGAAATCACTGCCTAAGTCAAACAGCTATGTTTTCTATGTTTTCTTCCAAGAGCTTTATAATTTTAGCTCTTACATTTAGCTCTTTGATAAATTTTCAGTTAACTTTGGAATATGCAGTGAAGTAGGGGTCCAACTTCATTCTTTTGCATGTGGATACCCTGTTGTCCACATTTACTGAAAAGAGTAACTGGAAACAACCCACGTGTCCAATAACAAGACAACAGTAAATAAATTGTCTGTGATCATAAAATGGGATACTACACAGCAATAAATAACAGATTACAACCCCAGACACGCAACCGCACACTCTCCCTGACATTCCTGTGTGCAAAGAAACCAGACACAAAAAAATACACAGTGTATAATACTATTTGTCTGAAATTCAAGAGCATATAAAACTAATCCAAGATATTAGAAATCAAAGAAGTGATTCCTTTGGGGGGATGTATTAACTGGAAAATGAGGAAACTTTTGTGGTATGGGAACAGTCTGTGTCTTGAGCTGGGTGTGATTATACAGGTGTATATGTAAGGAAAATAAATCAGTCCATGCATTTACAATTAGTGCACCTTATGTGTTTTACTCATAGGTCTGATAAACTTCAATTTAAAAATTTTAAACAAGGTGGGGAAAGTGACCCCAGGAAAACAGAAATTTTCAAACCTTTTTCAACATGAGACAAAGAGCTACATCTCATCCACCTTTAACACAAGACAGAATGAAGACTCTAAAGCTAAGTGGCTGGAGCAAAGACACATAGTTGGACATGAAAAAGAGGTGATTAAGCAGTAGACATCATGTACATTTCCTTATTGCTAATTTGAGTCCATGAATCCCACTATTTCAGCTCCAAGAAATAAAATGATAAAATGAGGATTGTCTTCTGCAGAGCCACTCAGTTCTTAGTTGAAATCATGGGATCTTTAAAAAAACAGATCCTAAAACCTGTAGAGTTCATTTCTTTTTCTCTCCCACAAACTCACGTCACATCCAAAGAATCCATCAATATTCAAGTTCAGCCACACTAAACCAAGTCATATGTTAAATTCTACTCCAATGGCTTTTACATAATCCCTAGGCAGGGACCTTGTCAAAATCTTTGCTCAGTACAGTTCCTGGGTCACTGCTGACATTCAGTTGACAGTGTATATTATAATTAATATCATAATAATAACAACACACAAGGAAAATACACAGGTCTTGCAGTTTGCAAAATAGTGGACTGCAGCTAACACAGAATTTTGATTCAGAATCAACAATGGAAAGAGAGATCAAAAAGCAGCAAGAACAACTGGATTCAATGAATTCGTGAAATCAGCCTAAACTGCAGCAAAAAACAATACTTATTAGGCAAGCTCTCCTATAGGAGACAACTAAATTAAGCAAGATAATTTTGTGTTCCTAATGCATGTACTCAACCATAGTGAAGGTTGATGTCTTAGCAGCTGTGTACATCTATGTATGTATCTCTTTGTGTGTATTTGAAAATGTTCAAAAGTGTTGTGTGTATTTGAAAATGTTCAAAAGTGTATTTGAAAATGTTCAAAAGTAATAAAATACTTTTGTGACTGAAAAAGATTATTTGTCTAATTAATGAAATGAGTTATACCTTTAGCTCCTTAGTTCCTCTACTCTACAGGAAGAACTGCTGGTATTAGGAGGATTAATAAACGTTCCCTAAAGATGCAAAGTTGTAGATTTCTTTTTTCCCCTTTGGAGAGCAGCCAATATCTACTCTCCAGTCCTCAAGCCAGGAGCACACATCTAACTTTGCCTGGAAAAGAAAAAAACCTGGCCTACATTTCACAGAAACACCTGGCAAAAAACTCCAGGGCAAGAAGGATTTTCCTCAAATCCAGGTTTTATCTGAAAGGCTTTTTTTTCCCAATTCCTAATCAGTGATGCTCCAAGTGTGGTCCCTGAACAGTAACATCAACATCACTGGAGAACTTGTTAGAAATGCAAATTCTGCCGCTTCACCCAGATTTACTGAATCAGAAACTCTGGGGGCGGGGCCAGGTCATCTCTGTTCAACAAGCCCTCTAGATGAGGCTGACACATGCTCAAGTTTAAGTTGTTTCTCCTCAGTTCCACATCCTCTTCCACCTGCTCCAAAAAAAAGATCTGGCCGAGGTCTTTTAAGTAGCTGCTGCAAGTTTCTCTTCCTGCTCTGTTACTTTTTTAGTTAATTATTCTTCATGGTGGAGTCATATTTCCCACTGGCAAATTTACATAACCTTATTCGAACAGAATATACTCCCCCACTACAGATCATTAAATACAAGAAAAGTTTTGTCTACTCAAAATCTTGCCAGTATCTATTACATTGTATCAGGGCCACCACAAAGTACAGCTGATCTTCTACAACCCAATCCTATTCCGGAATCTTCCACCACAGCAACACCTCACCCCCCCAAAACACAGTTCTACATATTACACGAATTTGCACTTAAAACTTCTATGGAGGGCTTCCCTGATGGCGCAGTGGTGGAGAGTCCGCCTGCCGATGCAGGGGACACGGGTTCGTGCCCCGGTCCGGGAAGATCCCACATGCCATGGAGCGGCTGGGCCCGTGAGCCATGGCCGCTAAGCCTGCGCGTCTGGAGCCTGTGCTCCGCAATGGGAGAGGCCACAGCAGTGAGAGGCCTGCGTAGCGCAAAAAACAAACAAACAAACAAACAAAAACTTCTATGGAAGTGACTCTGCGGCCATGTGACTGATTTCTAGATAATAAAATGTGGAGGAAATCATTCATGTGTGATATTTCTGGTTCCAGATTTTTCAGAAGAAGGTGGCCCTTTTTCCCATCTGCCCATTGGATGCAGACAACAGGGGGCTGCAGGCCTGGAGCAGTGGTTCTCAAATTTTCCTTGCACATGGAATCACCCGGAGGGCTTTTTATTTTTGTTTTTAATTCAATTTAATTTTTTTTCCACACTAACCTTTCTCCTCCCGGCTGTCGGCCACCATTGCTGCCCTCTTGTTTCCGGGGCTGCCGCCACTGCCGCCACCTCTGCAGCTCCCACACGACTGGCACAGGCGCTGCAGCCTGTAAGCAGAAGCACAGATGAGTCTGTCAGTCTGTCCCCTACGCTGTGAGCTTCACCCCTTAGCCTGTACTACTCACCCCTCCTGACACCTGGGAGGGCTTTGTGAAATGCTAATTGCTAGACCCTACCCCTAGAGTTTCTAATTCACTAGGACTAGGGTGGAGTCTGAGAGTCTGCATTTCTTTCTCTATTTTTTTTAGTTTTCATTGGAGTACAGCTGCTTGACAATGTTGTGTTAGTTTCAGGTGTACAGTAAAGTGAATCAGTTATACATATGCAGATATCCCCTCTTTTTTGGATTTCTCTCCCATTTAGGTCACCACAGAGTGCTGAGTTTCTAATGAGGTCTTAGGTGATGCTGATGCCACTGGTCCTGGGACCACACTTGGAGAACCACTGGCCTGAACTATTGGCCTAGAAGATGGTGGAGCCATAAAAGGGAAACTCCTTCCCTAAGTGACCATGTGGAACAGCGGACCCCAACCCCCGGGCCGCGAACCGCTACCAGTCTGCAGCCTGTTAGGAACCGGGCCGCACAGCAGGAGGTGAGTAGTGGTTGAGCGAAGCTTCATCTGCCGCTCCCATCACTCGCATTACCACCTGAACACCCCCCTTCCTCCCCATACGTGAAACAATTTTCTTCCAGGAAACCAGTCCCTGGTGTCAAAAAGGTTGGAGACCGCTGATGTAGAGAACTGTTAGCTGGTCAAGAACATCAACCTCATTCTCTACATGAGCAAGAAGTAAACTCCTATTGATTTTGAGGAGTGCAAGGGTCTATTTCTTACCACAGTTTATTTTATTCTTAACTAATAAAATTACCTAGAAAGTAGATTTCAACATCTTTGAGAATCTGTATAAATATATGTTTATAATATTCATTAATAAGAAAAACTAAAGACACTAAACAAACAAAACACAGACAATGAAATGTTACACATCTTAAATTAGAAATAATTGATTCCTATTTTTTAATCTTTTGTTCCTTAGAGATTTTTTTCAGTGTTTCTCTCTCCCAGAGTTCAACAAGGTCCTTATGAGCTAAATTTCCTTAGTGCAATAAGACATTTTGTTCTTTCTAGTTTTCCATCAGTCTGTGGCTTTTTGTGAAACCACCAGGGCAAGGTTGTATCTAATTTACGTTTACTTTCCTGGTGCCTAACACAGAGCCTGGAGCATGGTTGAAATTCAAAAAATACATTTATGAGGTGAACAAAACAATAAAGTATGGAAATGGGCAAATGAATAATATTTTTAAAACTTGGTTTTCTTGACTACCAGATCTTAGGTCCCATTAAGTTCCACAGATGCATTCAACAAATGCTTCTTAACAGTATTCCAGGCACTGTTCAGATGGTAGGTGTACAAAAGTGAACAGAGTCAAGGACCGTGCTCTCAGAGTGTTTACGTCCTATGAAAAAAAAAGTCATAAACAAGTAAATATTTTTAATGCAATGAAAAGAAATAAAAACAAAACAAGAGAAGTAACAACAAGTGGTAGATTCATTCAAAAAATTAATAGGATGCTGTTCTCTAAGATGCTTGACAGGGACAAAACTACTGGACAAACTATTTGGCAGAGAAAAATGGAAAAATCTCTATTGTACCAGTAGTACTTATTCACAAGTCCCTGTACCGATAGCTTCCACTCATGGTTACTTTGGCAGAGCACAAAGGATGTAGCAGACACTCTGACTTGGCTTTGTCAGCCTTCGGTACAAATTTTTACCTCCTTGAACTCCCAGAGATGGAGAAAGAGGTTTTTAAGTCTGCTTAACATTGTCAGAGCTTTTGTTCAATCTCAGAAGCCTACACTGAAAAAAAATATTGTCCCCTATTTTACAATCTAGGATACCTCCCTTTCCCCCACTATCAGTTTATTTTCTAAATACCTTGCCTGGAATAATGCTTGATTCAGAATAACATATGGAATATGAGCCCCAGCTTTGGGGTTAAATTGAGCTGTTTCAAGTCACTTAATTAACTACATGGCACTGGGTAAGTCTATACTGTCTAAAATTTCTTAACTCATTGAATGAGGTAATGATAGTAACTGTTTCATAGGATTGGGGGAAGATTACATGAGACAATTGCATGTAAAACACTTATATTGCAAATGATCATTAAAGCTGTGCAATCCCAGTGAGGTCCAAAGAGTATGTTCAGTAGGAGTGAGAAAATAAGGGAGTCACAGCAAAAGAGTCTCAGAACTTGAGACCACAGTGGTAAAACCATTCTGGATTTCAGAGTTTTATAATGAGGCCATTGTGATGAGTTGCTCAGACTAAGAGAGATGGAATAAAGAAGTATAGAAGTCAAGAAACTGTGAGTCAGGGTGTTGGGTGTCAAATCCAACGGAGATGATGACAGAGTGCAGGAATCAAGTGTTAAAAGTTATTAAGAAAGTGGAAATGTGGGGCTTCCCTCGTGGCGCAGTGGTTGAGAGTCCGTCTGCCGATGCAGGGGATACGGGTTCATGCCCCGGTCCGGGAGGATCCCACATGCCGTGGAGTGGCTGGGCCCGTGAGCCATGGCCACTGAGCCTACACGTCCGGAGCCTGTGCTCCGCAACGGGAGAGGCCACAACAGTGAGAGGCCCGTGTACCGCAAAAAAAAAAAAAAAAGTGGAAATGTGAAGTCAGTAGATGATTCTCAAAGAAGTATTCTTCAGTTAGATCCCTCTATAATATGCTTTTATAGCATCTAGTGTTTTTCCTTTGTGACACACATCTAAATTGTACTTAATTCACTTATTTATTCATTAATGTCCATCTGTGGGATAATAAGCTTCTTGAATATGAGAACAAGTATATCTTGTTCCCAAGCAACTATACTTGCTTGTAAAATACAGCAGAAATCTTAATTAATGTTGGATGGATGCACGGATAGATGGATGGAAGAATGGATGGATGGAGTAATTGATAAACAAATAAGAGACAGTACTAAAAATAGATGGCATCGAGATCAAAAGAGGAGAGCTTTCAGAATAAAGTCAACAGGGTGATTATCTGCCAAACAAAATTATACCTAAGAATCCAGGATTTCTTAATGATGGTTTACTTATTTCTCTCTTCCCTATCTAATCTCCACTTCCTCTTTCCCAGAGTAATAAAACTCATCTTTAGAAACTTATTTGATAATTAATGACTCGAGCAAATGTCCTTATAGTCTCACCAAGGATACTCCTAGAATCTCTCAGCATCATTTATCACGTTGGCAGTATATATATATATATATATATATATATGTATATATATGTATATATGTGTATATATATATATATATATAAAATTTAAAATGTGCATGACTTTGAGGCAACAATTCCCTTTACTGAAGTTTACCCTACAGAAATACTCACTCAACTATGTATGATATGCACACAAAGATTTTCTTTGTAACATTATTTATAATGCTAAAAACAGGAATGACACTAAATGTTCAAAGATAGATTTGTTAAATAAGTGACATTTTCATACAATTGAATTTTATGCATCATTAAAAATACCTGACTTGTAAATACATCCATGATGTACTATTAAATTTAAAATATGTATAAAATATGGAATAATCTATATAGGATGGTCACATTTTTAGGCATATAAATGTGTTACAGGGGCAAAAAGTTCTGGATAGCACTTAACAGCTTTTTTTCCTCCCTTTCTTTTTGTTTCCGCTCTCTCTCCCTGCTGTTTTCATGTCTTATTAAGAGGGAGTAGTCTTTGGAGAGACATGATAAAAAAACAGACTAAATTTCCATTGAGAGATGAATGAATAAAGAAGATGTGGTATATATATACAATGGACTATTACTCATCCATAAAATGAAATCATGCTTTTTGCAGCAACGTGGATAGACCTAGAGATTATCACACTAAGTGAAGGAAGCCAGACAGAGAAAGACAAATGTCATATGATATTGCTTACATGTGGAATCTGAAAACAAATATACAAATGAACTTATTTACAAAACAGAAATAGACCCACAGACATAGAGACCAAACTTACGGTTACCAAAGGGGAAAGGCAAGCGGAGGGATAAATCAGGAGTTTGTGGTTAACATATACACATTACTATGTATAAAATAGAGAGCTAATAAGGACCTACTGTAGAGCACAGGGAACTCTACTCAGCACTCTGTAATGACCTATATAGGAGAAGAATTTTTAAAAGAGTGGATATATGTATACGTATAACTGAATCACTATGCGGTATACCTGAAACTAACACAACATTGTAAATCAACTATACGTCAATAAAAACAAAACAAACACAAAAACTGAGACTTTCATAGCGTAGCACACAAATATTTGCCAAGAGAGATCATCAATACTGGTCAGAAAAATGCTGGGTTTGGCTTGTGGCTACTTCACTCTGAAGACTGTGAAACACTCTGCGGAACTCAGGAGCCAAGGGGCGAATCCTGTCGTCCTTCTCTAGATGATGCCCAGGTTCTCAAGCATGAAGGTTTTTAATAATAGGGATGTAATAGGTATGACCAGAGGCTCGTGGAAGGGGAGAAGGAGTATACCAGAGTGAGAGCAACAGGATCTCTGTGGCTACACGCAAAGTAGAATCTTTATGAACTGATAGGTGACATGAGGAAGTGAAGAAATGCTTTGCACCTCCTCTGGACTCCAGAGGTGTGTCAATAGTGGTCCACACCTCCAGGCGCTCCTGGTGTGACGGAGTGGTAAGATCTCTATGTTTACATATACAATTGCATAAGCCAAAACATCTTAAAAAGTACAAACCAAGCTGTTAGCCGTGATTGTTTCTGTGGTGTTTCGCTGTGGCTGGGAAGGGGAAAGTTTAGTGGGATGCAGATCTCAAGGAAATGATGATAGAAAAGGAGGGAAAGTCAGAAACCTCTGCACTGATGCATGGTTTACTACAATCATGTTGCATAATTTTAAAATGAAGAGAGAATTTTTAAAAGAGCTCAGACAAACTTTACCTTGCTTGTACATTCCCTAGGCCTGAGCAGGAGAAGGAGGCCCTCATGTCAGTTTAAGTTTCCTGAGGATGATACATCTGCCATTAGAGTTACACCCAGATTTGAAGCGAAATGGTTCTGAAATCTTATCACAAAAGCAATTGTTCAATTTTCTTCGAAATGATCATTTAGCTGTGCAAACAAATAAAATAGATATTTTCTCATGATCGCTTACACAAAGAGAAAAAGGAGACCCCACAGCATACCTCCCATATCATATCCAACACTCTATAGATTAACTCTGTTTACTGACATAGCACTAGAATTTATACTTTCTACTACCATCTAATTCAAATAACTTGAGATCTTTCAAAAAGAGAAAAAGATCCCCAGCTATATAGCGAATATATTACCCCTTTTACATAAATGGACTCCCAAGGCTTTTGACATTAAAGTCACAAAGATCACCACTTCGTAACTAGCTACAAGGCTGTGTATTCCTATTTCTACACTAGATTGAAAGCCAGAGAGAGTTTTTTTCCTTTTTTAATTTCCTAGAGCACTAAGTAGAGTGTATTGCCAAAAAACAGACAGTTCAATGGGTGAAGACAAAATTCATCACACAGAAGTGACAGGCAACTACTCTTCCTTGGGTTTTCTGGCCATAATTTTTTAGTTCGTCCGCTGATGAAGTGTAATGTTTCGATTCTTCTAATTATCCAGCACCTGCTTTTTGGAAGCCTAATTTATTAGGACACCTACTGCAATGTGGAAAAAAAGGAAAAGAGGTAAAAACTCAACCAACAGATTTGGTTCTTGGAAATAACTTTACAGTACGGTTGGCTGGAGATTCTGTGTTTAATTCATGGCCTGCATGATTCCTGCTCATTAGACCACGGATAAACAAGACTTGGCTATAGTCGGGCTCCTGTTAGGCCCCTTCAGTCCTCTTCCTTGTTTCACCTGGAAATGCCCCTGTTGATGACCCAACAAACAAGCAAGTGCCGAGCCGCCAAAATCACAGAAAGAGCAACTCATGGTTACCATCTATTCTTACAAATATTGAAAGAACTCTTACCAGATATTTAGTTTTTAAAAATACGTCTAATAAATAGAAATTTATACATTCCTGCTCATTTTGACATGTATCTGTGTTCGATTTTTTTCTGTAAAACAGCCTCTCCATAGAGAGTATGACTCTAAAATGAAAGACTCATGACTGGGTGTGGGAGGATAAAGACTAAAATTAGAGAGACCAACAAGCTCTAATATTAGGGATTTATTCTGAAAATGCCACTTCTAATGAGACCTAACAAGGAAATTTTCTAAAAATGAATTGACTTGTTTAGCATGTTGAACTTTTGTCCTATCCTAACAGGAGAAATAGCTGGCCTTTCTGCATTGTTTTTGAAGACGTACAGTCAGATTCAGAGAAAAAAAGCAATATTCACCCACTTAATCATGTAGAGAAGAAAAATTAATATTAGGTCTAAAGAGAGTAGAGACTGACCAGGACAGAGGTAGGGTGAAAGTAAAGAAACTAGAGAGAGATTCTTGATCAGTCTGTGGCTTCTAAGACCTCTCCGTTCTTCAGCTAAATAGTTAACACACAAACAGAATTAGATATCACATCCTGCATTTAGAAGGGGTTCTGTGTCACCATGGTAACTGGTTTTGCTTAAACATAGCTCTGCATGTACGTAGAGTCCGAATTAGCTACAGAAGAGAGACACACGCAATGTTCCTGGAGCTTATATAAAATCTGCCTATGTGTTATATTCTTCTGAAATGGGGTATTTGAGTTCATGTTTGTAAACGCTTTCTTTACAATTTCCCTTTCTAAAGAGTGTGTGTCTGATCATTCAGTTGTTTTGGTCCTGGAAGCAACATTCCAGATCGAATTTCAAGTGATAATCAACATGGGAAAAGAATAATTTGTGCTGCCTTTTGTCAATCAGTTCTCAGCACTTGGAATATAAATTGTAAAACCAATCCCTTTTACTTCTTACCTTTCAAATTCTATTTTATTTGGCTCATCCTTGTGGAGTGTTTTGGATCATTTTTCTCGAAAGTTTATCTCCAAATACATTCCACCCCCACTGACTCCTCTTTATGATAAAATTGCTAAGAAAACAACTTAAGCAAATGGAAAGAACTTTAAAAAAAAAAAAAAAAAGTTGCCACAACATGGTATCCAAACCAAGAAGTATCCCCAGAATTCTACTAATAAGTTTTACTTAAAGATTTATCTAAAAGAAAAGAAAAATAATTTATGGATTGAACTCCATGACATGACACTGCTTAAAGCATGTGATTCTTTGTGCTTTTCAAGTCTCTATTTCTTTCTGTTTTTTTTCCTTTACTTTCTGAGAAGAGAATTAAATATGATACAGTTTGGGGGATATTACATCATTGGCTGTTTTACAATTTTTAGGACCACATTTATTTTTGTACTAAAATGGCATAACGTCCTTAGTGTTAGTGGATATTTGTCTGAAGAGAGTGAAAATTAATCGTGATATTTTCCTTACTGAATACCAGTGAAATTATCCTTCTGCTTTTGGCTACAGGATGTATTTACAAAGTTTGTCCAGTGTCTGTAGCTGGGTCCCTTCTACTCAAGGGAAAATAGCTACCATTTTATTGAGCCCCACTTGGTGGGAAATTTAGCATGCCACGTCATTTAATTCTCACGAAACCTTGCAAGGTCGGTATTATTATCTCCACTTCGGAAAAGGAAACTAATGTTCAGAAGGGTTATTTCCTCTACTTAACACAGCTTACAATGTAGCAAAGCTGAGATTCCAGAACACAGTTGCTCAGAAGACACTCAGCTCATTTCTAATGATGCTACTACCAAGTCTCAGCAGATAAGCTCTCATCCACATTGGATAAAGTTGCACTGGCTGTATTTTTACCTAAAGTTGCACTGGCTGTATTTACTACCTCCCCCTGTGGAGGATCATTGCTGTGATCTGCCTGGAGGGCCACTGGGAGGCAGTAGTAGCCTGAACCCAACACCAGACCTTCAAGTCATCATAACTGCTTGCTTTGAGCTAGGGGTCTCCATCTCTACGAGGAAGAGATGTGATAGTGAGGGAGGCCCACAGGTCCTTGAATGCCAGAACTGGAGAGGAGATTCAAGAAAATTTCATCCAGTGGTTGTCACACTGTGTCTTGGAGAATTTCTTAAGCGGGCAGCCCAAAGGCAACCGAGGGGCTGGACCAGGAGACAGTCCCAGGCGAGGCATCTGGCTGTGCATCCCAGCCCTGTTTTTCAACTACAGTGTTTCTGTTTTTATCAGTTTATGTTTTGGAGTTTCTGCAAAAGATTTTATTTTAGAAAAGAGACCCCTAGTTTTTAAAAGTTCAAAACTGCTTTATAAATGAAACCGAGATTTAAGAGGCAATCTCTTACATAATATTTCTTTCTTCGGCAACGAGCAAATTGTTGGAACGTATTCCTTTTGATAGTGAAAGTATTTATGCCCATGATGTTTTGCAATATCACACCCCAGCTTTGAAAACCTGCTTAGAGGAGTGGACATCAGAGGAAATGGACGATCAGTGCAGTAGCCCAAAGATCTATGCCTCAGTTCTACCAAAGTGTCTTGCTGTCATGTGCCTTGAGACAGGTCAATGACAGGAAGTCTGCCTTTATTTCCTCTTTAAAATGAAAACTGCAGTATCAGCCCCTTCATCAGAAACAGATTCAAAGGGCAGTCAGCTAGGTGCTCTGTCAAGAAAGGGGCAAGGGATTAGAGCCACCAGAAACAAAACTATACGCTAAGGAGAGTAATTTTTTTATACTATTACCTCAGAGCAAGAAGCCTTGATTCAGCCAGGGGACTGGAAAGATACTTGACTGAGGCATTAACCAACCTTGTGGTACTTTATATGGACAGGAAAAAAAAATAAATGTGCTTTTGCAAATTAAGGTGCAAAGTTTCTTTAAGAAAACAGTTTCTGGAATTTGGGACAGCAGGATGGTTTAGAAGAGGAAGCACCAGCTTTGAGCCCAGACGTTCCTGAGTATGAATCTAGCGCTGCTAGTTCCTAGTTGTACACCCTTGACCACGTTGTTCTGTCCTTGTGGGCCTCACCTTTCTCCGTGTAAATGTCTGCAGGATTATTGTGAGGATCAGAGAAGCTATGTGGGATGCAACTGGCACGAGCCTGGCGTCATCATTATTTGTATTGTGCAATGTTGTTGTTTCCATTGTGATTGGACTTGAATATAAGGATTCAGAGTTAGAGTGAGTTGACTTGTGTGATTTTTCCACAGTAAGGATATTATTCTGCTTCTACAGCCGGTTTCATCTGGCAGGGAAATTCTAACTACTTGGTAGTGGATACCTTGAGTGCTGTGGGGAGAATTCTGAAGCTTCTCAGCAGGAAAAAAATATCATGAGTGTAGCAATGGAGGTACGGTTACAGCGACTACACAAATGTCAGGTACAGACTGTCTCTGCTCTAGGCCTGGTAGGTGTTAGGAAAGGGAACACAGGCATTGAGCCCCAACTTTGTGCCCAATGTTTCCGCCATCACTGATGGGGGAGAGTAGAGAAACAGCAAACATTTCTTCTTTCACAGCAAACATTTTCTTGGCACCGAACTAGCTCTTGGCAGGACCTCAGTAGCTCGTGGGATGGACTATGGAAGGTGTCATCTGGGAGGAAGAAAGAGCAGCGGAGAAAGTTCAGGAGGAGGTTGGGGAAGGAGCAATCTAGGTTGGATATGTTGTGTGTATCTTGACAGGTGCCTCCTGCCATCCCTAGCACTTGGTCAGCTGTGATGCTTTCCATTTCACAGGCTGAAGGCTTCTTAGTGCCGCTGTGAACTCCTGGAATAAGCCGAGTGTTGGGACAAAAGTCAACTTGAAATTAAGCTATCCAGATATGGATATGATCTGGGGCCAATGTTCTCAAGAAACCCCAGAGGTCTGGGGTCAGTGGATTTAGACTAGCGAGAGGCCACACGGCTGTCACTAAGGTTCAGATGCTCTGGAAATACTGCTGCGTCAGGGAAGCCAGTACAGGGCGGGCTCTTATAGAAAAAATGATGGAAAGGGACATGATTTGGAAAAGGTTCCCTGAAATGATCGTGATCATAAAAGCATATGGAATTAGTTTGTGCACTTTGAGGTTTTTCTCAAGCAACTGGCAAAATACAGAAAAATCGTACTTAGTGTAGATTCAATATTTTCTACTGAGAACATTGAAAAACAACAGCTCCCCTGCCCCATGTTAGAAGTCTGTCAGGTTGATCCTGCATCTCTCACAGGTAGAAATTACAGTTTTGAACATCTAAGCCACACAGGCCATCCTGAGAGTGTGGGCTGCCAGTGTGGCCCACATAAACTGATGGGACAGTTGGTCACCCTGCTCAAAACGTGTCAGCCAGGCCCACAGGTTCTCCCAGGCCAGGTTGCTAATGGAATCTTTGGTACCTCTTTTCTAAAGCCTCATTTCCTAAGTGTTGCCTTTTCAGTTATAATTACTTGCTAAAGATGACATTTTTCTTTTGCAAGTAAGTGGCCTAGGATGAGTATGTGAAACCTCCCATTTGAATAAGTGCATCAATTTAGTATCTTGAAGTAAACAAGGTTAATGAATTGATGCATTCTGTGGAGTCCCTGAACGTAATTAAATTCAAACAATACCCAGGAGGGAGTCATGTTGCTGACCGTCTTCCACAAGGACAGCACCAGGGAAAATTGCAGCCTACAGACTAATTATTAAATCTTAGCTCTTCACAGGGAGAAACAATGGATTAACCATTTTACATCACATTGAAAGCTCGGGGGAGGGGGGGGTGCTTTGCATTTCTGTCATAAATATTCACCCAGCATTCCAGTTTTGCCTTGCTCTGTAGAGCTAGGGTTCCTTTGTCCATGAAACCACACAGAGGAAACCTATTTTCTAAGTCCTCATATTTCTCCAGGCTACATCATTGTGCCCAGAGTTTTGTTTTGTTTTTTTTTCCTAATTTAGAAAAAGCATTTTTTCTTATCTTGGGCTCCTGAATTGATTGTGAAATCTCCATTCCCTTTCCCTTCTCTCAATCTTGAGAGTCCCCACTGAATGTCTAGTCAATGTGTCACAAATATAGCATTTTTAGCTAGCAGACAGAATCCACCATTTTTCTACTCTTTCACTCTGCTTTTAGACTCCTGTCAACATATCTGCCACCAAGGCCGTTAAAATCTTTAAGGCCCCATAAAGACAACCCACCATTGCTACTGCTGGCCTGGGCGCTGTCTGCAACCACCGCCTCCTATTCACGCTGTACCAGCAACGCTGGGAGTTGAAGCGCTTGTGCCCTCTCAGCCTCTAAGACTAGGGTTCTCAGATATAGCAAATAAAATTACAGATAAGCAACAAATAAATGTTTCATGTAAGTATGTCCTAAATATTTCATGCATATACTTATACTAAAAGAATAATTTGTTGTTTATCTGAAAGGCAAATTTAACTGAATATTCTGTATTTTATCTGGCAGCCCCATCTAAGACACATAAAATGTATGTTTCATCCTCAGAACAGTATCGTAGTTATTATTATTATTACTATTGTTGTTGCTGTTGCTATTGTCCCTATTTTATTGAAGAGCAAACTGAAGCTCAGCAAGGTTTTCTAATTAGTATAATGTCTCTCTATTAGTAAGTGCCAGGGGCACCTGATTTCAGTCTCACGCTCCTAAATACTCTCCCTGACGTTCAACCCCTCTTCTGTACTGCCGCATTTATCACATATGCTACATGGAGTTCCGTCCACATTGTCCAGCACATAGACGAGTGGAATTTTGAATTAAGAGAGCCAAATCTTGGTATGTCAGTCCAAAAGTAATCTATATTTGCTATAGATTGCACACCTAGGTGAGGTAGGCTTTAGTTTCCAGGGGAACCGGCTCACCTGAGTATCAAAAATGTGAAAAGACCTTATCTTTTTTTTAATATGCACCCATTTTGGAACCTCTATCTCTTACCCCTTTGATCAACGTGCCACAAATTCTATCACCCAATTCCATGGGCTTCATACACTGTCTCACCTGACTGGGAAATTGCTTAATCAATAAAGCACCTCACCTGCTATTTCTACCTGCCTCCTAGCAGCCTGCTTTTTCTGCCCACTTGTAATGCTATCCAAAGATGGCCCTGCTGCTAATAACAGAATTTTCTACCCTCTCTTTTTCAATAACTAATAGACAGATGAGCACAGTATCTGTCCTGGCCAGCTATTGGTTGTGGCCTTTTTGAATGAACCAAGAGAAACAATGCTTCACACTAATGAGGTCATTAAAATAATCTATTTTGAAGTCATCCACTTAAAGAGAGAGGTTTATATGCCCCTTAGTGAACAGGGACCCACTTCTTTTCACCCAATTGCATTCTGAGACACATGCACATGTGTCAGACCCGAATTGGGACCTCTTCTAAGAAGAACCGAAGAAGGCTGGAGCAGAGAAGTCCCTTATTTGTATCTCTACTATATTTCACATAGTTTTTGTTATACTGAACCCTTTTGATTCAATCTGTTTCTGAAAACCAATGGTGTGCTGACCTGTGTCATTACACAACATATCTTTTTAGCAACTATAGGCTGAAAGAAACTTTCAGTGCCTTGAGTGCTTCAAAATATAATCTGCACACAGTTATATTAAATGGGGTCTTGAGCTCTGGAAAGACTTTTCCTCCTGCAAGGATTCTCCATTTGTAGATAGCAACTACCTTAAACAGATCATCTGCCTAAATAGAACATGACCTGGGGCATAACATTCCTTTCCATCAAAGAACCTTATGCTCCCAGATGGCAGGAGCTTATCGTATTTTTTCCAAAATATGTTAAAACAGGGTTGCAAATTAATTTCTAGTCACTTCCTGAAGCACTAAGTTGAGGAGATTACTCACGTTACATTGGGGCTCTGGAAACATTTTCATGATGGATCAACCATGTTTCCCATGGTTGCATGTTTGGCAAGAAAGACACACATGCCTTGTATTGAATATGCCTGTATTAGAAGCATATATTGATCACACGAGACAGGAAATTAACTTCAGATTCCTGGGATAAGGCAGTAGTATTTATAGCTAGCAAAGACAGCTTCTGACTAATTGACCACACACTTGCTAAGCAGAGAAGCACCGCTGCTTCTCCCTCGTACCTTACCGTCTCCATCCAAAAGGATTTGCTAAGCTCTTAATTGTGCGTGTGTTTGCTCAGAGTTGTGAAAGAACCGCAGCGACCTCACCTTCAAGCTGCATAGAATCTTACTTTAGAAAAACATTATGACAGGTGTTAAAGCATGTGGAGGGCTCAATGTCTTTTCCCTTCCATATCATATTGTATCAAAAGAGACCCATCTTTAAATTGCTTGAACCATCATCCCAAATTTATAAAGTTCTTAGTGTAAAACTCTTTTAATTTTATTTATCACTATACTTCTGCCTGGGAACCAGATATTTTTCCAGGGGCTGGCCCAAGATAGATTCAACTGACAGCCAAATCAAACTCAGATCACCACCGCCATCCAGGTGACAAGTTATATCTAATTAAAAAAAATAAATTAAAAAGACCCAAGCTCCTGCCTGAGATTTTTTCCCTTCAGGATGAAGTTTCCTAAGAAGTTCCTCTGTCCTCATGCAAACAGGCTTCTCATGAGTTGTTCAAACAAGGCCAGACAGGTGTTAGTTCCATTTAGACCTCTACTGGGATCCCTGAGAAGAATTTCCATAATCAACTGGATGAGGCTCAGAATGGGTAATCAGTTGGTTATCTGTGACTCCCATACGCATCCAGAAAACTGTAGTATGATTAGATTAGCCAGGTGACTTCCAGGCAATTTTTTCTTTTTTTGGGGGGGGGTCACGTGGCTTGTGAGATCTAAGTTCCCCGACCAGGGACTGAACCCAGGCCACAGCAGTGAAAGCCTGGAATACTAACCACTAGGCCACAGGGAACTCCCCCAAGCAATTTCTTTAATATCCTTGAAGATTCCCAGAAATGGGCCTGGGTAATTTCTAGTTCCTACGACTCCATGGATAAGACAATGCCAGCACTTCTGCAGTATTGTGTATGACGAAGAAAATATTGTCTACTCTTCGGTGACCCCCTGGGATCTAATAGCACCAGGGTCACAGGGACCAACCTAGCCTGATAATAGGTGCACCTTTCTCCCCTTTAAAGGGGCCAAAGGCAGGGTCGGCATTTCTAGGTAAGTTGGGCATATCTTGTACGACGGTACTGGAAGAAAGAGTGGGTCAGGGCTGAATGGCATCTCAGACCTCACTCACCAAGCCATGTGTTCAATCCGAGTCTGCACTGGCCCAGAAGAACAAGAAAAGTGCCACGTGGGCTAGAGGCAGCTCAGGTTAAGTCACGAGTCTGCGAGTCCTCTGGGTAGATAAGTAACTTGGGAGTAGACCCCAAGCCAGATCAACAACCATAGATTTTGAGCAGTACTGCTTCACCACTTCAGAAACCAAAGGGAGGTGAGATGGAAAATTAGGTCCAAATATTTTGAAAAACCCTGTATTTCTACATTTTTATCGCTTATAACAGAGACCTTCAGAGTGACAAAAGAAGTCGGAATTTAAAGTACTGTTTGCAAGGTTATGGTTTGTTGAGAGCTGTTGTACAAAGCAAAACCAACCCAGACAGAAAACCTGGGCCAGTGTTCCACTCTGCCACTTACAACATTTCTGAGCTTCAGGGTCTTTACCTATAAAACATTAAAACAGAGCCTGCTATACATACTTTAAGAGATATTTTAAAATAACTTTTTGTATATCAGTGTTTCCTACATTGTAGTTTTAAAAAATATAAAAGAATAGGATGATCACACTCTAAATTTATATATGTTAAATTTTTTAATGTTTATTTCATTTCAAATAAGAAAAGTGACTACTTTTAAATAGTACAAACCATTTTCATATTTCTAATCATCAGGTGACACTGCAGAGAGAGGCACTGTCTCACTCTGACCCCATCAACACACCAAACAGCTTGCTTTCCATTTCTTAGGATAATGCAATTATCAAAATTTGTGTAAGATATCAGGTCATCCCAAAGTGAGATGCATTAAGTTCAAATCTAGAAAACCAAAAACTAAACTACAAAACAAAGTATGTTTAATTCATAGAACGAGAAAAGAATTTTTTCCTTAATCATGGGCTATAATAAAAGCAAGCACTGAAAAAGGCGAAAAGCTCTCAAAAAACATCACATTCCAACAAAGCAAAGATCCTCAACTAATAGTCTCTCTCTGCAATATGTGCTATTTCATGCTCTGTATTTAATTAGTAATGATACGCTTTAAGAAATGACTTCGGAGGCTTCCGGGAAGATGGCGGAAGAGTAAGACGCGGAGATCACCTTCCTCTCCACAGATACACCAGAAATACACCTACACGTGGAACCACTCCTACAGAACACCTACTGAATGCTGGCAGAAGACCTCAGACCTCCCAAAAGGTAAGAAACCCCCCCACGTACCTGGGTAGGGCAAAAGAAAAAAGAATAAACAGAGACAAAAGGATAGGGACAGGACCTGCACCAGTGGGAGGGAGCCATTTCCACACACTAGGAAGCCCCTTCGCGGGCGGAGACTGCGGGTGGCGGAGAAGGAGAGCTTCGGGGCCGCAGAGGAGAGCGCAGTAACAGGGGTGCGGAGGGCAAAGCGGAGAGACTCCCGCCCAGAGGAACAGGGCCGACCAGCACTCACCAGGCCGAGAGGCTTGTCTGCTCACCCGCCGGGGCAGGCGGGGCTGGGAGCTGAGGCTTGGGCTTTGGTCGGAGCGCCGGGAGAGGACTGGGGTTGGCGGCGTGAACACAGCCTGCAGGGGGTTAGTGCGCCACGGCTAGCCGGGAGGGAGTCCGGGAAAAAGTCTGGACCTGCCGAAGAGGCAAGAGACTTTTTCTTCCCTCTTTGTTTCCTGGTGCGCGAGGAGAGGGGATTAAAAGCGCCGCTTAAAGGAGCTCCAGAGACGGGCGCGAGCCGCGGCTAAAAGCGCGGACCCCAGAGACAGGCATGAGACGCCAAGGCTGCTGCTGCCACCACCAAGAAGCCTGTGTGCGAGCACAGGTCACTGTCCACACCCCCCTTCCGGGAAGCCTGTGCAGCCCGTCACTGTCAGGGTCCCGGGATCCAGGGACAACTCCCCTGGGAAAACGCACGGCGCGCCTCGGGCCGCTGCAACGTCACGCCGGCCTCTGCCGCGGCAGGCCCGCCCCGCGCACGCCGTGCCCCTCCCTCCCCCGGGCCTGAGTGAGCCAGAGCCCCCAATCAGCGGCTCCTTTAACCCCGTCCTGTCCGAACGAAGAAGAGACGCCCTCCGGCGACCTACACGCAGAGGCGGGGCCAAATCCAAAGCTGAGCCCCTGGGAGCTGTGCGAACAAAGAAGAGAAAGGGAAATCTCTCCGAGCAGCCTCAGGCGCAGCGGATTAAAGCTTCACAATCAACTTGATATACCCTGCATCTGTGGAATACCTGAATAGACAAGGAATCATCCCAAATTAAGGAGGTGGACTATGAGAGCAAGATTTATGATTTTTTCCCCTTTTCCTCTTTTTGTAAGTGTGTATGTGTATGCTTCTGTGTGAGATTTTGTCTGTACAGCTTTGCTTCCACCATTTGTCCTAGAGTTCTATCCGTCCATTTTTTTAAAAATTTTTTTTCTTAATAATTATTTTTTTATTTTAATAACTTTATTATATTTTATCTTACTTTATCTTCTTTCTTTCTTTTTTCCCCTTCCTTCCCTCCTTCCTTCCATCCTCCTTCCCTCCCTCCCTCCCTCCCTCCTTTCTTTCTTTCTTTCTCTCTTTCTTTCTTTTTTTCTTTCTAATCTACTAATTCATTATTTTTCTCCCTTTTATTCTGAACCGAGTGGATGAAAGACTCTTGATGCTGCAGCCAGGAGTCAGTGCTGTACCTCTGAGGTGGGAGAGCCAACTTCAGGACACTGGTCCACAGGAGACCTCCCAGCTCCACATAATATCAAATGGCAAAAATCTCCCAGAGATCTCCATCTCAACACCAGCACCCAGCTTCACTCAACGACCAGCAAGCTACAGTGCTGGACATCCTATGCCAAACAACTAGCAAGACAGGAACACAACCCCACCCATTAGCAGAGAGGCTGCCTAAAATCATAATAAGTCCACAGACACCCCAAAACACACCACCAGATGTGGACCTGCCCAACAGAAAGACAAGATCCAGCCTCATCCACCAGAACACAGGCACTAGTCCCCTCCACCAGGAAGCCTACACAGCCCACTGAACCAACCTTAGCCACTGGGGACAGACACCAAAAACAACGGGAACTACGAACCCGCAGCCTGCAAAAAGGAGACCCCAAACACAGTAAGATAAGCAAAATGAGAAGACAGAAAAACACACAGCAGATGAAGGAGCAAGATAAAAACCCACCAGACCTAACAAATGAAGAGTAAATAGGCAGTCTACCTGAAAAATAATTCAGAATAATGATAGTAGAGATGATCCTAAATCTTGGAAATAGAATGGAAAAATGCAAGAAACATTTAACAAGGACCTAGAAGAACTAAAGATGAAACAAACAACGATGAACAACACAATAAATGAAAGTAAAAATACTCTAGATGGGATCAATTGCAGAATAACTGAGGCAGAAGAACGGATAAGTGACCTGGAAGATAAAATAGTGGAAATAACTACTGCAGAGCAGAATAAAGGAAAAAGAATGAAAATAATTGAGGACAGTCTTAGAGACCTCTGGGACAACATTAAATGCACCAACATTCGAATGATAGGGGTTCCAGAAGAAGAAGAGAAAAAGAAAGGGACTGAGAAAATATTTGAAGAGATTACAGTTGAAAACGTCCCTAATATGGGAAAGGAAATAGTTAATCAAGTCCAGGAAGCACAGAGAGTCCCATACAGGATACAGCCAAGGAGAAATATGCCAAGACACATATTAATCAAACTGTCAAAAATTAAATACAAAGAAAACATATTAAAAACAGCAAGGGAAAAACAACAAATAACCAGAAGGGAATCCCCATAAGTTTAAGGTTAGGCAGAACACTCTATGACATAAATCACAGCAAGATCCTTTCTGACCCACCTCCTAGAGAAATGGAAATAGAAACAAAAATAAACAAATGGGACCTAATGAAACTTCAAAGCTTTTGCACAGCAAAGGCAACCATAAACAAGACCAAAAGACAACCCTCAGAATGGGAGAAAATATTTGCAAATGAAGCAACTGACAAAGAATTAATCTCCAAAATTTATAAGCAGCTCATGCAGCTCAATAACAAAAAAACAACCCAATCCAAAAATGGGCAGAAGACCTACATAGACATTTCTCCAAAGAAGATATACAGACTGCCAACAAACACATGAAAGAATGCTCAACATCATTAATCTTTAGAGAAATGCAAATCAAAACTACAATGAGATATCATCTCACACCAGTCAGAATGGCCATCATCAAAAAATCTAGAAACAATAAATGCTGGAGGGGGTGTGGAGAAAAGGGGACCGACCCTCTTGCACTGTTGGTGGGACTGTAAATTGATACAGCCACTGTGGAGAACAGTGTGCAGGTTACTTAAAAATCTACAAATAGAACTACCATACGACCCAGCAATCCCACTACTGGGCATATACCCTGAGAAAACCATAATTCAAAAAGAGTCATGTACCAAAATGTTCATTGCAACTCTATTTATAGTAGCCCGGAGATGGAAACAACCTAAGTGTCCATCATCGGATGAATGGATAAAGAAGATATGGCACATATATACAATGGAATATTACTCAGCCATAAAAAGAAACGAAATTGAGCTATTTGTAATGAGGTGGATAGACCTAGAGTCTGTCATACAGAGTGAAGTAAGTCAGAAAGAGAAAGACAAATACCGTATGCTAACATATATATGGAATTTAAGGGAACAAAAACGTCATGAAGAACCTAGGGGTAAGACAATAATAAAGACACAGACCTACTAGAGAATGGACTTGAGGATATGGGGAGGGGGAAGGGTAAGCTGTGACAGGGCGAGAGAGGCATGGACATATATACACTACCAAACGTAAGGTAGATAGCTAGTGGAAAGCTGCCGCATAGCACAGGGAGATCAGCTTGGTGCTTTGTGATCGCCTGGAGGGGTGGGATAGGGAGGGTGGGAGGGAGAGAGATACAAGAAGGAAGAGATATGGGAACATATGTATATGTATAACTGATTCACTTTGTTATAAAGCAGAAACTAACACACCATTGTAAAGCAATTATACTCCAATAAAGATGTAAAAAAAAAAAAAAAGACTTAATACAAACAATTCCAATCCTCAGTGTCTTTCCCAAGATGATACAAGCCGTACCACACCTCTCAACTTCATTTTTGTTTGTTTTAGGCAGATGTTTGTCACCTGTATAATGAAACAATTTCTTTACTAATAAAATTTACATTTGATCTTAAACTAGCCATACAGAGAAGGTTAAGACTGAAAATGAGGTGGTGGTGGGGATTTGACCTTGAGAAGTTCTCATTCTCTTTTCACCTTCTGGAAGGCCATCCGTGGGATGTGATTTGTGGTATGCTTTAAGAAGATTTAATTGGGAACAGTGCATAAGGGAGGCTGAAGGAAGAGAAATTGGAGATAGTTAATTATTGCAAAGTAACATATTCGTGGGATAGAAAGCCAATAAACAAAAAAGAAAGGCTATTACAGTGGTCCAAGGGCTCATTTATTCATTTGTGAAGTATTTTGAGTTCTTGAATATGCCGGTTATGACCTGGGCACGTAATGTTGAGGAAAACACTAGCAGGGTGATGGTCAAATAATCATATATATAATTCAGATATAGATGAGTTCTATAAATGTAAGGGAATATGTTTTTAGAAAGTCATAAAGGATACTAACAAGAGTTATGGGTCAGGCAAGGCATCTCTGATGAAGTGACATCCAAGCCAAAATAAAAGTAGTTGAAGGAACTAAATAGGTAAAATAGCAGGGAATAGGTACAGGGAAAGAGGTCGAAAAAATAGTTCAAGTAGTGCAAATATCAAGTGCAAAGGCCCTGTGGCAATAGCAAGTGATTGAAACAAGTAAGTATGGCTGGGTTTGGAGAACAAGAGAATGAACAGAAAACAAATAAGTAATGCACATGAAATATGTCAGGTGGTGGCTAAGTATATGGAAGAAAAATAAAGAATAAGAAGAACAGATAGTGAACAGGCAATCAAGGTAACGTCTGAGCAGAGACCTCATAGATGGAGGCATGTGGATAGCTGTGCACAGACCTTTCCAAGCAAAAGAGTCATCCAGTTACCTGAAGTGAGAGCCTGCTGGGGTATTTTAGGAAAAGAAAAGATACCACTCTAGCTGCTGTGGAGTGAGAAAGGGGAAGAACTTTGGAAATGAGGCCAAAGAAATAGTAAGGGACATAGATTACTATTCTGTGTGAAATGGAAAGGTATTGGAAGATATTTTGCAGAAGAATCTCATAATCTGTCTTACATACTTAAAGGACTGTTGTGTGAGGGCAGAAGTGGATACAGTCATTGGCTTAGGTAGAGGGAGAGGTCAAGGATGACTCCTAAGCATCTGACTCATGCACCTGGAGAGCAGTGGTATCATTCCTGCAGATCAGCAATACTGGAAGAGGACCAAGCTTTCTGGACAGATAGCAGAGGAATCACTGCAGGGGAGGAGAGCATGAAACGAATCTTGGACAGTTGAGTTTGAGGTGCTTTGTGACATCCAAGAAGAGATGCCACACTGGGAGTTATCAGTGAACAGAGGGTAATTGTGTGTGTAGAATAGATTGCCTAAGGCAGCGGTCCCCAACCTTTTTGGCACCAGGACCAGTTTTATGGAAGACAATTTTTCCACGGACCGGTGGGGAGGGGCAACGGGGTGTTGGTTCAGGCAGTAATGCAAGCGCTGGGGAGCGACAGTGAGCTTCCCTCACTCGCCCACCACTCACCTCCTGCTGTGCAGCCCGGTTCCTAGCAGAACTCAGATTAGTACCTGTCCATGGCTCGGGGGTTGGGGACCCCTGGCTTAAGGAGAGAGAATACACTGAGAAGGCAGAGGGCCTAAGGCCAGTCCTGAACAATACTGACATTTAGTGGTGGAACAGAGGCAAATAATAATCATGGTAACAGGAAAAATAATGCATAAATGTAGGAAGAGAAGGAGGAAAAACCAAAGCTGCAGCAGCATTTTTGAGTGCTTATCATATTTCAGGCACAAATCTTCACGCCTCGCATGTATTAACTAATCTTCACAATAGCCTTATCAGGGTTTTATCACTCTTCTTATTTCAATTCAAATTATTGAATTTGACTAGGGTATAAATTTCCATTGCCAGCTCTGTATCAATTTTCCTCAGTCATTTGTGATTCAAGTTGTTCTTTATTTCAGGAAATGTTTGCCTTATTCATATCTTTAGACATTTTTGCTGTTATTCCATATGTGCTGAGCTCTCTGCTCTCTGTATCTTCTGTCCCTGTTTGTCATCCACATCTATTTCTTTTTCTGAGATTATTGCTGTATCTTTGTGGATCTTTCTCTTTCAGTTTATACAATTAATTTCTGTAAGCCTACCCAGAGGTTTTCCCACTCACATTTGCTTTTATTCTAATTGCTTAAATATGGCTTTCATCTGTGATTTTTTTTTCCCCTCTTCCATTTCCTTCTTGAAATTCTTCCTCCTTGAAACATTCTCTTCTCTTAGCTTTCATATTATCTCTCACTGTTGTTTATTTTTTCTTCCTGCGTCATTGTTCCTGCTTAGAGTTCTTTTCTAGCTCTTTCTCTTCTTCCTGAGCTATAAATCTCACCCTTTCAGTCTTCTGGCTTCTTATTTTCTCTCCCTATTATCCTTTCCTTCAGTTCCATAGATTCAAAGAACATCTATACTCCTGTGATTTCCAAACCTAAATTTCCAGTCCAGCCCTCTCCCCAGGGACTTATCTTCATCCTTTTAAAAAATCCATTTCAGGGGCTTCCCTGGTGGCGCAGTGGTTGAGAGTCTACCTGCCGATGCAGGGGACACGGGTTCGTGCCCCGGTCCGGGAGGATCCCACATGCCGCGGAGCGGCTGAGCCCGTGAGACATGGCCACTGAGCCTGCGCGTCCGGAGCCTGTGCTCCGCAGCGGGAGAGGCCACAACAGTGAGAGGCCCATGTACCGTAAAAAAAAAAAAAAAAAAAAAAAAAAAATCCATTTCAACCAGAGCCCCACAAACCTAGAAAGTTTGCTCCAGATTTTCTCTCTGAAATCTTCTCTTCCTATCTTTCTTATTTCTGTAAATGGTTCCACTATCCACCCAGCTGCTCACACCAAAAACTTTGTATTTATTATAGGTGTTCATTCCCAAATCCAATCCACCATTTGGAGGGCTTGGATTTGTCTCTCATGATCGTGAGAAAAATCACCTTGAATGTCAGGTGTTACAGATCTCATTTCCTAGCCAAATTTTTTGCCCTTTGAAAAGGTAGCACTCATTTGCTTGGGATGAATAACAAATTGCTTGGGGAAGGAAAAAGCTTTTAATTAGTGGGTAAAAATGTCTTTAACCTTGGGAGGATTGAGAATTAAAGTTAGAAATGATAAAGTAAATTAAATCCTTAGTGTTAATACTTTTGCATTAAACTAACAAATAATCTTTGTACATTTTTTATTTCATACGTTTGTCATGTTTAAAAGAATTTGGCATATTAAAATTGTGAGTACAATTTTTTTTTTTTTTTTTTTTGCGGTACGCAGGCCTCTCACTGCCGCGGCCTCTCCCGCTGCGGAGCACAGGCTCTGGACGCGCAGGCTCAGCGGCCATGGCTCACGGGCCCAGCCGCTCCGCGGCACGTGGAATTCTCCCGGACCGGGGCACGAACCCGCGTCCCCTGCATCGGCAGGCGGACTCTCAACCACTGCACCACCAGGGAAGCCCTGTGAGTACAATTTAAAATATCTAGTTACTAATTTACACTTGTGATTTTAAGATGAAAAGTATAAAAATATTTTATCACAACTTATGATACACTGTATTTATGTCTATATTATTAGAGTTTTAATAAAGAACTTCTTAAGTACTTTGTAAGTTTTGGTTACTCTTGTAACTGAAATAGTTAAAATAATTAAGTATCTTAAATGTGGAAATGAAATTTAAAATATTAAAGCCCCTTAAAAGTGGTTGCTTCAATATATCAAATTTTGAATAGAAAAATGAGATTTTAATTAATAAAAATCTAGTATTTTCAATCCTATTAATTTAAAGGGAGGAAAAGTCACACACACACACACACACACACACACACACACACACACACACATACACCCTTAGGTAATAATGATATGTGCCTACCACAAAGTAATTTTTCAACAAATATCTATTGAATGAAAGAATGAAAACAGATTTATCTTAAATGTATAATCCCCTGAAGAGCTAAGCATACATTGTGACAATTTATTTAAGAAAATAGGACAAAGCTTTTGGGGAGTAAGTATCAAGGTTCTGTTGTACTTTATTAATCTTAACCGCAACCATTATGCATAATTACTTCCTGATATTGCTAGAACCAAAACATCCACCAGTCCCTACCCACTCTCCCTTGTGTTTGCTAGACTTCCCTCCTCTCAGAAGGCAAATGGGTAAGAACATTATAGCAGTCATATACCTACTCTAAGAAAGCTACTCAACCATCCAGATACCTCAATCCATGGACCAACACTGAGATTGCATTTCTGTAACTGCACCAAAGAGAGAAACTGTAGCCTGCTTAATAAATTCTAGATTCCAGAAACCTTTTTTAAAAGGCTAATTTCCATTTTAGCAACCAATTCAAATGACCATATTGTTGATTTGATCGACTGCCAGAAAAATTTAACTTCTAAGCTTGGTGTAATTTCAAATTAGACCATGCTACTATTATTCAGAAAATCTTACAGAAACAACCTTTGGCTTTTCTCCATTCAATTTAAAAATAAACATGGCTATACCTAAGATTGTAGACCTAAACCTGAAGTGCTCTGTAGTCAGATGCACATCTTGTGCCATTTTACAGGAATCTTCCCAAAACCCAATCATTGGATCCAAGTCCCTTGTGCCAATTTTACACATTGGAAATATTTGTAGGGTAAAAATACCAAAATCTTCTCCAAGCCAGACCTGACTCTTTTCCTTCAGTAATCTGTGTTTCTATGTGTAAACTTTGTAGATGCATCTGTTTTGTGTTACATAAATACACCAAAAATGTATTTTATAGCAGGAAAATTTATGCATTCCATATTCTCACAGCTTGAAAATGGCCAAATTTATTCTCTTGAATAAATGCTCGGGGGGTAAAATCAAAAGAACAACTCCAAAGCAATATTTTGAGAGGTTTTTTTTGCCAGCCTCAGAGAAAAAGAAGGTACATAAAAATAGAAGCATGTATATAACGCATATATCCAAATATCTGCTATCTATGCTGAAAAAGGGGGATATACTACAGATAATTCCAAACAATTTGCCCATTCAAAATTTCTTTATTTTGGCTCTAGATACATTTCCATGCAAATATTTCTGTTTGAATATGGGTGTGTTTAATGTTCTTGTATTCAATTCAAAGCAAATAAGGGAGTCAAGAGGATACTGGTTGGGATCATTTACAAGAAAGGATTTTGTGTAGCGTTTGTATGACATGGAAGATTCTACCTCCTTCCATAGGAAAATGTGGGTCTGGGATGGAACCGCGTCATCCATACTCTATTTCTCCACCCTACCCCAGACAACTGCAGCCGAAAAAGAATTCTAATAAAGATTCAAGAAGTGGGACAAGCAGGTAGTGGACATGAGAGGTGGAACCCTTAGAAAGGGCAACAGAAATGGTTGAATAAGTTCTTGATGTATAGCTTCAGGGATAAGAAATCCCTAACAATATCCCAACCCAAATCCATAATCCCAGACATTAACTAGTTTCTACTTCTGCTTCATAATACTTGGTGCTCTCCTCTTGGCTCCAACCACAGGACCCTATACACTCTTACCCGTAGCATAGAGTCAACTCTGCCCACCCCTACCCCTGTCTCTATGGATATGTCCCACCTACATCATTGATATTACATTGGGAAGATCAACTGGAGAAGCTGGAAAGCTGTTTCATTTCCTGATTTTGTCTTTTTAGAGGGTCACTTAATTCAAGCTAATGATTAATTTAGAGCTACTAAGGTTTTATATTTTTAATTTAAAAAACAGTCCTGAAGAGGGGAAGAAGTTTCAAATATTTTCTCTTGCATAACAAGTAGATGAAATCTTAAAATGTCAATGAAGAAGACAAAAATACAGGCAACATCAAAAAGACATTTATCATCAAGAACTTGGGCAGAGAAGGTAAGAGCAACACATTTGAAAGCAAGATTTGCCAGGCATTGACTAAAACAGAGAAAATCTCTTTGAGAATAAATAAAGAGAATGTTCTATAGATGGCCATGTACTTTCTGGATTATAAGCATGAAATAGTCACATGAACAGCTTCCTCTATCCTGTCTCCTTTCCTGTTAAGATCTTGTACTTTCTGGGCTCTTGGCCTTATCTATATACATTCTCTCTTTCACTAATCCTTCACTAATCTCTTCCCAAAATGAATACTCATTTTCTATGCTGACTATTTTTGAAAAATTTACTTTTTTTCTTTCCTTTTATTTCTTTCCCATTAGGGAGCCAAATATTAACCCAACCCATGAAATGGATCTCAATAAAGAAAAATCCCCAATAACTTTTTCACAAAATGGGAAACAGTAAAGAATTGACACTCTCAAAATATAAATTCCTGTAGCAGTTCTAGAAGTTCCTTAGCAAATTCCCACAAAGCATTGCATTACTGTTACTGTTTTTTATTTTTCTCAAGAACCTATGTTTAGTAATAAAGATGAAGTAAATTTTAATATTATTTTAAATTTGTTTAATTCCTAATGTAATAATTATATTTTAGGTACTATCATTCATTATAAACGTGTAATTTTTTAGTCATATTATGAATTACATAGGTTTTGAGTGCTGATCAGGCCAAACAATAGTCGTTTATAATATTAGAAGAATATTATAAATAACTAATGTCAAAAAGACTTTCCAAACACAGTCTATTTTAAACTCAGTTGTGCCTAAACAGATATACGCAGAACACATAACCATCTGTGTGTCAGTTTCTTAGTATAATCCACACTTGCTAAGTGTTCCATTTTATTATGTCAGCTCTGAAAGCAACAAAAAAAATGTTATGAACTCAGCAATTACGATCATACAGAAAGTCAAGTTGAGAGTGTGAGTGGGGTCCAATCTAACATATATGTACCATCTTTCTTGCACATGTAGAGACTGAATAGAATGCAAAGCAGCCAACTGTCTTGATTTCAGTACCTGAGAAGAAACCACAGTAAGCTTCGTTAGCAGAAAAAGCGATCGTTTTCATTTGCCTGAGTTTAAAAATTTCTCACAGCACCTTCTGGTAGCATGCAATTTGACCTGGAGATTCTGTAATGAAAATCTACAATTACACATCTCTGAAATTAATTTTTATGTGCATAAAAATATGTCCCAGAAGTTCTGCCAATGATTTTTCATTGACTGAGCAGAACTTGCTCCTTTAAATCCCTAGGGATTAAGTGTCCATATATAGCCCCACGGCAACTGAGCCTTGCCTGCACAGTGTGAAGGTTCACAGAGTTTAGGAGCAATATGAGGTAGACATGATGCTCTTTAATTTTTAAACATTTTCAGAATATAGTTTTTAATGGCTCATCACTCAAATATTTAAGATAAGTTGTATATTTGGACATTTGACATATTTTTCTTATGGCCTTATAGCAAACTGATTTTTCTCAAATTATCTATGCCCCAGTGATTTCATTCTTAATTAATCTTTGTTTTACGAAGAAAAATTTAGGTTTGATTTTTTTAGATAAGTAATTCAAAAATGATTTTCTCCAACTACAAGTCTCTAAACTCTCTCTTCCAAACTTGAATTTATTCTTTAGAAGTTGTTTATATATATTAAAAAAACAACTGTATCTTCAGAATGAAGTAAATTTTTACTCAAAAGTTAATGATTCATCAATTGGAAAAATATTAACTGAATACCTATTTTTTGCCAGATATCTCATCCAGATAAAGGAATTCACTTGAGCCGTAGGATTTGATAATATTGAAAACCTGACTCATTTAACTATTATTGATTGAGTTCCTTTTATGATCTAAGTACTGTGTTGGTCATGGGTTCACAAAGAAATGATTTAAAAACGCTGCCTTTGAAAAGCTCACATTCTTGCCAAGAAGACAGAAATAAAAATTACAAAGAGATAAATGTCCCAATAGAGGTGCTGTAAAAAGTATTATGAAAATAGAGAAGGGGAAGGGTCTAATTTTAATGTGAGGCATAGATGGTTCAGGAAATCTTCCTAAAAGAGGCAGCACTTGGGGCTTCCCTGGTGGCGCAGTGGTTGAGAGTCCGCCTGCCGATGCAGGGGACATGGGTTCGTGCCCCGGTCCGGGAAGATCCCACATGCCGCGGAGCGGCTGGACCCGTGAGCCATGGCCGCTGAGCCTGCGCGTCCGGAGCCTGTGCTCCACAATGGGAGAGGCCACAACAGTGAGAGGCCCGCGTACTGCAAAAAAAAAAAAGAGGCAGCACTTGAGCTGATTCAAGATGGTAATTAGGGATTTTCCAGAGAGAAAAGTACTCTTGACAGAAGCCACAATATATGTGAATGTATGAAAAAATGAGAAAGGCAAGTATTTTGGTGAAGCAGAGCATAGAGTATATATTGGGGAGCAGTAAGATGTGAAGACAGACAGTCCTGGAATCTCGATATGCTAAGGGATGCTATCCTTAGTCTCAGAGTAAATACTGAGAACTGATTGATAGTATTCTTTTTGTATCTGTTATTTGCAGCTGATGAAGAAGCATGCCCAGAGCTAATGTACCTATGAGTCAAAGGTTGAGAGTAGGTCTATACATAATATTGAAAAAAATTGAGAAAGACTAAGGAGAGTTTTTCACCAGAGACTGAGTCTTTACTCATCAGCATCAAAGTTCCACAAGGTACTTTTTTAGACTTGAAAAGTCTGAACCAACCTCTAGGGACACACTGGTTTATCTCCTGCTTTGTGCAATCATCTCATTCAGCTTTTTAATTCTCTGTCCATAACAGAAGTATTATAACTTTTAATTCTGTACTAGCATCTATCTACTGCAATGCCATGCACCTCCTATAGAACTTGAATTTTTATTTTATAGGTGATATAAATCTCAAGATAAGTTTAATTAGGGGAGTTCTGGTTCACTCTGTAAGTGATGTTTAAGGTGAATACAAAAAGATTGAGGCAGAGATATCTACTAGCTGGCCCTTGGTAATATTCAGGAGTAGAAGATTAGGGCCTGAAATAAAAGTTGTGGCACTCAGAATGGAGAAGAAGTGGGATATTTAAGAGATATGTAGAGTTTCAATACTTGGTAATTGAGTAGATATACAGGATGGGAGAAAAAATGATGACCTCTGGGGACTTTACCTCCAATTAAAGAGATTAGCCAGAATCAAACCAAATTCACACCAAAAATGATAAGAAAAGCTAGATTAAAAAATGTAAAAAAGCAGTCAGGACTTGAAGTGATCAAGGTCCTAGAGGAAAGGAAAATGCATTGAGGTGAGTCAAGTATTCTGGTTAATTTCTCTCTAAATGCATTTGTCATTTGTAAGTAGACTGGAGCCAAAAACCTCAGAAGCCAAACAGAAAGAGATGATAGAGAAGCTAAACAGAGCGAATGGCACTCTCATAAATACTAGAGAGACATAGAGCTAAAGACCTACCAAGATGAAGCACAACTAGTAAACATTATAAATTTTCTACTGGGAAGCCTAAAAGACTGTGCAATAGAAGTAAAGATGAACTGGAAATAGATCAAAACCCACAGAATAAAATTCACATTTCATCAGTTTAATCCTAGAATGAATTACAAAATATGCCCCTTATCGAACTACCTGTCAAAAGCAAAATTAAACTGAGGAAAAAAATATCATTCAGAATCTTTCCAATTATTTATACATAATATCTGAAAATCTATAGAAATATTACCATGTATACCAGAACACAGGACCAATTGACCAAAAACCAAAAGGAAAACACACAATTGAAAAAGGTCCATAAGTGATAAAGTTATTTGTTTTGTCAAACAAAAACTTTAAAATAACTTTGATTGTTATGTTGGAGCTCTTCAGAAAAAAAAAAAAAAGAACCTGAGTCAACAAAAATCAAATAAAAACTTAAGAACTGTAAAACAAAATAACTGAAATAAAAATTCAATACATGGTTTAAATAGCATATTAGACAAAACTGAAAAGAAGATTAGTAAATTGGAAGTTATGTCAGTAAAAATGTTCACAAATAAAACACAGAGAAAAACTGAAAACAAATACGAAATGAGAATAAGAGACACTTAAGAAATGGTAAACAAAAAAAAAAGGTCTAACGTATGTGTAATTGGAATCTCAGAATGAGAGGAATGACAGAAAAGGGCAGAAGTAACAGTTGAAGAAATAATCCTGAAAATTTCCCCAAAGTGATAAAAGGCATTAAATTACAAATTCAAAAAGTTCTGAGTCCCAAGCTTAACAAAAGCAGAGAAAACAATATCAAGAACAATCAGAATAAAGCTGTTCACAGCCAAGATAAAGAAAACAAAATCTTAACAGCAATAAGAAAACAAAGATTCATTACATTCGTAGGAAAAGCATTATGACTGAGAGCTGACTTGAAACTGTAGAAGCCAGATGATGATAGAATATCTTCAAAATGCTGAAAGAGAATAAATGCCAACCTAGCATTCCATACCCAAGAAAACTATCTTTCAAAAACAAAGGCAAAATACATTTCAAACCAACATATGAATGTTGTAATATCTGGAGTAGCAAAGAAGTAATACACAGAGGGAAAATATGAAATAATAAAAAAAATCAATTGACCAAAAGAGATAAATGAGAGAAAAGGAAATATAAAAAACACTGAAAAATAAAAAACAAAGAGTAAGGTTATGGAGTAAACACAAATATGTCAGTAATTTCATTAAATGTAAATGGACTAAGCATTCAAATTAAAAGTAAAAGTTATGAGACGTTTGGAAAAATTAAAATAAAAATTTTACATGGTTTATAAAAGAAACATTTCTATATTAGGATACAGAAATACGGAAAGCAAAAGGATAAAAAAGGTGTCATGAAAAGCACTAACAAAAAGTAACCAGTTATAACTATAAGAATGCCAAATGAAGTACCCTTGAAGGCAAAAATCTGTAACAAAGGTAGAGAAGGATATTTTATAATGATAAAAGGTTCACTTCAAAAGGAAGATAAAGCCATTCTGAATTAAAATATATAAAGCAAATCTAAAGCAAAAAAGAGGAATCTATCAAAACTAAAAGGAGAAATATACAAATCCACAACTCTGTGGAAATTTTTAACATACATTTCCTATTAATTGATAGTATAATCAGACAAAAAATATTGGCATTGTTTTACATTTTTGCAAATCCCTTTAAAGCTTTAAATCTCTTTAAAACTTTGTATAATAGAAGACAGCTAGATACACAAATCTACTTCTGTATTCCGTTTGATGTATTATCACATATTAAATACGTCTGGAAAACTTCACTGTTCACTCATGAAAGAATGAGAGTAAAAGAGGGCCATCTGAATGGAATTTTAGGAATCCCCAGGGCTCCTTGGATCACTCCTTGAAAACTACTACTTTAGGTGTTTAATTCTTTGTGCTATTATAAATTACACTGTTTTCTAAAATTTCATTTTCCAATTGTTTTCTACTTGTATATGAATATACAACTGATTTGTGCATATTGACTTTTATTCTGGGACCTTGCTAAATTCACTTAATAGTCTTAATACTTTATTTGTAGATAATTTTGGATTTTCTACATATCCAATAGTATCAGTATGAAAAATGACAGTTTTATTTCGTTCTTTCCAAATGTGTTTTCCTTTTATTTCTTATTCTTCCTTTATTGCAAGGTTGGGACCTCCAGCTCAAACTTCTGAGGTTCTGGAAATGTTCTATTTCTTTATCTGGATGGCATGCCCTTGTATCTTCATTTTGTGGTAATTCACCAAGCAGTAAACTTGGTGCAGAGTCACTGGTTAATATTTTCTACTAGCCAAAGAAAACTAAGTGTTGTGAAATAATTCAACATAATGTCTCCATGGTTCTATGGTTTTCATACTGCATTCGATTTTCCTTTGAGATTTCCCTGGCCAATCTACGTCTTGACGTGCATGTTAAAGAGTTAAAAGTTGAATTATAAAATAATCATTGTTTCTAGAGAAAGCATTAGGGAATTATTCAGTTTTATAATTTCAGCTTCTTTTGCCTGGGCGTGTGTGCCAGAAAAACACCCGTTTAGGTTGATGCCGACTAGATTTCTTTTTTAAATTCTCACTTGAGAGTGCTGACTACTTCAGCAGGATTTGGATCAATTTACTTTGCCAAGTAATTCGAGTGATCCCGCTGACCAGTACTTTAATCTGGTCTGGGCAAGGTTAAAGATAGAAGAGAGTTGAGGTAACTGATAAATTTCCTTTTGCTGGGACCCAGGGCCCTTCCATTATTCTCTTTCTTCCCAATGCCCATAATTGCCCCTTATGGTATAGGAGGAATATCTGGATTCTCCCTGCTAAAATGGAGATTAGCAGGTTTTACACAGTTCCTCATTTTCTAATTGAAAAAGTCAGAGTGGTGTCATCAGAATAGTAAGAATATATTCAAAAAGAGAGTCAACCTGGAGATTAGCGGATACTGTCTATCATTATTTGGGATCAGAAATTCTTCAAAATATTTTCATTCAAAATTCATCTTTGACACTATTCTGTTCATGTGGCCCAAACTACCCATAGTAATATAGATATTTATTTTATATATATATTTTGCCCCAAACATTTCCTAGGCAATAAAGTTACTTAGGGAAATTTTTATTGTGGAAAAAATTCAAAAGTGACTTCCTGGGCCTCTCCACATAAGGGAGGGGGCAGGAAGGCAAGTATAACACAGACCTGCCTGGCTCTCTTGGGGGAGTTTCTCTTCTCACACTTCTCTTAAGAGTTCTTCCTGTTGTCTTTCTCTCAACTTCTCAGAGAAATGAAGACGAAAGACTTAATTTCCTCTCTGGAGAGAATAGCGCTTGTGATTTTTTTTTTTTTTTTTTTTTTTTTTTGGCCGTGCCACGCAGCATGTGGGATCTTAGCTCCCCGACCAGAGGTGGGACCCGTGCCCCCCGCGGTGGAAGCTCGCAGTCCTAACCACTGGACCGCCAGGGAATTCCCTAGTGTTTGTGATTTTTATAAGTGTACTTCTTACAAAACACATGTAGCTTTTTCCCTTCAATATAAAGTCATTTTTAAAGGAAGTTCCTAGGTCTGCTGAAGGTAAATAAGGAAGCTCTGTTCTTTATCCACAGTCAGTACTGGCAGCTCCAGAATAAATCCTGACAGGGGTGATACAGGTAAAGAGGAGACACTGAATTCCAGAAAATCAGATCTCCTTTCCCCTTTCCATACTCCATCGGGAGACATTACACCGCTTTTACAGCAGCTGCCTACCTCCATGTGAGGAGCGGCATGAGGACATAAGGCAGCTTCTAATGAATTCCCCACCCAGGGGGCTAGGCTGATTTCCTCTCTGCTGACAATACTCAAATCCTCTTTCCAAATTGTGAAGTGTCTTTAAAATGGGGAACATCTAACTCCCTCTCTTACAACTGACACCTGGGATTAAGGTCAGATATATCATGGGCCCTTTTTGTTTAAAGGTAAAATGACTCTTTGAACTGAAATAATGGATTTAAGGCACTGAGACAGAACACAGCTCCATCCAAACCCCCAATGACGTATTTACAGAACCAGGTCTGGCTGGAAACAAGGTGAAAGAAACAGTAACTCTAATTGCAGCCAGCAAAATGAACAAGCTGTTTGGCTGAATGCTGGCCAAGCCCTTACCATTAAAAATACCACAGCATCGCTGCCAAAGGGGTGTTGGGACAAATGGCCAGAGGCAACCATTACATAAGCCAGAGCTCACCCTGCCAATTAGCCAGAAACCATTGCTGCGTCTCTTCTGGCCACACTCACTCTGATAGGGCCCTGGCAAGCTCTTTAGCTGTTGAAGGAATGTACCGGAAGAAATCGGTTCTTCTGTGGGACGAGAGAACTCACCTTTAGGCCAAAGCAGATTATGGGCTTAGCTCCTTGGGATTGTGAATCTGCCCATCAGCTGATGGTAGTTTCATCAAGAAAGTAGGAGAATCTCAGAGAACTCAGGCAAATGACCTTTTACAAATTGCTGCAGCTTTTTCAGAAGAGCAAGGGGAGTAAAAGCAAAGAAATGTGCCTTGGCTTGCACAAAGAAAGGAAGGAAAGAAAGGCCTATCGAATTACCTCGTTTTCTTTATTTAAAGATGGTTACCACCCTGACTAGCTTTGAGCTTAGCGGGCAGTTCCCTGAGAACTGTCCTCCACAAGCAAAATGAAGAAAAGCACAGAAGGCAGTTCTCTAGGTAAATCAAACAGAGCCTCTCCTGTATCGTGACGCCCTGGAAAATGTGGGTGTATGGATGGAATTACCCAGGTAAGAACTCCTGTGCCCATCACCTGTCACTGCTCCATCAAGCCACAATAGCTGTGGAGCCCTGCTGCCACCTTGGTGCTGTCATCATTTGCTACTTGATTCCCAGCCACAGGCTCCCTCTAAGAAGTCTTTCTATTTCCTTTTTCCAGGATCATCCCCTTCCCCACCAATCCCACACACACACATACTCACAATGTTGCATAAACAGTCCATTCAATTGCTACCTATCTAAGTTCTCCTTCTAGTATACAGATTCAATCTTGCCATTCACCCATACAAAATTCTTTCTTTTTAATTTCTTTTTCTAATATGTATTTCTTTTTACTTATTCATTGTTGGCTGTGTTGGGTCTTTGTGGCTGCGTGCGGCCTTTCTCTACTTGCGGCGAGCGGGGGCTACTCTTCGTTGCGGTGCACGGGCTTCTCATTGCGGTGGCTTCTCTTGTTGCGGAGCACGGGCTCTAGGTGCACGGGCTTCAGTGGTTGTGGCACGTGGGCTCAGTAGTCGTGGCTTGTGGGCTCTAGAGTGCAGGGCCAGTAGCTGTGGTGCATGGGCTTCAGCAGTTGTGGCACATGGGCTTAGATGCTCCGCGGCATATGGGATCTTCCCGGACCAGGGCTTGAACCCATGTCCCCTGCATTGGCAGGCAGATTCTTAACCACTGCGCCAGCAGGGAAGCCCTGTACAATATTCTCGAGGATCACTCTGTTACCTTTAAGTCTGAGCTTGTTACAGTGAACTCCATCTAAGCCTTATCAGTACTCTTGCCCATAAGCTCTACAGTCAAGATAGATAACAGGGCTAACAGTGGTTCTCATCATGAGCAGCACATTCTAATGATGAAGGGAGCTTCTAAAAATCCCAATGCCTAGACAGAATCCTGTACCAATTAAATCAGAATTTCTAAGGATGAAACTCAAGCATCTTTAATATTTTTTCCTGTGGTTACGAGTTTGAGAACCAGGGCATTTTACCACTGTTGTAGAGTGAATGTTTGTGTCTGTCTTCCCCCAAATTCATATGTTGAAATCCTAACTCCCAGTGTGATATTTTTAGGAGGTCAAGCCTTTGGGAGGTGATTATGTCAGGAGGGCAGAGTCCTCATGGGTGGGCTTAGTACCTTATAAAAGAGACCCTGGAGAGGACTCTAACTCTCTTTCTGCCATATAAGGACACAGCAAGAAGTCAGAAGTTTGCAAACTGGATGAGGGTTCTCACCAGAATCCAACCCTGCTGGCACCCTGATCTCAGACTTCCAGCCTCCAGAATTGTGAGAAATAAATTTCTGCCATTTATAAGCTACCCCGTCTATAGGGTTTTGTCATAGCTGTCCCAACTAAAACAACCACCAGTTATGCGTTTGCACACGCTTTTTCCTAGGCGGGAAATATGCTATGTTACATCTGTGTTATTTTTCCCTGCTGCTCTTATAGGGCATAGGTGAAATATCTTCTCCTGCAGCTCTCCAATAACCTCCCTTAGTTTTCCCACGGCAGCCCGTACACGCCTGCATCCTGATTCTGGATTTCTTTCTTTTCCTCGTGAACTGGATAAGGAAATCCTGCAGGGCAGGAATTGTGTTTCATTGGTCTTTGCATCCACAGTGTCTATTGAAGCAGGAGAACAGATGCACATCAATACCAAGCACAGATTTAGTCCTTCAAGCTCTTCTTCCTGCTTCTAGAAAGCAAACAGCCCTCTGCTTACAGAAACCTCACAGGCTTCCTAGTTTTAAGAGGTAATAAAGTGAATGGAGAAGAAAGACATCTGGAAGATAAATAAGGGCATTACAACTACCTCAGGACATTGGTGGCACTTAGGGCGGTTTACTCTCCGTTGTCTGCAACTGGGTGAGGGTCTTTTGATAACTTCCATGTTGAAAGATTGCAAAATGGAATGCTGAAGGATTCGATCAAGAACGTGAACGCTCATAAACAGTCTGATTTCATGGCCTTTACTCAAATGGATTTCACTTCTTAATGCATTTTGGCAAGAGATGCTCCACAATGTATGAGGAGGGAAGGACTTTTAGATAAGTGCCAACTGGGACCTTGGTTTCCATTAAGAGGAAACTCAGAACTCTTCCAAACAAAAAAGGGCTCCTGGACACAATGCAAGAAGGACATTGTGAGAAGAGATCCGGAGTTAGCAATAAGGATACAAACATGAAAGCAATTATTTGCCGGAAAGACTTTTTTAAAATCCCGAGATCTGCAGGCCAGGGCCTGCCGCTGGAATTGGCAAAAGTAGAAGAAACAACTGACTTTCCTCTTGGCTTTTGCCACAAGTACGATCGCTCTGTGATTCTTGCGCAAAGTCTCTGTATGAGATGGCTGGTGTGGATTCCAAAGCTCCTGCCTTCTGATGCTAGCATGGAAGACACAACACACTCTTTTTCCTCTTTCCAGTGGAGTTTTAGAAAATAAGCTGCTTTGAACAATATGTTGAAAATCACATTTATTTTTCAACATAGGTGGTGCCTTGATCATTCCTGCTTAGGAAAACCACAGGGACATATAAAGGCAAAGCATTAGGTACAAAAAGCAATTACAGAGTACTATTTTTCCTTTCCTCTTCCTTTGTCTTTTTTGGAATTCTCCTAGTAATTCTTTTGAGAGAATTTTTACACTTTTTATGATATTGAGCTTTTTATGTTAAGAAGGCCCTATTTTCAGGAGCAAATACAGCAAGGCACCAGAACTGTCTACTAAAGAACTTGTATTCTAGTGCAGACGTAGCTTTCAGTAATCGCCTACGTCTCAAGACACACAGAGAAGAAAATTGAGAGATTACAGGGTGAGTGCATAGTAAACGCTTGGCCCAGAGTCTACATCCTGCAGAGTTCTTAGTCATCAAGTTAATCCTTTGTCTCTACTTCTTCTTTGGACGCAATGATGTTAGATTGAACCATATAAAACTATCATTTCTATAGGTCAAAACCTGTTAGATACCAGCAATTACATGTAGTTTACTCTAATACTAAACTGATTTCAAAGTAATTAGAGACATGGAACACCTGAGATAAATGAGTCCTCTTTGAATTTCATCTTTAAATTTAAACCTCCTTCTTAACATTAAAAAAAAATAGACAACCTTTGAAGAGCACTTGCTTTTAAAGTTATTTATGTTTATTGTAGAAAAGTTGGAAAATTCAGAGAACTTTAAAAAATAAATATCACCTATAAATCTAATCATCAGAAATGACCACTGTTAATGTTTTGGTATATTCCTTTCCAATTTTTAGTCTGTACATATAAATCTTTATACTATTAGGATTGGGTCATATATAGTTTCATATTCTATTTTTTAACTTAATCTGTTGCAACATTTCCCCACAATGTGAAATAGTCTCCAAAATATTATTTTAAAGGCTATGAGGTATTCAATCATATCAATATAGCATAATTTATTTAACCAGTCCCCTGTTATTAGAACACTTAGGTTGTTTCCAGTTTTCCCCATTAGAAATAATACTGCAATAAACATCTTTGATGAAAATCTCTCCCCACATCTCTAATTGTTCCCTATGCAAAACTCTTTTTTTTTTTTTTTTTTTTGCCACACATCATCTAGGATCTTAGTTTCCCGACCAGGGATCAAACCAGCACCCTCTGCAGTGGAAGTGCAAAGTCTTAACCACTGGACCTACAGAGTACTTATTATGGGTTCAGTGCTGTGTTAAATGACATGCATGAAGTCTCATTTCATGTTTACAACCGTTCTGTTAGATTAGTATTATGATTACCCCCAATTTACAGATTAAAAACCTGAGGCTTATAAAAGTTAAGTAAATTGTCCAAGGGCACCTATCTTGTAAGTGGCAAAGAGCTGGGACTTAAAACTGAGTTCTGACTGACACTCAGGTCCTGCTTCAAACCCTATGCAGGAGCCAGTTGGGCCATTTCCAAGGATCAATTTATAAGGGGTACAAGAACATTGCAGCAGATGTAAGGAAATGAAATAAAATTACCATAATTCTTCTTAGGATGAGTGCTGTGTGTTGGTTGGGAGAAATACTTTGATAGGCTGCATGGCCATGGCTACTCGTTCACATGGTTTGAAGTGAGTAATCACTGGGTTGTTGTTCTCCATTCTCAAGTTTCCACAAGTTTCCCCAAATGGATTCCTCAGTTCCATGACTCACCAAAGGCTCTTGTTTGAACCAATATTAAACCTTGGGGTGTGACAAATGGGCTTGTCAATCCCTTGCTCAGTGTGTATACAGTTCATTATTTTGTGCTCTTTTTATACTGTACACTCTCCAAGTAGCTGGTCCAAACAGATACTTTATGCAAATCCTTCAGTGGAAAAAAAAAGCAAGGCACAGTTTAGAAGGGTGCACATTTGGTGATCAAATAACTGAAAGCAGGTTGTAGCAAAAGATCCAAAAGCATTAAAAACATCCCCAAATATTTCTCAACCAGTTTTATTTTTCCACTGCTCATAAGCCACTAACTCTGCCTCTCAGTTGCATGAGGGTTTAAACATCTTTCCAACTCAGAAACTACCATGGCTTCCCGAAGCACACACATCCAGACTTTCAATAGGAAGTTGCAGCAAGAGGCAGGCTTGTCTCCAAAATTGTCCATTATGAACAAGCCTCAGAACCTTTGATCTTAATTAGCTAAACAAGCTACTAGGACTTTATTTATTGGTAGAGCCAGCTCAGTTAATTGACTTAGTCACATTTTTCCCATTTGGCACACAGTTTTGGTCATAGTAACTTAAGAAGATGACCAAGATATGCGAAGGTATTTTATCAGAGGAAAAATAATACTAGAACGTATAAACACCATTTCTTAGGACCTATAACTTAAGGTGCCCAGTATGTTGTACATGGTAAGCTCCAACTCTTGTACTTCATTTGATTCTTATCACCATGTATTTAACAAATACAAAAACCACACATGAGCACCAACCAATTGGAACAGACTTTGTAATAACTGGCTTCTGCTTACCTCTTTGTACCATCAAAATATGGGTCTTGATGTTTAAGGTAGACTTAATGTTGAAGCAGAAAGATATAAACCCTGTAGGCAAGATAACTTTAGAATTTTCTTTTCCTCGATTATTAACTCCTAGGGATTTGATAGATAACTTAAAAACAAAATGGACTGAATACCCAGACATCTGCACATAGCTCTTCCTTTGGTTCCTTCCTTTGTTCAAATTCCGGATTTGCAAAGAAATCACTGTATAGGGCTGTGTGCATAGAACTCTGTACACGCTATATAGGTTCAATTAGGGGATTTACAATGGTAACTATTTCCATACTTTGTTTTTATTTTTGTGTTGATTTTAGAGATGAATCCCCCTAATTCTTCTGAAGAAAGGAGCTAAGGCATCCTCAAAGGAATTAAAAAGCATTCAGACTGAACCATGGTGCTAGGCCATAAGAACTTTTCTTCATGATTAGTCTTTGTTTAGAATATGATGTTCTATCTCCAGATATTTATGTGACAGCCATTTAGACTATTTATTCCTCTTGAATACAGTGAGGAAAATTCTTTTCTTTATAGCAACTCCTACTCACCCCAACTCCTTCTCATTTTGTGATGGCCTTTTACATTGCAGGCAGCAGAGAAGGCTCTAAGACTTCTCAGCCTGTCTTTGGTAAGGAGGTCAGGATGGTCTTCCCTTTATCTTTTACCCAAGTGTGGATCAAAGTGAAGCCAAATGATCTCCAGGGACAGGACTGATCAGCAGCTTCCTCGTTTTCTTTCTCCTCTTCATTCATGTACCTGGCCCGATTCAGGTAGGATGTGAAAATGCTAACTATTAGACTGGTAGAAATGATCCACATCAACTCCAAGGGAAAAGCAGTACAGCGATGGACAATGTGCTCTTAGGCAGAGGAGAATGAACTTGTACCCTGGAGGTCCAGGAACGTCACATGCTACGTGGTATGCTACAAGCTGGAAAGGTTTTCAACGTTCTAGATTTGATCATTAAAAATGCCACATGAGAATTGGTTCAGCCACTATGGAGAACAGTATGGAGGTTCCTTAAATAACTACAAATAGAACTACCATATGACCCAGCAATCCCACTACTGGGCATATACCCTGAGAAAACCGAAATTCAAAAAGAGTCATGTACCAAAATATTCATTGCAGCTCTATTTACAATAGCCCGGAGATGGAAACAACCTAAGTGCCCGTCATCGGATGAATGGATAAAGAAGATGTGGCACATATATACAATGGAATATTGCTCAGCCATAAAAAGAAACGAAATTGAGCTATTTGTAATGAGGTGGATAGACCTAGAGTCTGTCATACACAGTGAAGTAAGTCAGAAAGAAAAAGACAAATACCGTATGCTAACACATATATATGGATTTTAAGAAAAAAAAAATGTCATGAAGAACCTAGGGGTAAGGCAGGAATAAAGACGCAGACCTCCCAGAGAACAGACTTGAGGTTATGGGGAGGGGGAAGGGTGAGCTGTGACAGGGCGAGAGAGAGTCATGGACATATACACACTAACAAACGTAGTAAGGTAGATAGCTAGTGGGAAGCAGCCGCATGGCACAGGGATATTGGCTCGGTGCTTTGTGATCGCCTGGAGGGGTGGGATAGGGAGGGTGGGAGGGAGGGAGACGCAAGAGGGAAGAGATATGGGAACATATGTATATGTATAACTGATTCACTTTGTTATAAAGCAGAAACTAACACACCATTGTAAAGCAATTATACCCCAATAAAGATGTTAAAAAAAAAATGGCACATGATTATATTTCTTTCTACTCCAATATATGTCTGCTTACCTACAAAAATATTTTCTATTACTTACCATGGAATGAAGTTGACTTACCATGGAATCAAATGACTTCTTAGAATTAAGTTTTAAGACAATATACCATGTTTTTCCTATGGAATCATGTGTCCTCTGGCATATCAGCTTGAGAATCTCAGATGTAGATGAAAGAGTGTCGTACCTAGAGAATGAGGCCTGGATTCTAATCCTGCCTCTGTCAGTAATATTTTCTTTAATCTTGATTATTTTGTTTAACATCCCTGTTTCCCCCTTTAAATGAAGGAAAATATTTTCGATGTATTGCAATTATAAAATTCTATAAAGCTTATATTTTTGTGTTATAATTTTATACATATTATCTTTAGAACAAGTTAGGTCATATTAAAAAATTCCTGAAAACATTTGATGCTCCTAGAAAAGAGAATGGAGTAGCCGTGAAAAATAAACATAAGAAATATTTCTTAGAGCAGTAGCAAGAGTTTATTGAAGTCAGGGAGATTGAATTGAGACTCAGAAATCAACACCAGTGATTGGTGAACTTGAACTTCAAGATTTCTACCGTTTTCTGCCTTTTGCATTTAAAAGTGCTCAATAATCAAGATAAAACATTTAGTAAAATTATGTATGCATTGTCTTTCACATAGCAAAACCACTTCAAAAAAATCTATTCCGAAGCTATGCTAGCAAAAACACAGGCATGACATACATATAATAGCAAAAGACTAGAACCAATCTAAAAGTTATTACTAAGGCACTGGTTGAATAAACAATGGTTTGTCCACATGATAGAGTATTATAAAGCTGTAAACAAGACATGATATATAATGCAATGGATTTATCTCTATAATATATAAAGTAAAAAAAAAGGAGAAATATGAGCATAATATAGTTCACCTAAGAAAGGAATGAATATGAATATATATATTCATATTTGTGAAATGGAAAGATAAACCGAAAACACGGGAGAGGCCACAGCAGTGATGGGCCCGAATACCGAAAAAAAAAAAAAAAATGTGTATTCTGCTCTTGTGGGGTGGAATGTTCCATAAATGTCACTTAGGTCAAGTTGGTTGATAGCGCTAGTCAAATTTTCTATACCCTTGCTGATTTTCTGCCTTAGTTCTATCAGTATTGAGAGAGATATTGAAATCTTTGACTATCATTGTTAATTTGTCTTGTTCTCATCGCAGTTCTGTTTTTGCTTCATCTGTTTTTAAGGTTTATGACTGGGTGTATAAACGTTTAAGATTGTTATGAGCTGTTGAAGAATTTATTTTTTTTGTTATTGTGAAAGAATCTTCTCATCCCGGGAAATATTTTCTGCTCTGAAATATACTCTGTCTGATATGAATATAGCCACTTCAGCTTTCATTTGATCAGTGTTAACATGGTATGTCTTTTTCTAGTCTTTTTACTTTTAATTCATTTGTGACTTTATATTTGAAAGTGCTCCTTATATACAACTTACAACTGTGTCTTGCTTTTAAAAGTCTATCTATGACTTTTAATTGGAGGATTTAGACTATTTACATTCACTGTGATTAAATTATTAGGCTTGAATCTATCATCTTACTGTGTTTTCTATTTTTCCCTCTGCTTTTTGTTCTTTTCCTTTTTTTGCCTCATTTTGGACTAATTGAATTATTTATGATTTTATTTTATCTCATTTGTTGGCTTTTTAGCTACAATTTTTTGTTTTGTTATTTTAGTGGTTGCTCTATGGTTTATGATATGCTCCTTTACCTTATCTCAATCTGCCTTCAAGTGACATTAAAACATCCCATGTATAGCATAAGGATCTTATCACATACTTTCATCTTTCCTTCTGAGCTTTGTGTTATTTTTATCTTATGTTTTACATATATGTTAGGCCTTTCACTACATTATTATTTTTTTTTAACAGTCTACGATCCTATAGACATTTAAATAATTAGAAAAAAAACTTGTATATTTGCTTATGTAGTTACCATTGTGAGACAATTCTTAATGAGTTTCCCATATTTCTGAACATCTTGTGAGCAAAGGCACTGGAAGCTTTTTCTAGACTATCTTTCCAAGCATGTTTATATAATGAACAGCCTTCAATGAGACTAAAATAATGCCTCCTGCTGGTACAGAGGGCATGGGTTTTGCTATCTTTTATACTAAAGATAATGCTTTCCTCCTGGGCAAAGTTTGGACAGATTTGCTTGCAGTCTATAAAAAAAAATTATTTTACTAAATTCAGGGTTTCTCGCTTACAAGGAACCATGTGCATCACACATCTAGGCCAACCTGCTTTACCACACGGGCCTTGGATGGCATGGAGACCTGGCACAAACATGAAGCTCGTGCTACTTGCTGTGTTATGAGTAATAAAGTTCTTTGTCTCTGACCCAGGAGTCTTGTATCTTCTGCCAGCAGCCATGAAACTGTGGAAGGCTAACTTATTAACTTGCAAATAGAGTGAAAGCTCAGACCGTTCACAGTTGTTGATAATTACTATTTCTGGGATGCTTCATTCCTTTCTGTAGATACAGACTTTCATCTGGTATCATTTTCCTTCTGCCTGAAGGACTTCCTTTAAGATTTCTTGTAGTGTGGGACTGCATGTGATGGATTCTTTCATTCTCTGTATGTCTGGGAAATTATTTTTTTCTGCCCTCCTTTCTGAAGGTTGTATTTGCCGAGTATAGGATTCTAGGGATGCAGTTTTCCTTTTTTAAATTTCAGTATCTTAAAACCATTCTTCCACTATCTTCTTGCCTGTATTGATTCCTATGAGACATTTTTTATTATATTTTTTCTAGGCGTGATGTGTCTGGCAGCTTTAAAGATTTTCTCTTGATAATTGGTTGTGAGCAACTTGATTACGATCATCTTGATGTTCTTTTGTTTACAGTTTCTGTGCTTTGGATTAAGCTTCTTGCACATATAGGTTTATAATTTCCATCAAATTTGGCATTTTTTTGAACCATTATTCTTCACTTATTTTTACTTTCCTCCATTCCTCTTTCCCTTTCGTTTGTGGACTCTAACTATAGATATATTGAGCCTCTGCAGTTATCCCACAGTTCGTAGATTTTCTTTCCACTTTCTTTTTCAAATTATTTTATTTTGGCTAGTTTCTATTATTATGACTCCAATGTAACTAATCTTTTCTTCTGCAATAATGAATCTGCCATTAATCCCATTCAATATACTTTTTCATCTCACACATTGTAGTTTCCACTTGCAGAGCTTTGAGTTGTTTTTGCTTTTGTTTTTTTTTTACATCTTCTATGTCTTAATTTTGAACCTCTGGAATCAGGACCAGGCCTAGGGTGAGACATGAGACATATGTGGGGCACAGATTTTAGGAAGGCACTCACCCTCAGGGATGTGCAAGTGCTAAACTCACTCTATTGGGAATACAGTTATAATACTTCTTTTAATGTCCCTGTCTGCTGATTCTCCTGTCTGTGTTAGCTCTGTGTCTGTTTCAATTGATTGATTGATTTCCTCTTTGTAGGTCATAAAAAAAATTCTGTAAGGTTGTATAGCAAAACCTGTTTCTCTCTTTTGGGCAGTCATATTTCTTCATTTAATCTCATTTATTTACACTGTCTACCCTATTTCATCAGGCACATATTTCTTATGTAGTTATATATCATGCAAGGTTTGTTAATATTTAATTTTGAAAAAAAATCTTAAACTTACAGGGAAGTTGTAAAAATAATACAGTAGACTCCCAAATAGCCTTCACCTTAATTTCCAGTTCTTCACGTTTTTCCACAGAAAGTAAGTTGTAAATATTATTGTGAAATTATTTTAATCATACTGGCACTTGTAAAGAATAATATATCAAATGTCTGTGAACTTAGTCCCAAAAGCATGGACTACTGCCCTCATCTACATCACTTATTACAAATTATTGCCGCTGGCCAAAAAGCATCCGGGGTAAGGTTGTGGAATGACCAAAGTAAACTCATCACTATTATTCAGGGAAAGACAACATTATACTGTGCTGGTGATAAGTTAGAACACACTATTCAAATATAAATGAGAGCATAACTCTTGAAGATAAAAATAGTCCCTGCTTGTTTCTTTGGCAAAATCTATGCGATCAATCTGTTTGCTTCCATCTGTAGCTTCATGCCTGTGTGTTTCCTTTATCATAGCATCAATTCCTCTTCAAACAACATAAGGCCTTGGGAACATGGGGTTAAGGCAGGGAGAAAAGAACGCCATAGCACCAAAATATTTAAACTGGATGTCGCCAGGGTATTTCCCAAGTTGGAGATGTCTAATGGAGAGAAATGGCGTGGGTGTTGGATCTCATCCCCGCTCCAATTTTATAAGATCAGTTGAGCAGATTTACGTTCTTCTGATTTTTTTTTTTTTTTTTCTTGGAGACTTGACTCCTGAAGCCGTTTTGAAGCATCAGGAAAGGCAGTCTTAGAATGCCATTTGTAATTGAAGCCTGGGGCCTCTGTCACATCCCCTCAATCCTGCTCTTCTGTTTCAGTGCAGCGGCAGTGGACCGTTCTCTTTGCTCATAGACTCACCTTAGTGTCAGTCCCCAAGCAAGCAGATGTCTTTCTGTATGCTGCCCTGTGTCCTTCTTAGACATGGCAGGAACTCCTGTGGCCCACGTGAAAACATGGAGCAAGAATCTGGGAGAGTTCATGTCCCCAGGGAGCAGCTCTCAAACAAGGGGAGTAGGTGGATAAATACTTCCACATCTCAGTTTTCAAGGAGGGCAGCTCTTGGAGGCATTGGGCACATCAAGAGAGCATGGCCCACATTACTGATCTTTCAGTCTCACCCCCTCTGTCCCCTCACTCCTGCTTCCTGGGATAAACTGCCAGCGTCCTAAGCTTTGTCTCTGGCTCTGCTTTTGGGAAACCTAAAATAAAACAGCATTCACTCCTTGGGTATATTTAACGCCTGATTTACTGAAGGCAACTGGATTTAACTCTGCTTGTTCTATCGAATGCCCACAAAAGCAAGGGCAATGGCTATTTCATCCACCATTTTATCCCCAGAGCCCAGCATAATTGCTTGAGCAAAGAAATCCTTGGCTAAAAAAATAAATTAGTTAAAATGAGGCAAAAGAAAATTCATTCCTTATTCATAATTAAAAAAAAAAATCACATGGACCCGTCTTAGAATTGCATAAATACCACTCAAGAATCCAGCTTCTGCCAATCGCTGCTGAATACGAGCATAAAATAGATAAATTTTCTGAGCTGAGGAGATTGTTCTTTAAACTGGACAAAATAGTATTTTTAAGGGTGGGTGACTCTATTTATAAAGACATCTTAATAAACCCTCAGTTGCTTCCTTACTTTCCCTAGTGCTTGAATGTTTAGCACATAGAGGTAGTATGTTTACGTAGATATCTCATGTATATTTATGAATATATCTATAGAGATGTAGTTTGTTCTGTCTCCTTTTCACTCCCTAAGAATATAAAACAGTATGTTTCCACCTTGGTCAAGAAAAGATAATTTTGCTAAACCAATTATTTGGCTGGTTCATTAGGCAATTTTCAAACCTAATTACTATGAGCTAGTTAATGCCTAGACTACTTCTTCATCTTCCATGTCTAACCTAGTTTTTCCCTAAACTCTGAGGAAGGAATTATTTCCTCCATCATTTCTTATTCCCTTTCATTTGAAATGTCTTTTGTACCCTTAACTATTGCTTCAGGTTTGGTCTGAGAGTCAGAAATCCTACAGATTCTTCTCCTTTCTCAAGTATCAGCAGGCTAGAGATCCAGGTCTGCTTATTTTTCACTGAACTCCAAAGGTAAAACTGCTGTGTAACTTTCTCTGTAAAATGATTGGGACTTTCGTAACTGGACCAAATCTCAACAAGTCATTTTAGTCCAGCTTCTTTCTCCAACCCTATCAGGGGATCGTGTGCCTCTGTGTGTGTGCATGTGTGCATGTGTTTGTGTGTGTGTGCGTGTGTGGGTTGGAGGATGTGAGGTTAGGGGAGCCCTGGCCTCCAAGTTAAGGACATCTTTTAGAGCACACTACGCTGTGTCTCTCACCCTGCTGCTGCTGCCTTTCGAGGGCTCACATGATCTGACAGTTGCCTTCCGCGTTGTACGTTTCGTTCACAATAGAAACTCCTGGCGATCTGGATTTTTAGCTGCTCACAGACTACAGGTTACAATTCTGATCTTCAGGTAAACTCCCTGTGTCTTGAGTTTATTATCTACTTTTATGCCTTCTTTTTGATCAGATTCCATAGTTCATATTCATCCCATATTTCTTACCAGCCTGTGGTTCATCTCATCCAGTACTTCTCTCTCATATTATTCTTTAGGTGGGTCCCATAACTCATGCCAGCCTATATCCAAACTCAGATTTCTAAAAAATAAATTATAAATTGTTTTCACTACGTCCCATATCTCCCATATGGTAGTAGTGGTTACTTGCTAGTCATTCATTCTTTCATTCATTCAACCAGTATGGATTGAATGCCTCACTTGAGGAACAGCTGGGTATTCTTTAAATAGCTTGGAAGTTGACGTGCACATAGAACTGTGGCAGCCACCTCAATTTTGTGTGGCATCAGCTTGATAGAAGTAAAATTTGATTTGGTAGCACAAGGGGTCGATTTGAAAACTCTTAGAGAGTGGCTAAATTTTAAAAATCACTTTTTAAAATACACGATGAAAATTGGAAAAAGGCACTTTGGGGGAATGACATTGAGAAACCACGAGAAGGCCAGAGGAAGACCTATGGTGTAGGATAGAGGTCGGGGTGAGGTAACCCTAACCCTAACACTAACCCTATCCTATGGTGTAGGATAGAGTACAGTGCAGTACTGGGATAGGGATGGCTGGAACTTTGTCTGAATAGGACGGAACTGTGACGCCATGGATAAATGTTGAAGAAGTCACGATAAGTGCTCCAAAGTGTGTTTGGAAACTGCAATGACTTGTTCCTCCAAGGGTCAGATCAAACAACATTTATCTAAGAGAAGGAACTGTGGCTTCTGCCTGTAGATTTTGCTAGAAATTTGCTAAGAATTCACCACTCTTTCGATTTCCATTTCCAAGGACGTATTCTACTTCACTGCTCAAATGTGCTTGCTCCAGTCTCTCCGTCAGAGCACTGAGATTAGAAGGCAAAGTCTTAGACCCGGAGTCCCATCTTCATGTTGCTCAGAGTGTCCCCAGATACCTGAGGTACCAAGCTTTTCTCATCATTAGAATGGGGTCTGCTCATACTTGGACCTGTGAACAATTCTGCCTTCTAAGTTATTTATGTTCGTAATTGTACTCAAAATTGTGGTAGCCAAAAGTGTGCTCTGTTTAATAACAAAAGTGTGGTTAAGAACATATAAATATTAAGAACAAAAAAACAGGAATGACAAAAGAACACAATATAGTGTCAACTTAATGCTGTAAACAGGTGACATATAGAAAGTCTGAGTCCGGAGTGTGAATGATCTGTAAGAACTGGACGGGGCAGAGCTGTGGGAAGGATGAACTGAGAGCAGCTCAAGGAAGCTGACCTCAACAGAGAACCTAAAAGACCATAAAAATGTTTGGTTTGGGGGCTTCCCTGGTGGCGCAGTGGTTGAGAGTCCGCCTGCTGATGCAGGGGACACGGGTTCGTGCCCCGGTCCGGGAGGATCCCACGTGCCGCGGAGCGGCTGGGCCCGTGAGCCATGGCCCCTGAGCCCGTGCGTCCGGAGCCTGTTCTCCGCAACGGGAGAGGCCACAACAATGAGAGGCCCGCGTACCGCAAAAAAAAAAAAAAAAGTTTGATTTGGGGAGAAGCCTCTAGGAGCAAGAACAATCAACTTGGTGTTTTCAGGTGACTCCCTAAATGCAGTAGAATAATTTTTTTTTTCTATTCCTTCTTTTGAGAAACAGCAAGCTTGAGGAAATTGCTTTAATCACTGTGGTTATAAAACAAGTCATAGGTGAGAAGTTAGACTTATGTGCTAATAATAAACACAGCCACATTCCATCATTTTTTTTAGCTACTGTATCTATTGACCTAAGTGGCTTAATTTGCACACAATATCTATTCCTTGCAAAAAGTGTTGGTAATAGGAGGTCAAAACCATTAGGTATGAAATTAATTAACCACCTTCTAAGCAAGTTTCCCCAAAGCATCAGTTTTGCCTTAAGATAGGGCAAAAAAGAATATTGAGAAAGAAATTAAAACTGAGGGGAAAAAAAAAGTGTTTCAGCACAGATGGCCTGGTTTGTGATGGGAAAAGAGGTCAGGTGTAATATAGTATTCCATTTCATTTCTAAAATGAAAAATGCCTACATATTGGCAAGAAGGTCTGGTCTCCTGATTCAGCCAAGGAGGTCAAGTCGAAACTTTATCTTTTAAAGAAATAGATCATGTAATTTGTTGCTTGAGAGTAATTGAAAGTTGGCACAATTGGAGAACCATTTCCCCTGAAGACTCACTCCTCTTAAATTGAGCAAATGTCAGAACCAGACATTTAAAAGCTAATGTTTATCTTCTAATTCTCAAAGACTTTATTGTGTGTGTTTCCTGTGGATTTGTGTACGTGAACTTTCCTAGGCTTGTGTAAACCGTTCATACCAGGCTGCCTCTGACCACTGATCCCTTAAATAGAAGCAACATTTCAGAAACTATTAGTGGACTTGCAATAGAAGGAATGGTTAGAACAGTGATTTGTAACTCTTTCAGACCCAATGCCCTCTTTTTATAACACGCATTTTCTATTGATTAGTGTTTGATTTTCATCAATTTTTTAAAAAGAGAAACATAAAATATAACACAAATAAGGACCTTAATTGATTTAAGCCTCACTTTTTCCTTGTATAAGGAAACTATACCTATTTACAGGTGGCTAAATGTATCCCTCACAGTTCTTTTTTTTTCTAAGAATATTTGCATTGATACAATTTTGAGCTTTCTAGAAAAATATCGCTAATTATGACATTAACAGTGGTTTGGGGAAGATAAAAGAATTTTTTGTTATTGTTGCCTTTTGATTTTTCTTTTAAAATATCCAGTTAAAACATGTGTAGGGCTTTAAACACGCAAGCACTGCTAAAAGGCTTTCAACATAAGCAGCACTGCCACACTGTGTATCTTCCAGCCCTCAATACCCTCTCCTTAGAGATAATTCTCTTCAACTCTTAGCTGTTTATTCTGGTATATACCTCACTAGTTTTAAACAATGTGTTTGTACCACTGTTTCTTTTTTAAGCTTTACTGAGGTATAATAATAAAATTATAATATATTTAAAGTTATATACACATACATTGAATACACATATGATGAATTGATATACACATACATTGTGAAAGGATTCCCCCATCTAGTTAATTAGCACATCCATCCCCTCACACGGTTACCTTTGTGTGTGCCTGTGAGAACATCTAAGTTCTATACTCATAGCGAATTTCAATTGTACAACACAGTGTTATCAACTATAGTCACCATATTACACATTAGATTTTCAGAAATTATGCATCTTAAAACCTTATTTGTAAAAAAGAAAAATTGTAACTCTGTGATAATGGATATTAATTAAACTTATTGTGGTAAGCATTTTGCGATATATGCACATATCAAATTATTTTGCTGTACACCTAAAACTAATACAGTGTTACCTGGCAATTATATCTCAATAAAAAGATGAATAAGGTTTTGTTAATTTTTAAATATCTTAATTTCCATACAGTAAAATTAGCTTCCGTTTTGATGTACAGTTTTGAGTTGTAATACATGTATAGATTCACATAAGCACCATCACAATCAGGTCAAACGGCAGTTCCGATACACAAAAAAATTCCTTTATCCTGACCAGACCTTAGCCCTCACCCTGACCCCTGAGAACCATTGATCTATCTGTAACCTGTCGCAACAGTTTTGCCTTTTCCAGAATTATATAAATGGGATCATACGGCATGGAATCTACTGAGACTGGCTTCTGTTGAGGGTCAGTTCTCCCTTGCTTTTCTACAGGTCTTGTGACAGCTTTTGTTGTAGACTATCTTTCTGAGGTTCTTTGTTATGGTAATTTCAAGACTGTTTGGTAAGATAGAGGCAGAGGGAAGATTTATTCCCTAACCATGATTTTAAGGATTAGGTCTCCCTATAAGCAAAAGCTGGGCAGGATTGCTTGGAGCCCCCTTTTATAAGATTGGGGTTTTCTAAGGTGGCATTCCTCAGCTGTGACAAACATCAGCTGGGTGTTTTTTTTTTTAAGCCTGCATTTGCCTTGCATTTTGCCCATGGGTTAGGGGCTAGGGGAACTGATTCCAGCATGAAGTTCATGCTGGCTGCTGTGCTGTGAGAAATAAAGTCCTTTGTCTCTGACCCAGGAGTTTCCTGTTTTCTGTCCCCATCTATGAAACCGTGGCAGGATAAATGGTTAGCTTGCAAGCCAAGTAAGACCTCAGACCCTTCACAATTCTTGATGCTTCCTCCATTTAGCAAAATGCATTTTAATTCATTACGTTGTGTGTATCAGTAGTGTATTCGTTTCCTAGGGCTGCAGTAACGAAGTACCACAAACTGTGTGGCTTAAAACAATAGAAATCTATGGTCTTTCAGTTCTCCAGGCTAGAAGTCTGAAATCAAGGTTCCAGCAGGGCTAGGTTCCCTCTGAAACTTGTAGGGGAATCATTCCCTGTTTCTCCCTTGTTTCTGGTAGTTTGCTGACAATCTTTAGTGTTCCTTGGCTTGCATCTTTGTTACTGCAATCTCTGCCTTGGTCGTCATGTAGCGTTCATTCTCTTTGTGTTTCTCTGTCTTTACACGGCTGTCCCCTTATATGGGCACCAATCATATTGGATTAGAGGTCCATCCTGCTTCAGTTTTACCTCATCTAATTAATTACATCTGCAACAATTCTATTTCCAAATAGGGTCACATTCTTAGATATTGAGGGTGGAACTTCAATATATCTTTTTGGGGGGACACAATTCAACCCATAACAAATAGTTTCCTTTTATTGTTAAGTAGTAGTCCATTGAATTGGATGTATCACAGTTTGTTTATCCATTATCTGTTGAAGGACATTTATGTTGTTTCTGTTTGGGGTAGTTATGCATGAACATAACATTTCTGTACAGATTTTTGTGTGAACATAAATGTTAATTTCTCTAAGGTAAACACCTAGGAATGGGATTGTCGGGTCATATGGTAACTTTATCTGAAACTGTTTAACTTTATGAAAAACTGTTTTCCAGAGTGGCTGTATCATTCTGGCTTTTACCAGAAATGTATGAGCGTTCCAATTGCTCTGCATCCTCACAAGCACTTGATATCATCATTTAAAAAATTTTGCTCTGTGTGTCTGTTTTGCCATTTGCATAGATGTATGGTGCTTTCTCATTGCAATTTTATATTTCCCTGGTGACTCACAATAGTGAGCATTTTTTCATGTGTTTATTTGCCACCAGTATACCTTGTCTGGTGTGTTAGTTCAAATCTTTTGCTCAGTTTTTAATTGGTTTGTTTGTTCGTTGCTTTACTTGGAGAAATTTGTTTATATTCTATATATGTCACTCGATAGAGATGTGATTTTGAACACATTTTCTCCCAGACCATTTTCTTAAAGATGCCATTTACAAAGCAAAAACATTTTAAGTATGATGAAGTTCAGTTTATCAATTTTTTTCTTATTTAACTTATGCTTTTGATGTCATACATGTGAAATCTTTGCCTAACCCAAGGTCACAGAAATATTCTCCTATGCTTTTATCTAAAGATTTTATACCTTGTGCTTTAAAATTCGAGCCTATGATCCATTTTGAGTTAAATTTTGTGTAAGGTGTGAGGTTGAATTCACTGGGTTTTTTTTTTGTTGTTGTGTTTGTTTGTTTTTGGTCAACAAATCTCCAGTCTTTCCAGTATCACTTGCTGAAAAAGTTATCCTTTCTCCATTGAACTGCACATTTCTCAGTTGACCGTTTGTGTGTGTCTATTTCTGGACTATTCTGTTCAAAAGCTTGTAAGTTTGTAATCTTGGATGCAAACTATTATATATAGAATGAGTAAACAACAAGGTCCTACTGTATAGCACAGGAAACTATATGCCATATCCTGTGATAAACCATAATGGAAAAGAATATGAAAAAGAATGTATATACATGTATAACTGAATCACTTTGCTGTACAGCAGAAATTAACACAACATTGTAAATCATCTATACTTCAGTAAAATAAATTAAAAAATAAATACAACCATTGAAAAAAGTAACTTGAGACAAAAAGTATATTATTTTAACACAAATATTTATTGCTAACTCTTCAAAATTCAGTTAGTAACCCTTCCCTTCCCATTTCCACCAATCTTAAACTATTGTGTCGAACTTTGTCCAATCCTTATCAGACTTCTCCATGGAAAGATCCACCTTAGCCCAAAAAACCCTCCTACATATTATGCTTTTGTTTTGCTTTTTCTAGATTTACTATGACCCTGCCACAGTAAGAAATAAATTAAGAAGTAATTGAAGCTTTGCTTTATTTATGTTTTATTTCAGTGGTGTAAGGAAGTGACCCCAGGAGCTGTGATAGTCTTTTGCAACCATGAAGAGAGAAACCAACAGTAGAAGTGTGTGAGAAGCAGCACGGACAGAGCCTAGGTCCTTGACGATGATGCTGAGCCCCCAAATTAATCCTGGGACCATACAGCCTCGTCCATGTCAGTACCTGTAAACGCCCTTATGGTTCGAGCACAGTTAATCAGGTATTTGGTTTCTTGCAGCTGAAAGATCTCCTGATACAAATAACTGATTTGGGTCCCCTTTCACCTGTCATTCTCCTTTTGGGAGCCACCACTCTTACGCTTTAACCATAGTGGGTGACATATCACAGTTTTTCTGGTGGAGCGTCTCCTTTGCTCTTACTTTTTCTACCAGGCTGAGTGCCTTTCAATCCCCTCCCCAACATCTCTCCCCTGCCAACCCTGCCTCGTAGTAAGGTGTCAACCAAATGCCATTTCTTCTAGGAGGACTTTCTGACTACACAGACCTCCCCAACTCCCATCACGCTCACACACACACGCACACACAGGATCTTCATCTACAGAATATTTATTGTAAGGACCCATGTGACTGAACATCACGCCCCAAAACACAAGTTTATTGAGTGCTTATTTTGTGCCAGGCACCGTGACAGGTACTTTATTTGCACTATGCTTTTTAATCCCCAGGAAAAGTTTATGAATTAATTACTCTTATTGCCTTCATTTTACCAAAGGAAAAATGAGGTTTAAAAATGAGAAGCTTCTCAAGGTCACACAGATAACCGGTAAGTAGCAGAGCTATAAAAATTCCAACTCAGGTCTAACTCCACACTGGCACTCATATAGAGTACAGTGCACAAAAGTGAGCATGTGTGGCACAAAATACTGATTTATTTTCATGGCTACAGCATCTTGTGAAAGGAGAGATTGTCTTGAATTTCACAGTGTGCTCCTCTCTGCTGACCCATGCCCAGCACAAAGAGCTACACAATAAACGGGCTAGTTGATCATATAGGAGTCCTTTTCTCTGAGAGCCAGAGCTCCTGCCTGCTTGTCCCAAGTGCCATCCCAGGCTCCAGTCCTGGCCTTCCCCTTTCTATAAAAACACCTATCTATATTAGCCTTTGGTCAGCCCTGTCAGAACTGGGATAAGTTAATTCTAAGATTTAGCAACTGACAGTGGTTTGTGGTTTCCTTCTCTCCTGTGTGTCTTTTAATAGAGGACTTTTGGAGAAAGTGTTGTTGAAGCCAAAGGAATGTCTCTCTCATGGTAAAACTTCAGGTACATTATGAGATTCTTGAAGATTAAACTGCATTGACTATACATCCAAAAAGTATTTTTTGAACAAATCATAGCAAGCTGGTGGTGATCGTGGGTGAGGTGGTTATAGTGGGAGGGGTAATGTGGAGGAAGCAATTATTTCAGTATGAAAGCATTTCCTTCTCTTTGAGACACAGAAGGCTTTTTCATTGATTCTTCACAGAGGAGAGTACAGATTTACCACCCTAGTCTCCTTTTTCTGGTGAAGTCTTATAAACTCAAAAAGGCCACCACCTCCTCCCCATAACCTGTCTGGTAGTCTTTGTTGAGGTTTACATAAATACTTAAATAGTTCCCATATTTTCATCTAAATTCATATTCATTAAGCAATTATAAGCAAAAAAAACCCAATTCATTATGCATAATTCTGTGTAGCAGCAACAGTGAGTGGTAAAATATTTGTCCATGCCAGACAATCTGTTGGATTGGAAATATAGGACTGAGCTTTAAATTTGTTATAGAAATAAACTAAGACATGGTTTCTCCAACTTGTCTGATCATAAGAATTTTGGTGGACGCTTACTAAAATGTAGGTTTCATTCCAGACCTTCAGGCCGCAGGAGAGACATATGGGAAAGAGTGAGAAAACTGAACTGGGGTAAGTGTTTCTGCTGTCCTTCAATAAGGGTTTGCCACTTGGACTCTGGGGTAACCCTTATCAGGAGAGCACGCTGAAAAACATTTTTGTTCTCTTTCCTTCCCTGCCCTTCTTCCAAGGAATGTTATGCCAGGAACTGTACACACTGAGAAAACAAAGATAAGCAACAATTCCTACTGAAGTACCAGACAAAGACGATAAACAATGATACAGTGTATTAAATGCTAAAGTAGAGGCAGTACAGGACACTATGCACTTAGAGAGGAGGGAACGCCTGGTCCGAGTATTTAAGGCAAATTTGACATCTGCCAAGGAGAGGTCATTCCACATGGAAGATGCAGGAATAAAGACCCAGAGGCTTAAGGAAACCTGGTGTCTTCTGAGCATTGTTAAATGCCTGGCATGGTTGAAGCTCAAGGTCAGGTTGGGGAAAGTGGGGGTGAATCGGCAAGAGTCAGATTGGGAATGGTCTCACGTGCCACTTTGAAGTCGTCGGACTTGGTCCTATAGACCAGCGGTCCCCAACCTTTTTGGCTTCAGGGACCGGAGTCGTGGAAGACAATTTTTCCATGGACTGGGGTGGGGGGATGGCTTTGGGATGATTCAAGCACATTACATTTATTGTGCACTTTCTTTCTATTATTATTCCATTGTAATATATAATGAAATAATTATACAACTTATGATAAGGCTGACAGGAGGTGGAGCTCAGGCGGTAATGCGAGCAATGGCTGTATTGACAGCCGTAAATACAGATGAAGCCTCGCTGGCTCACCAGCTGCTCACCTCCTGCCGTGCGGCCTGGTTCCTAACAGGCCATAGACCGGTACCCGTCCGTGGTCCGGCAGGTTAGGGACCCCTGCTGTAGACAATGTGGGAAGAAACCTGCATGTCCCCAGAACTTAATGTAAAATGATTTCAAAATATACCTTGATAAGAACCCCTTAAGGCTGGAGTTTAAGTCAACTTTGTTCTGAGCGAATAGTCAGTTTCCAGCTTTGCTCATCTAGTGGAGACTCTTCTCAACTAACATCTGATATAGAACACAATGTACAAAATAGATAAAAAGCCCCATGACAATATTCCTGTAAAACACGGGGTTCTAGGGAACAGTTTGCAAATCAAAGTTCTGTGCTCCCAAGAGGCTGAATAATTAAACGGATATTCAGACTCTTCCTATTGAAGGGTAACTTCAATGTTACCTTTGAAGAGAGCTCCTTCTACTATGTCTAGTATAGCTCCTTCCATGAAGCGTCGTTCAGAACACGCCTGCGGCACTGAGTCGACTCTGCCTAGGTTTTAATCCTTCCAGTGAAGGGGAGGCATCCACACTCTCCTGCAGTTTCCTCTATGGTTAAACAGCTTCATTCGCTAGCAACTTCTCTGTTATGGTAAGTAGGCATCGTTCTGATTTAAGCAAGGTCTTTTGGAATAATCAATTCAACATTAGAGCTATTATGTTGCCTTCTGTTCACCTTTTAGGTTTCTTTAATCTTTCCTAAAACAGACCCTCTCCCCTGCTGGTTCCCCATTTTCCCATGATTCAGATTTGCCAGTGTTGCCTCTTGAAAACGTGATCACCAGGAATAGGTACAGCATTTGTTTGGCTACTTCTTGCCTCCCATTACTATGTATGCATTTATAAAAAAATAAATTTATCATGAAAGGACCTTATCAGGGACTTTTCTGGTTAGTATTACCTTAAAATATATACAAAAGGAATATCCATGAAACAGCGTAAAAATGGCATTACAAAGCAGCTCAGTGTTAAGCCAGACACTGCCTTACTACTTGATGGAATGCTGACACTTAACATCGTAACGAAAATCGATAGGCTGTCAAGATTGCCATGCATTTGCGTGTGTGTGGAAAAAATAAGAGCTTAGAACAGTGAGAGGAACGTGGCAGAGGCTCAGTGTTTGTGGAGTGAATGAAGTGGAAGGCCATCTACCACGGGAAAAGGACATATCTTTAGTCTGGGGATCTCAGATTTGTCCAACTCAAGGGGCTTCCAGGTTTGAAGAAATGTAGGCAGGCAGCGTAAGCTGCAAGGTCCCTGCTTCTCAACCGAGTGTGACAAGAGGGACCCAGTGAGTGGGAGATACGAAGTTGTCAAGGGCAAGTGTGAGACAGTTAAGTCAGCTCCGTGGTCCCTTCTTGTGGTGTTGGCTTCAAGTCGAGGCCCTGGTTTCTAGGCAGAAAGATGGATGTGTCCTCGAGTTTCTTATTTCACATGGATGTGGTGGGGTGGGAAGGACAGAAATGTTTAGGGACAAGATCATTCTGGGGGATTCAGCATCGCCATGACACTCTCTGGGCCGATACCACAAGACACTTCCCCTTTGACACGCTGTCCTAGGAAATGCTACTGTTGATGACAAAAGATATTCCTCCCCTCGCCACTTTGTTCCTCATACAAGTTTAGTGTCTGAAGATTTTTCTTTCTTTTCTTCAAAAAATATTTTAAAAGAATATAAGTAGAAGATATTTTAGATAAGAAAAACTGCTGACCTAGGGTCAGTAGTCAAATCTAGCTCTTAATCCTTGAAAAGCTAGATAAAAGTCAGCACTGAGTTTGAAGCCCATGAGATGTAAGTCACCTTGGGGGTGGATGAAGAAGGGCAGAGGACAGGAGGCTGTGTGTGTGTGTGTGTGTGTGTGTGTGTGTGTGTGTGTGTGTGTGT